>NC_090241.1:10680000-11005000 GCF_024489055.1 Chanodichthys erythropterus | reverse complement strand
TTTAAGTACAAGTTCAACATACGTCACTTACTGCGTTGCTCTTATTGGTTGTAGATCTATCCAATTGAGTGCAGAGTTTTTTTAATTCAAGTGCAATGGAGCAGTATCAGACTCACATTCTGCCTAGAATATGAGTATGACGAAGTCAGGCTAGTAACAGCGTGAAATACACATGAATGAACATCTAAAAGGTATGTTAAAAGATACAGAACAACTTACCGATATCATGTCTCGTGTAATCGCGCAGTGTTTTAACCGCGGAAAGATGTTAATAAAACAGCTTGTAAACAATGTCACATGACGTCACATTTACCTCAGAACAAACATATTTAGTGACCTTGTTAGTCAGCTAGAAAAAATAACTCTAGTGAGGAGCATTTAGCTAAATATATGCAGCATTACATATTTATTATAATTTTTAATGTTCTTCAGTAGCCTATATAATGCATGTTTAATTAAATCTGTCAAGTTGACAGCCACCATTTAAATGTTAAATTATTTCTACTTCAATTCATTTTTTAAAAAAATATTAAGTTAGTAGGCCTGTTATAACTTTATTATAAAAATGTCCTTAAGTGTAATTTAAGTTTATATACAAATAAGTTCATTTTAACCTTCAATATTAATGTAGCAACTGATTCCCATGTATATTTTACAGAATTAGTTAAGATTTTTTGAATTAGTTAAGGTATTTATTTTTTTCCCATGAAAATTTCCCATGTACTGTACCTGATATACAGTATATCCAAAATAACTGATATCGTATCGAATTGCAAGCTTGTGAATGCATAACTATGATGACAGACTGGCAGGAAATGGTGCAAAACAGAAAGCAAAGTCCAAATAAGGTGATATGACATTGTCGCAGTCCGTTTAGTTTCAGTTTTAGTTTATGGACTTTGTTTTCGTTCTGTGATCACATGTTCTGTTTCCCGCCGTCATCATTAGTTCATTTGTATCACCTGGGTCTCATTAATCAACCTTGTTATGTTTGCTATTTAGTTTCCCCCTGTTCACTCAGTCTTTGTCACAAATTCACCGTTGTTGTAAGTTGTGTTGCTTCCCTATGCCTGTTAACCCGTGGATTACGTCATTAAAACTAGTATTTGGATTTATACTCCTCATCTGTGCTCCTTCCTGCAGCATACCGTAACAGATGAACGGACCGCCCAAATTTGATGGACGGGCCAAGTTCATCACCGTGGCCCAGGAAAGCCACGATTTTGTTCATTTTGCCACAAACTTTTGTTTTTTGGCTAAACAGACCTCTTTGGAGGATGACACCCTCAAGGACCTGTTCTGGATCTGGGCCAACCTCTACCATGCCACCCACCTTCCAGACACCAGACTGAGTTGGAGGGAAGCCATATTTTGATGTCTGGAAAGCGTGTGGTCTTGATTCAGAACCTGGCCAAACCCAGAGCCCAGCCCGTTACCACCGCGATTGACGACGCCTGTGCTCCCTGCAGACTGGAAGCTTCCACCTGCCGCGCCAAACCTCCGCCACTGAGAGCGAGCAACAGTTGGACTTATTGGACAGTTTTATAGAGAGTGGTGAGAAAAATACTTTGTATCCCTGCATTTCCAATGATTCTGATTCTTCGACAGTTCTATCATCCCCACCCAACCTCCCTCTCCCAGCACCTCAAGTAACTACCAGTAAGGATACTTCATCTTTGGGTTCCTGTGCCACTCATTTCCAGAGCATCGCCAAGCCTGTCACCCAGCCATTGTCATCTCCCATCATTCCCATTGACTTACCTCATCCTCCTCTCAGTGGCGAGGCCTCATCATGGTTCTGCTGGGAGATCACTCCTTCTGGGCGTCAGGAGTCCGTGGCTCCGCCTCCTGCCTCGTCGTTTTCTGTCCTGCCTCGACCCGTCGGCCTGGCTCCTGCACCTACACTGCTCCTCCCCTCGACTCCGGCTCCGACCATTGAGCATTCAGACTCGCCGGGCTCCCTCAGTACGTCGGCTCCCCCTGGGTCGGACGTCGCCAAGCCTCCGCTGCGGACTTGCGGGCCATACGCTCCTCTTCGGCCCTCCACCCCTTCGACTTCGGCAAGCTCTGCCCTCCCTCAGGCTCCACCTCCGCCTTCGGTCACTCCAGCTCGTCCTCTGCTCTCCGGATCTCCACCTGTGCTCTGGGTCATTTCCACCTGGCCACTCCTACCTCCTCCAATCCCGCCTTGGTCTTCATCCTCCAGTCTTCTGCCTGCCTCCAGTTCCTGCTCCTGGCCACACCCTCATCCTGTCGTAATGTCACAGTCTGTTTAATTTCAGTTTTAGTTTATGGACTTTGTTTTCGTTCTGTGATCACATGTTTTAAATATGTTTTTAGTAGCTTTCTGGGCATTGAAAAAGTTGAAGTTGTTATTGCTGGCGATACAGGCCTCACTGAGCCATCGAATTTTATCAAAAATATCTTAATTTGTGTTCCGAAGATGAAAGAAGGTCTTACAGGTGTGGAAAAACATGAGGGTGACATAATTTTCATTTTTGGGTAAACCAACCCTTTAAATGTGTATTGAAAATTGCCAGCTGATGCTCTAGGGACCATATTCAAAAGGCTAAATATAGATCTTAACTGGTTGAGTTAGATGGTGATTGACACTAAACAGTAGAAAATCATTCCAGTCTCTCAAGCTGTAAATGTCATTGGCTGTTAAAGTCATGTATTGCTTATAATGCATTGTCATGTTGATAACACACACATAAACAGTCTTTCAGAATGCTCTCAATTACATGATGGCCAGATCAATATGCATTAGTGAGTGTGGTGGTGCTTATGGGGCGTCGCTCTGAGGTTTGAGTTTGGGAGAAGAAAAATAACAGTATACTCAGTACAAAACACTAGACTACACTACTGTTTTGACCCAATGAAAAATGTCTGTAAAATCTTTCTTAAAATAAATTCATTGCAATTAATTCGTTTTTTGAGTGTAATTGAATGTGACTTGAGGGAAAGACACTATGACTTAAAATAAAACAAAGACAGTAACTATACAACACATGCATTGTCCTTGCCTGCATGCTACAACCAATGTGTGATTTGTGAGTCTTAGAAGCAGTTTAAAAAAAAAACAAAAAAACAAAACAAAAAAAACATCTGTTAATACAGTCATGAATCAGTAATGAGTATGAATCAGCCCATTAACTTACTCACTGAATTGGTCAAAATGACTGATCTAGCTCCTCGCAAAAAACAAAAAACAAAACCAATGACCTTGGCATCTAGCATTATGCTTTACTACTGAGCAATAGAAACACACAACAGTTTTTTTCAACCATGAGAAGCAAGATGAGAGTTTGAAACTTTTCTTCCGTCTTACTGCCCAGCTGTATTACTCCGCAATTAATTCAGAAATCATTGTCAAAGTCTGACTATAGCACAGGGCTATATTTATTATATTTGTAATAGTGCTTTTTTGTCCGTGCTTAGGAAGATATCACAGACATGCAATTACTGCATCATTTGTGTATAGAGATGAAAAATTAAAAACTAGAAACAATTACTCAAACTGTTATTTCTATTTGACACCACTCAAACAGTAATAACACTAATTATGTTGGTTTGTGAGGAAACAATGACACACTCGCACAGCATGTTTGTTCTCTTTGAAATTTTTAATATGTGTTTTTGTTTTGATTTGTTTAAGGCTCTAATGAGATTAACATTTGGACTCCTTCAAGACAATAACCCAATATACGACTGGATACATTTGTTAATTTATGTGTGTATCTGTCTGAGAGGAGAGAGTCAACAGTTCAGGAGCATATTAACAAAATATCAATGTTTCTGAGACATGGCATTTGTTTCCGCAGAGAACGCAGAAGATGTCTCCAATTAGTGCCTTGCAAGAAACACGATACACTTCCTAATACATTTTTCTAATGACATTCTTTCTTGATAATTAGCTCTAAGTGGAAAAAATGTACTTTTTGATTGCCTTCGGAGGTGAATGCAGTTTCTGAGAAGTGCGGCAAATGCATTTCTGGGAAGTTGACAAGATGTTTTACACAGAGACAAATGACTGAATCGGCTATAGGCTAAATGTAAAACTGCCAGTTATTCATTATTTTTTAAAATGAAAATCTGTTGTGGTGGGTATGCTGGGTGAATTTAAAGTTTTAAAGGTTTTTTCCAAAACCACTCGTTTAGTCTGACCTCTTAATTTCTGTTTGTTATGAAATGAGGTTTACAATTTAGCAGCCAAATTTGGATCACATGTAATGCCCTGATTTATTTAATGTCACGGAAAGAATGACAGATGCAAGTGCAAGTTAATCTCTTTATTAGAGCTTCACACCAGAGTTAGTCATTAAACGAGGAGAGACAGTAGCAGGAGAGTGGTGACGCAGGGACTTCGATGGGCAGCTGGAAATCCTGTGGTGAGGTGAGATGGTGTCGTGAGTCCGTGAGTCCGTGCGTCCGAATCCGTGAGTGCAATCCAAAGTGAGAGTCCGACGGAGAACAGGAACAGGAAACAACGACGAGGTAATCCACTCTGGGGAACAAACAAACACGAGAGAGCACAGGACACAACACCAGGATTCCAAACAACGATCTGACAAACACGAGACGAAAGACAAGGTGTTAAATAGGCAGATAATGATTGCACACAGCTGCCGCTGATCAACAATCAGCGGCGACGCCCACACAGAACCATCAACCAGACACTCCCACACAAACACACAGACACCAGAATGAGACAGCGGATTGATCAACCGTGACAGTACCCTCCCTCCTAGGAACGCCTCACGGCGTTCCCAGAACCACCTACCTGTCGATTGTAATCATCGATAAGGGAGTGATCCAGGATGTCCCTAGCAGGAACCTAACTTCTCTCCTCCGGACCGTAACCTTCCCAGTCCACCAAGTACTGGAATCCACGTCCCCTCCGCCTAGAGTCCAGAATACGATTGACCGAATAAGTGGGTTCCCCGTCTACGAGTCGCGGCGGTGGGGGAACCGGAGTGGGCGGATTAAGATGTGAATGAAACACAGGTTTAATTTTGGAGACATGAAAGGCGGAATGAATTCTCCTGTACGCTGGAGGAAGTTTGAGTCGGACTGCCACCGGACTAATGATCTTGGTGACAGGGAACGGGCCGATAAATTTGGGAGCTAACTTGTTAGAAACGGAGCGGAGCGGAATATTCTTGGTAGAAAGCCACACTTTTTGACCCACGACGTATACGGGAGGCTTCGACCGGTGGCGATCAGTCTTAGCCTTGGTGCGCGCCCTCACCTGCAGAAGAGTCTCACTGGCTCTACTCCAAGTGCGGTGGCACCTCTGGACAAAGGCGTGAGCGGAGGGGACCGCGACTTCAGATTCCAGACTGGGAAAAACAGGTGGCTGGTAACCTACACTACCTTCAAACGGTGAGAGGCCCGTGGAAGACACTGGTAACGAATTATGTGCATACTCAATCATAGAGAGTTGTTGGCTCCAGGAGGAAGGATTCTTGGAAGCCAAACATCGCAACATTCTCTCTAAATCTTGGTTGGCTCTCTCGGTTTGACCATTGGTCTGGGGATGGAACCCAGATGAAAGACTGACAGTCGCCCCCAGTAATCTACAAAACTCTCGCCAAAATTTGGACACAAATTGGGGACCCCTGTCGGACACCACATCTACCGGGAGGCCATGTAACCGAAAGATGTGGTCAACGACAGTTACCGCTGTCTCCTTAGCAGAGGGTAATTTGGTTAAGGGAATGAAATGAGTCGCCTTCGAGAACCGGTCCACTACGGTCAAAACGACCGTGTGACCCTGAGAGGGTGGGAGGGCGGTGACAAAATCTAGCGCGATGTGGGACCAGGGTCTCGAAGGGACAGACAGCGGTTGGAGTAACCCATCTGGGGGTCGGTTGGAAGTCTTACCAATGGCGCAAACCGAGCAAGCCAAAACAAAACTGCGAATGTCACGAGCCATGGCAGGCCACCAGAATCGTTGCTTAACCAAAAACCTGGTACGATTAACCCCTGGATGACAAGCTACGTTGGAACAGTGACCCCATTTGATAACGCAGGACCTCAACCTCTCCGGCACAAATAAACGATTCGGTGGGCAACCGGGCGGAGGCGTTACCCCTTCTAAGGCCACCAAGACCTTCGATTCGACCTTCCATGTAAGAGTGGAGACCACTAATGTCTCAGGAAGAATACACTCGGGAGTAGACAGGCGTTCGGAAGGGTCAAAAATGCGAGATAAAGAATCGGGCTTGATGTTCTTGGAGCCCGGGCGGTACGAGAGAGAAAAATCAAATCGTCCGAAAAAAAGTGCCCACCGAGCCTGCCTGGAGTTAAGTCTTTTAGCTGATCGGATATACTCTAAGTTCTTGTGATCTGTCCAAACGATAAAAGGTACACCCCAACCTTCCAACCAATGTCGCCACTCTTCCAACGCTAATTTGACTGCCAACAACTCTCTGTTACCAATGTCGTAATTGCGTTCGGCGGGAGACAAACGATGAGAAAAATACGCGCAAGGGTGCATCTTATCGTCTGTGGGAGAACGCTGAGATAACACTGCACCTACCCCCACCTCTGACGCATCGACCTCCACCACGAACTGACGTGAGGAATCAGGGGCAATGAGAATGGGAGCCGAAACGAAGCGACTCTTCAGTTTGGTAAATGCAGCCTCCGCTGCATCGGACCACCTGAACGTCGTTCTGGGGGAGGTCAAGGCGGTCAGAGGCGTGGCTAGTTGGCTGAAATTGCGAATAAACCGCCGGTAAAAATTGGCGAACCCCAGAAACCTCTGTAGGGCCTTACGGGAATCTGGACTTGGCCAATCCACCACAGCCTTAACTTTGTCAGGATCCATGCACACTCCCTCAGACGAGACGATGTACCCTAGGAAAGAAACAGACTGTGCATGAAAATCGCATTTCTCCGCCTTGACAAAAAGCCCATTCTCTAACAGACGTTGAAGCACTCGTCTGACGTGTTGCACATGTTCCTGGAGAGATGAAGAAAAAATCAATATGTCATCCAGGTAGACATAAATGAACTGGTCGACCATATCTCTCAACACGTCATTGACGAGTGCCTGGAAGACCGCCGGGGAGTTGGACAGCCCGAAGGGCATGACCAAGTATTCAAAGTGCCCCCTAGGGGTGTTAAAAGCGGTCTTCCATTCATCCCCCTTCCTGATGCGAACCAAATGATAAGCGTTTCTTAAGTCCAATTTAGTGAAAACGGATGCTCCTTGCAACCTCTCAAAGGCTGAAGACATCAACGGCAAAGGATAAGTATTCTTTACCGTGAGGTTATTCAGCCCTCGGTAATCAATACAAGGTCGCAAGGAACCATCCTTCTTCCCCACAAAAAAGAACCCCGCCCCCGCTGGAGAAGAGGAAGGACGGATGAACCCCGCTGCCAGAGAATCAGAAATATATTTCTCCATGGCCTCCCTCTCGGGAGCGGACAGAGAGTATAATTTGCCTTTAGGCGGAGACTTACCGGGCACTAAATCTATAGCACAGTCGTAGGGACGGTGCGGAGGAAGAGAAGCAGCACGGGACTTACTGAACACTTCCTTCAGATCCGAGTACTACGTGGGCACGTTTGACAAATCCACCACCTCTTCCTGTAACACAGAAGCAGACACAGTGGAACAAGCAGACAAAAGACAAGACCTGTGACAATGAGTGCTCCACTCCGTGATGGAGTGCTGCTGCCAGTCGACCTTGGGGTTGTGTTCAGTGAGCCAAGGGTGTCCGAGTACAATGGGTGCCAGTGGGGAGTCCCTGAGAAGAAACTTGATGCTTTCGGTGTGGTTGCCAGACGTGACGAGAGTAATGGAATCGGTAGACTGAGAAATGTTGGGGAGCCGTTGTCCGTTGAGTGCGTTGACTGTGATCTGCTGGTTGAGTAAAATGGTGGGTAAGTTGTTGTTGCGTGCAAAGCTGGTGTCCATGAAGTTCCCCTCAGCCCCAGAGTCTAGGAGTGCCTGGCAGGTGAGGTTGTGTGTGGCCCATCTCAGTCTTACCGGAAGGAGAGTGGATGGTGAGGACTTCTCGGCGGAGATCCCACCCGATAGTAGCCTCTTCATTACTACCGGGCTTGGTCTTTTACTGGACATGACCGTAGGAAGTGGCCCGTTCCGCCGCAGTACAAACATAATCCCTGGGATCTCCGCCTTTCTCTCTCCTCCCGGGAAAGCCGAGCTCTCCCTACCTGCATGGGTTCAGGATCGGATGAAGGGCCGACCGTGTCCGCTGAGCTGGCCGACCGTCCCTCTGCTCCACGGGAAACAGGACTGGGAAGAGCGAGACGCTCCAGCCGCTGGAGGCGAGCATCCACTCGTAAGGCGAGATCGATGAGTCCATTGAGGGTTTGAGGAAGGTCCAACACGTAGATCTCTCTGTGGACACGGTCGGCCAACCCATGCAGGAATACATCCCACTGCGCCTCCTCGTTCCATCGGCACTCCGCCGCCAGGGTGCGGAACTCAATAGAGTATTTGGCGACCGTGCGATTTCCTTGTCTGAGCTCAGTGAGTTGTCGGGCGGCGTCCTTGCCCGCCACTGCACGGTCAAACACCCTCTTCATCTCGGCGGCGAGTGCCTGGAACGAGGCGCAGCACGGGTCCTGGTTCTCCCACACCGCCTTTCCCCACAAAGCAGCCTGACCAGTCAAAAGCGTCAGTACGAACGCCACCTTGGATTCTTCTTTTTCAAATGTGCGTGGCTGCAATGAGAAATGCATGGAACATCTGGTCAAGAAGGCTCTGCAAAAGTTTGGCTCACCAGCGTAGGTCTGCGGAACCGGGAGGCGTGGCTCTGGCTGGTCCATTCGCTCCGGAGGTGTGGAGGGAATCGGCGGCGTGGGCAGCGCAGTGGGAGCGCGAAGTTCTTGAAGCTGCTGGGAGAGCTCGGACACCTGCGTCACCAGCGCTTGAACAGCGCGTCCGGTTGAAGAGATACTCTCCTGTTGTTGATCCATACGAGAAATGCTGTGATTGATGAACTCCGTCAACGCTGCTGAACTTGCTGCATCCATAGTTGGTCAGATCGTTCTGTCACGGAAAGAATGACAGATGCAAGTGCAAGTTAATCTCTTTATTAGAGCTTCACACCAGAGTTAGTCATTAAACGAGGAGAGACAGTAGCAGGAGAGTGGTGACGCAGGGACTTCGATGGGCAGCTGGAAATCCTGTGGTGAGGTGAGATGGTGTCGTGAGTCCGTGCATCCGAATCCGTGAGTGCAATCCAAAGTGAGAGTCCGACGGAGAACAGGAACAGGAAACAACGATGAGGTAATCCACTCCGGGGAACAAACAAACACGAGAGAGCACAGGACACAACACCAGGATTCCAAACAACGATCTGACAAACACGAGACAAAAGACAAGGTGTTAAATAGGCAGATAATGATTGCACACAGCTGCCGCTGATCAACAATCAGCGGCGACGCCCACACAGAACCATCAACCAGACACACCCACACAAACACACAGACACCAGAATGAGACAGCGGATTGATCAACCGTGACATTTAATTGAAGTATTTTTAATAAAACAAAATGCATAAATGGGTAACAGGGTTGCGGATTTAGTCTAAATTAAGCTGTCATTCAGATGAGATTAGTTAGTGTGGGACAAAATGTTGGTTTGTGGCTTTTGCTTAACCTACAATGTATTTACCATAAATCAAAGGTCAAATATCTGGGTGTTCATTTGCATAACTTGTAGGAAATGATAATTACCATTTTTATTGCATTTGTGAAAAGCATCAGTATAGATTATTTCTGAAAAATGTGAATTTTCTTCAGTATTTAATGTTTTGTAATATTTCTTGATTTACTTCAATATCCCTTATCATCATCATCATCTAGCTTTAACGATGTTTCCCTCCAAAGAGCAATGATGCAATTTATTTAGATGTCATGTTTCTGTTGCACATCAACATACACTCAACTGGAGTTCAGCCCTCAAACCTTTAATTCTGCTGTACATGCACAAAGAGAGAGGGAATGTTTGGTTTTATCTTCAGGTAAATGGAGAGACACACATTTAATTCTCTACATAAAACTCTGAGAATGCATGTGTCTTTAGTGTAGTTGACTGATTTTGTTATGAGTCAAATGTAAGATGTCTAGATAGTATTTTAGTATTTCTCATGGCAACAAAATTATAGCGTCTAATAATATGCCTCATTCTAAGGTGGCATAGCATGTTGTCTTTCATAGAAGGCAATCCCAGAATGCATTGTGATGATCATCCAAAATGGTGAGAGATATGTTGTAGCTTTAGCTTAGGTGTGCTAGTCATTTAAGTTCAAGTTCTTTGAAAATGACTAGGATCACGATGTTGTTCGTTGTGCTGAAGTTAAGTGTTTTGCTCCAGGGCACAAAGTATTAATATGTAAGTTGCTCTGGTTAAGACGGCATTAGCTAATAAACTTTATAATAAACTACTAATCTAAATGTAGATTATTATCTTATTTATTAATTTAAAGGGGCTTTATAATGCCCCTTTTACAAGATGTAATATAAGTCTGTAATATAATATGATGTCCCCAGAATGTGTCTGTGAAGTTTCAGCTCAAAATACCCCACAGATCGTTTATTATAGCTTTTCAAATTTGCCCTTATTTGGGTGTGAGCAAAAACATGCAGTTTTTGTGTGTCCCTTTAAATGCAAATGCTCTTGGCCAGCTTTCCAAAAGAGGTAGAGGAGACTCACTGACTGGAACAAACTCACTGACTGGAGCGGGCTCTGGAATGGACTCACTGACTGGAGCGGATCCTGGAGTGGGCTCGCTGACTGGAGCCTTCCTCCTCCTCTTCCTCCTCCTCCGTGTGGAAAGCGAAGATTCAGCGCCCACCTCCTCAGTGACCTCAGGAACGGATTCACGAGCTGGAGCGGACTCTGGCTGAGCATGGGTTGCCCATTGACTTCTGTGGGAAAGATAGCTGACAAAGCCCCAGAAATCCAGGATCTGGAGCCCCTGTAACTCCCACTGAGGAAGAGGGTCATCAAGGCATCCATTGAATATTTCTTTCTGTGCCTCATCGTTATAGCGCAGCCCTCTTGCCATTGTCCAGAAAAACTGGGCAAAACACCCTATCTCTCTCCCCTCCTGTCGCAGAGCCAGCACCGCCTGAACAAGAGCCATCCGCCCCCTCACCGTGGCTGGAGGAGTGATCCAAATCCCCATCCTGCTGGATCCTAAAATGATGGTTTCTTCTGTCACGGCACACACGAAGACAAACAGGGTAGGTCCAAATGCAGGTATTTATTGGGGAAATCCAGAAACGTAATCCATGAGCCAGTCAATAGTCAAAAATCCAGGGAGACAGTCCAAACAAAACAATGACAGGAACAAAACACAAAACAGCTGGGTGCAATGACAATGAGATAATGAGTCCAGGGAAGTGAGTTATGGGTTATGTAGTCCAAGGGGTGAAAACAAGAGTCCAGGATGGAGTGCCCTCTAGTGGCTTACTAGGGCACTCTCACTAGTGATCATGACACATACAACACAACTTCTCTGTCTTTCACTGCTCTTACAAGAACATCAGTCTCCTCGGCTGTGAACCGCTCCTGGCGTGCGCCTGGTAAATACGCTATAATAATAGCAATCCATAATGGAACTTGCGCACCTGCTTTTAAAGGGAATGTTGGATGACGCTCTGATTGGTTTATTTCATGTTACGCCCAAACCACACCTATGAATAATGAAGCTACTTCAGACCAACCCATTTTAGATTTGCGCCGGGCGCAAGAGCCATTTATCCCACCGGGAAAATAGCAACAGCGCCGAGACCCGCCCACAAAGTTACTTGCGCTTCGTGCTTTGACACTTGCGTTTCAGGTCATTAAAATAGGGCCCTCTGTTCCAAAACGCACACTAAAGACCCTGTCCCAAATGGCACCCTCTCAGTCCACCTGTGCTGTGAGTCTACACTTTGCAGATGCAATTCTCCATAAACTGGTGATGCAGTTCTCAATAAACTGCACACTCCACCAAGCGAACATAGCAGCTGCAAAGGATTCACTCATGAGCACCTTTCTGTAATAAAATGACCAATGGGACAGCCGGCTTTTTGGACTTGTGGTTATTGCAAGACCACAAGCGTGTCATTTGGGACAGGGCCATAGTTATGAAGAGACTGAATTAGTCCTCCTGAATTTAAGTCTGCTAAATTACATAATAACAAAATAAAAGCTACATTATTAGATAGTGTAAATTTAGTGTCAGTTGTTTTGATGCATCTTGGAAGCCGTGGGAGGCAACTCTTGTTTGATTTGGCCGATTGTTTGGCCATTTTTTTTCATTCTCTGATTGGCATGATATAGTTGTCATATAGTTAAGAAGCTGAGAGGCACATAAAAGCATAAATCATGTTCTTCGTCTGAGCCTTTGGAGAGCAAAAGCCATTAGAATGGAAATTCATGTATTCCCCTCCCCACTCCCACAATATAGCACATCACAGATAAATTATTTAACCTCCGTGTCAGAATGTGACATCTGTAAGCTTGAAACCGAACACAAGATTCTTTCATATGCACAGTACATATTTCATATTTGATCTCTGATGTAAAGAATAATTACATGCAGTTGTGATGCATAGTATAGTGATTTTCAATTATTGTTTTTGGATTAAACTAACTGTAATAAGGCTGCAGTGAGGCTCAAACTAGCATCCTCAGGGAAAGATTTGATGGCAAGAGAATAAAGAGATAAAATAAAGCACGATTCTAATGGAAATAAGTAATGTAATGTAGTATAAACTATTGCGCTGATGTAATATTTTTTTTTGATGCTAAAATTCTTTCTCGTGTCCTAGATTACTGCCCTGAGAAGTATGTAATTGGTAGGGTGACTTCCTGAAAGTTGCATCGCATCTGAGAGGCCATGCTTAGGGTATGATATCTGAAGAATTATGATTACTGACATCCCGGGAATTGGTAGGTATATAGACAGTCTTGTTCCCTTCAAGCCCAAGTGTTTCTGAGTCTCCACAGGGTACAAATAATTGGCCCCTAAAGTTGGAAGAATGTTAAAAATGTCTAGACGTTGGAGGTGGGATTGATTTGATATGGTATCTTTGCTCAGTTACTCTTTTGACTGTTGACTACCAAGGATAATCTTAAAAAAATGGTTTGGATATAGAGGTCTATAAATGCAAAAAGACTTTCTTTTTAGAGATTAGTTTTGGTGAAATAGCTTTCTGATTTTGCATGGATTGATCCATTATAGATCATAATGTGTGGCTTGTTGAGGAGAGGTGATTATATGTGCTGGTTTTTTTGAGTCAGTTATTTTTTTTTTATTAAAACAGAATTTAATTTGCAGTTGTTTCAATCTGTTGCCCCAACATGAAGTCTATAGAGCCCCTCTTGGAAATGCTGAGAATGCTATGCTTACTTCATATGAACTATGGTCTGACACATTTTAGAATAAAACATGTGAAATTGAACTTAGCTAGATGCATTTGCATTCATGTACTTGTGTAAAGTGTTTTCCAGGACTCTATCTTGTCTCCGCTTCGTCAAGCTGTCTCTGAAAGCCTCAGACACATGAGAACGCCCTTCATTAAGAGTTCTCTGCTCCTTCATGGCCCCAAAATGAAAACAATAATTAACCACCCATTTCGTACCTGCCAGGCTCAGCTGCTCACGCTTGGCTTTTCTGAGCAGAAGGATTTTGCACTCAATGCTTTTTCAGTTGCACATTTCCTCTGCGCTAATCCATTGTGGGAATAAGCCCGTGTTGTTGCGTTTGATGTTTTTAAGGCTGCGGCTCTCGACTCTATGCAGAATGTCAGTGGGGCTCACAGAGCACACCTCATTATCGTGAGTTCCTGCGAATAGAAAGACAACGCAAGAGAGCACTAAACCCGAGGCCTTGATGGAAGACACATTAAAGGAGTCCTATCTTTAGGAATTTGATGACGTATGCTGAATTCTCTCGCACTCGCAACATTTATGTGTTGATATTGTCAAAGATGGCTCTGGGTGGAGAAGGCACTTTTGAAGTGTATAAGTTAGGACGATAGCTTATAGTTTTGCAACACACCAAACGCAGCTTACACTGTGCGTTAGCTGGTGCATTTTGTCTTGGCTTTGTTTGCAGAATAGATTCAATAGATTTTTACAGTTGCTGTGTGGTGTTGGTGTTATCGGTAGTGGTAAGTTGTATGCAAATATAATTATGATTTACATAATTAAAGGTACACTATCTAACTTTTTTTGTTCAAAATTTAAATGTCATGTGGCTCGTCATATCCGTAATTAAGAGAAAAGTTGCTCAATCAATCAATCAATCAATCAATCAATCAATCAATCAATCAATCAATCAATCAATCAATCAATCAATCAGTTAATCCCATGAACATTTAGTATTGATTATTAATAAATAAAAAGATAATGTATTTTTAATGGCCACAGAAAAATAATCCTTTCTTAGTTTTAATAGCATTGATAACAAGATCATTTAAGTGACAGTTTTTCACAGACGGGGAGTCAGAACCAAATATGTATTGTGCACAAGTTTTATTAACTAAATCACAAACAAATAACTAAACTAACAAACACATACCATACACACAAGTCACACATAAATGGATAAAATGAGAAGTGATAGAGTGAAACCGAAGTGGGAACAGGAAATGGAGTTAAGAAGAAAAGTCAAAAACCCGGAACGAATCATTAATATTCATAACAAGCCTTCTTTATTTTCAAAAGTTCAGAGAGATATTTTGGAGCTGATCCATTTAGGACTTTAAAAACAAAAAAGCAGAATGTTAAAATCAATTCTATAACAAACGGGCAGCCAGTGCAACGCTTGTAATATTGGGGAAATATGAATAAACCACCAATCTCTACAACCACCTAAAACATCATCACAAAATACAGTACGAGCATAGCCATGAAGGACAAGGGAGCCTTAGCCACACGTACAAATACCAGCCAAATTAAATAAATAATAAATAAAATAAGGAAATGAGACAATTTTTTGTTACTTTTAAGTCCAGCATTCTATTACAAATGAACGTCTTGTGTAGACAGCACTTCTTCTTTCTTCTTTTGTAATAAATGTTATGGTTGGAAAAAATGAGAATCGTGTAAGAGAATCGTGATCTTAATTCCCATAGAGAAAAATCGTGATTCACATTTTAGTAAGAATCGTGCAGCCCTACTGTGCGGATGAATATGGTTCTTTCTCATATCTACAGAGAGAGAGAACGTTGTAAATGAGGAAGAGAGGAGAGAAGTGATCGGGATTTATTACTGAATCATTCGCTAATCTCTGGCCTGATTGGTGAAATAAGTGTTTTATTTTACAATGTGTGAATGTGAACATTAAATTTGACTGATATAGCACCTTGGACTGTTGTAAAGTAAGTGAACACGTGAATGCAGCGTGATCTGAATACAGGGAAATACGCAAGTGAATCGCCGTTTTTTAACTTCTAGAGGGCCAAAAGTTACATAGTGTACCTTTAATTTACAAATATTGATAGTTTATCATAGGGCTGGACGATAATGACCTTGATGAATTGAACATTTTACCTCGATTACGATTAATAAACGTTTTTTTTTTTTTGCCCTCATAGTTTACTTACAAGGTTTGTACTGTAAATATGCTTGACTATTAAAAGTGGGATATTTTTTCTTATTAAAAGAGTGTTCTGACATAACAGCTCACTTTCAGCAGTTATTTTATCTATGGTTCGTAACATTTCTTACAGATTTCTGCTTGTTGTAAATCAGATAAAGATAAATTAGCACAGTACCAGTACATAATGAGAGCGATTGCGTGAGTGAATTAGTCATACCGTCTCTCTATTAATTGTGAAGCTGTGGGTTGTAAATCGTTCCTTCAAAAGTAGAAAAATTTATGCTATAATAAGTTTTGAGTTTCAAAGCTACTTTAGTGATAAATCACAGGACAGCGCTGACAACTAGTTTCACACGTGCGCACAATTTACTGTTTCATTCCCACGATTTATAAAGACGAAATATTAAATTGTGTGCACGTTTTAGTAAGTCGTGCACACGATTTATTAAATCGAGGTAACGAAATACTAAATTGTGCGCACAATTTAATTTTTTTTTTTGCATGTCATGTGCGGGGCTCCATACTTTCAAACGCTCCTGTACGTTGATCATTGTAGCCAAGCACAGGCACAAATGTCGAGCGCGTGAACACAATCATGTTTACAAATCCCCTCAACAGCGCTCAAAGCGTCACATTTTTAAAATTTCAGTATCGACTTGGTATCAAGACAACACTAGGTTCTTGTCATACTACTAAATACTGATAATATTAATTATACCAGTACAGGCAGTAAAATAGAAGACCACATGATAACTTAAAATGTACATGATACATGATACATGTACATTTTTTTAAGTCTTTTTCTGTTAAAATTACTTTTTATGGGCTAAATGCGGCGCAATTCTGTTTTTGTTTTCATGGGGTCTGTAGAGGCCATCTATTTACACATAAGCCAGCACTACCACATGGACATTTGTGAACTATAACCTAATATTATTGACCTGTTCAGTTCTTGCTTAAGAGGCATGGTAACATTACTAACTTCCTCCCCTTTGTGAAACTGATAAAACTCTTGACCCTGACCTTTGACCCTGTGTGTGCTTGGAATAAGCATAACACGCATAAGCTTTAACTTTACATATGTATGAGCATGCAGACGTGTGTGTGTGTGAGGGAGAGATGGCAGACTCTGAATGTAATTATTCTTTCATGAAAGAAAACTCCTTGACATGTTGAATGCTGATTGAGTTACACAGACACATTTGACTTCTATTATGTGATTACATTTCTTCTGGCTATAATTATGAATATGCAAACAATTTATATATATATATATATATATATATATATATATATATATATATATATATATATATATATATATATATATATATAGATATATAGATAAAAAAAAGATTTTTCACATTGTTTTCTTGAATGTGCAGTGTTCCAACAGTAGGAGGCAGGGAAGCAACATGTTGTGAATCGTGTGTGTGTGTGTGTGATCTAGATTTAATTAGTTCTCAGTTAAGGTGTAAAGTCTAGCTCAGGGGATACAGTCACAAACCCATTAGAGCAAAACTTTTAATCTGAGCTTTGACCCAAGACACAGAGAGATTAAACCGAGGACAGCAGGCCACCAAACCAACACAGACATTAATGACAGAGGAGGGGTACAGGAGTGCAAACACAATAGGGTTTTCACCAAAAACTAAAACAAAACAAAAAGAATACATTTCACACCAAATTTTAACAGACGTTTGCCATTTTAAATGTCAGTCAAACAATCTCTTCCTGTCTAAGTGGCCAGAATAAGCTGCTATAAAGACTATACTTTATGCCGTTTAGTCAAAGGTCTGACTATGTGAGATTAATACCCTTAATTTCACATTAATGCATGGATTCACAAACTTTTTTTGGTCTGCCGATTTCCCTTTTCTTGAAGTACCCTCTGAGATTAAGTTTTTCATTCAAGTTTTTCAATATTGCATATTTCAATAATTTAACAATACATGCATGTTCACAATTCTCAGATGTCTGTTAATGGTCACTTAATATTTTATTTTTGTTAAAATAATTATGTATTTATGTAATCTATTTGTGAAAACCTGCAGAAATGTAAAGCTTTTTTTTTCCTGTTTTTATTCTCATTGATTCTCATTATGGTAATGAAGTGATTGTTAAAATAAGTCATTATAAATTAAAAGCACAGTGTGTGTGTGTGTATGTATGTGTATATATAATATATAATATTTGCATTACAGTAATGAGAATTTGGGGGTAATTGTGCTTAATTGTTGTTAAAAGAAAACAAAATTGTTATAAAATAGGTCTCGTTTTCTTAATGTGAAATACAGTTTCTATTTTTTATTTATTTTATTTTTTTTGGCTTGAGAAATGTTCTTGAGAGACATTCACTATTTGAACCCCATTTTCATCTATATTTAGCCTTGTCCACTTGTAATTCTTGTAATCACATGATACGGATGTTAATATCAGGTGTAAACGGGTCCAGACAGAGTGAATAACAGTAGCTGTTCACTATGGCTTGTTTCACACATCTTTTGTCTGCAGTTTATTTTGGTGTCCATATTAACAGGTTACAGCATTCACACTGCATATCTAAGCATGTTCATGAGCCTATTTTTGTTGCCCATGAAAACGTGGTCCAAATGCACATTTATCAACAGAATCTTTTGCAATATAAACGGTTTACAAGAAACATACATTTCTGAAGCAAACTACTCTACCATTGGGTGACTTCAAAAGCAACAGACAAGAAAAATGTCCATTTTGTGCTTATGAGCTCTACAAACAAGTTCTATAGATGTTTTTGTCTTTCATAATGTTTGGTTATGACATCTACCAGCCTGCTGAAGCTAACTAGCCAGACAACCCTTTGCTCAGAACAGTGGCCTTTTTATGTATGTTTTTGGCTTTAGCTCATCCTGGATGATTTGAGTTTGGGTTCCCCACTGAGGTAGTGCTCAAGCAGAAAGCATCTCTAGATGCCCAACCCATCCATCACCGGTCTGTTTTGTGGTCCAGCGGTAGATTAAGGGTGAGCGGTTCACACGCCTCCACTACAAGCAGAATACCACACCCTACATCAAGAGCACAGCTGTAATCGTTTTTGAAGCCTTTCTTGCAGTAGAGTCTGATTCATTTCTGCTGTGATCAGTTGTGAGGGAGTTTCAGTGAGGCCTGGTAATTGCTTTCCTCTTCCATCTCCTCGTGCTACAGGAGGAGAGAGAATGCCGAATGATTAAAGCAGAGGTTCAAGGGCTGATCACAGCAAAAGGTTTGAGCAGAACCCTTGAACTTGCGATCAAATCTTTTACGTACTATCTGTTGTGTGTAATGGCTTTGGGAGTAGAGGAATAGACCTAAAACTCTGTCATTATTTACTCACACTCATGTCACTCCAAACAAAAGGAGGAATTTCACATAGATCTTTTCTGGTTCATAGTAACTACATCTCCTATGCTTCAAAAAGGAAACAAAAGCACCATAAAAGTGTATAGAATTTTCTGGAATATAAGATGCTGTATTTATCCTTCAGAAGATCCTGTGTCTTATAGTCCATAGAAATTTACTTACCCTCAAGTTGTTCCAAACCTGTATAAATTTCTTTGTTCTGCTGTACACAAAGGAAGATATTTGGAAGAATGTTCGTAACCAAGCAGATCTCGCCCCCCATTAAAGGTGCAATACTGTATGTAAGATTTTTGCAACAAAATATCCAAAAACCACTAGGCCGGTGTTATATATTTTGTTCACTTGAATACTTACAATATCCCAAATGTTTCCAACTATTGTAAATCGTGAGAAAATTGCCATTTCAATCAAGGCTCTGGGACGTGAGGAGACGCCTGTCGTTATCCTTGGTTTCCTGTTTTATTTTGTAGAAACCATGGAAACTAGGGATGTCCCGATCACGTTTTTTTTTGCCCTCGAGTCCGAGTCATTTGATTTTGAGTATCTACCGATACCGAGTCTCGATCCGATACTTATAATACATAAAAAAGAATATAGAAGAGCGAAAAAACAGATCCAGGATCCAGGAACAGTGCTTTTCAGGTTTTTCAGGTATCTTACAGAAGTTTTCACGTACAGAAAATGGATAAAGTAATCAAATATAAAATATCACTGCATATTATCTTTACTGCATAAAATAAATAAAGATGAATCATTATTGAAGTTACAAAAACTATTCAGTCAAGAGCAGTGAGTGATTTCTTTGTTGTGTCTAGGGCTTTACCCTATGGTTTTACCTGATCTCTGATCAGTTTTATACATTATACATTATACATTTGTAGATGTTTTAATAATACATTAGAATAATTAAAATTAATAATGGTAGTTATTAATCTATTATTGGCCTGTTTAGCTTGAGCCATGGAACAGAGAAACAAGCCTTTAAAATTGATAAAAGAACACATATTATACAGACACTCTATATTTAATCTTATTAGATGATTAGTTAGTTCCATTTGATTGATTTTACTTTCAATAAAACTTTTGCAATACATTTGTTAAAGGGTATTTTTAATGCATGTTTGGCCTGAGTTTTGTTGCATTTCCACTGTTCTGACCACTAGGGGTCACCGTGGAGACGGGTCAGATTGTTTCGAAGCCTCGAATCATTACGGCACATTTGCTTCAACTGTTTCAGTGTTTCACGAAGCCTCGATCTGCCCATCACTAGGTAACGTCCGTTTCCGATTGAGTCTGAAACCACGTGATTGGGCCCGATTTCCGATCACGTGATCGGATGTGGACATCCCTAATGGAAACACCAAAGACGCTTTAATAGATTACGTTTTAATAGACAAGGGAACAACTGTTTATTTACGTTTATAGACAGAAAACTAATTATTGTTATATAGCTCAACACACAAACTTATTGTTTAAATCTAATTTTCTTGAATTTTTTTGTGAGTACCATGCTTTACCTCAGAGAAAAACACTATTTTGTCAAGTAGCTCACATAGCATAATCAGATGCAGCTTTATTTTTAGTAACAGTAAAAACAGAATTTTCTCCATCATACAATACGTTTTAAAATTAATTGCATGCCATTTATCAATACAAGCCATCCAGCATTTAATATGATGAACATGAACATGATTTCTTCCTTAGTCCTATCCCGATTGTTTCCATCGCCTGTGATGTGAAGACCACATGTCCCAAGATTCCGCACTCAAACTTGCCATCATCAAGCTACGTTTTTGTTTGGAATAGGGCTCAAGCGGACATTAATATTACATATTTCACCTTTAACTACCATAGTAGGAAAAAATAATACTATGGTAGTCAATGGGGGGCGAGATCTGCTTGGTTACAAACTAGGGATGTCAATTTACACTCATTCCAATGATCAATCGTCGTTTAAATTGACGATCAATTAATCGATTAATCGTTAGCCTTAATACTGCAATATGCCTCTACTGCAGTGGCATATAGTCAACAGCATGTCAGGGTGTGCAAATGCTGCTCAAAACACTATGTTCCTCAACAAATGAATGAGAAGGTTTATAGTCATAAAGGGCTATTGTAAAATGAATTGGTGTGATTGATAATTTATTAAATTACTTATTTAATAATCAAATAACGACTAATACAACATGTCACCAGATGCATGCTTGTCAGAATGTACTCCTGTTGTGGACGCGCTTTTCCTGGAACAACGCGCTGCAAACGCCAACTAAACCTAATGAATTGACAACAATTTATTAAAATAGTGTTCTCTTTATAATGTTATGTAATATGACAGTCCCAATCATAGTCACTATTAGTTGTGCATTGCTGTTTGAGCTGCATGCGCTAAAGCTTATCACCGGCATGCTTTACTACAGCGTTAATTCTTAACCAAATGCATCCTATATGATACAAATCTATACATATATATATAGGCATACACCAAAATAAACACAGTATTACAGCTTACATTTGCACAAAACAAAAGGCTGCGAATGCACATGCAAACTTATACTCATGAAAGTGGAACTATCAGTAAAATGGTCCCAAACATAACTCCTGTTCGCTCTTCACTTTTCCTCATGTCTGCATTACGTTTTGGTTGACTGACGATCGCTAAGTTTTATTGATTTAATGTATTATCGTCAATCAATTGATTATTGATTAATCGTTAACATCCAAATATCCCATATATTTATAAATAAATATCTTCCTTTGTGTACAGCAGAGCAAAGAAATGTATACAGGTTTGAAGAAACCTGAGGGTGAGTAAATATTGACAGAAATTTTTTTTTAGGTGAACTATCCCTTTAAATCATTACCACCTCATAAACGTCCCCTCCAATGAGCTGCTAACTCAAGAACTGGATTGAGTTGAACTTGAGAACTGAATCGTTCTGATCCAGTTGATTTGCTTCAGACTAAAAAATCAGACTAATCAGTTCATGAATTCTTACTCACTGACTCAGAGTCAGTGATCCAGTTCTCAAGTTAAAAGCTCCCTTGAGAGCAATATTAAAATCAAAGGATGACTGACATGTTCCTCACACAAAGCTGTCATATGACTTCAGAAGATTTGAAATATATTGCACAGGTCATGGTGCTTTTTTGTCATTTTGGGAGATTGACAGATGCGGAAACTTTTATATTTCGACTTTCTATGGTACAGTCTATGGAAACTTCCAAAGGCTTCAAGCTAGTATGAGAGAGATAGAGTGGTGTGTGTTTAAAATAAGCGCTGTAATTGAATATTTAAGTCTCGGCTATTTTCCTTTTAAAGATCTAATTGAAAACACTTCATGAGGCTCCAAAAGTGCATGCACTCTGCACACATGATTTGCATAAATATCACACTACTCATGAATAAAAAAACACAGGCAATAAATAAAGCAGTCAATAAATGCATAAATGCACGCCCTCATATGCAGAAGTTCAATTGTTTCGACATTTGTGGTATGAAAAATGCAGTTTTAAATATCCTGTTAACAATATTTAAAAGTGACTTAAGGCATTCTTCCAGGTCATAATACAATATAATAATACTAATGCTGTATTATTGTTGAGGCTCTGTTTACACATGGAATAACATGCTTCTGATAGGATTGTACTGGAGACTATCTCTGATTTCGGGAGTCCATGCATCACTGCTGTGTTTTATTGCATGTTTCTGCACAGTTTTACACCCATGTATACTTAAATTTGAATGTAATATATGTGTTTTGAGTGGAGTGCTTATTTTTATTTCACTCGAGATGCATCGTGCTTCACATTGCATTGCAAAAGTGCTTACGATTGGGGTCACGTGAACGCAGTTATATAAGGTTTACATTAAAGGTGCCCTCAAATGAAAAATTGAATTTATCTTGGCATAGTCAAATAACAAGAGTTCAGTACATGGAAATCACATACAGTCTCAAACTCCATTGTTTCCTCCTTCTTATATAAATCTCATTTGTTTAAAAGATTTCCGAAGAACAGGTGAATCTCACCATAACACCGACTGTTACGTAACAGTTGGGGTGTACGCCCCCAATATTTGCATATGCCAGCCCATGTTCCCAACATAATGAAAGGCATTAGACAAGGGCAGCCTGTAACGTCTGGATCAGCACAGGTGAATCAACAGACTAGGTAAGCAAGCAAGAACAACAGATAAAAATGGCAGATGGAGCAATAATAACTGAAATGATCCATGATATCATGATATTTTTAGTGATATGTAAATTGTCTTTCTAAATGTTTCGTTAGCATGTTGCTAATGTACTGTTAAATGTGGTTAAAGTTATCATCGTTTCTTACTGTATTCACGGAGACAAGAGCCGTCGTTATTTTCATTATTAAACACTTGCAGACTGTATAATTCATAAACACAACTTAATTCTTTATAAATCTCTCCAAGTGTAGCATTAGCCGTTAGCCACGGAGCACAGCCTCAAATTCATTGAGAATCAAATGTAAACAATATAACAGTATACAATACTCACATAATCCGACGCATGCATGACAAACACTTTGTAAAGATCCATTTGAGGGTTATATTAGCTGTGTGAACTTTGTTTATGCACTGTTCAAGGCAATCGCGAGCTCCATGGGCGTGGAGCACGAGAATTAAAGGGCCAGTAGCCCTGAATTGGCTCATTTATACTGATGCCCCAAAATAGGCAGTTAAAAAAATGAATTAAAAAAAATCTATGGGGTATTTTGAGCTGAAACTTCACAGACAAATTCAGGGGACACCTTAGACTTATATTACATCTTTTAAAAAAGTTCTAGGACACCTTTAATTTTTTTAGTCAACTAGTTGTTCAGTCAACTCACTGTCTTGATTTTGATCATGTCTTATTTTTTACAATTGCACATTGTCATTTGTGGATGCATGTTGAGTAAACAAAACATCAAAGTAAACAAAGTTAAATCTCCTACCAGACTTCCCAGTTGTTTAGCATCATTTAAGACAGATGGCCTTATGCAGTTAAATGAAACGCAATAAAAGCACAATCACTGTTTGAACATGAAAGGTTCTTATATCAGTCACTCATACACTGATTTAGAGTGAGTGACCAACAATATATCTTCATCATCACTGAAGGAAGCAGAAATGAAGAGAATTTCCTTCCCTTCTGGGAGCCTGTCTCCTAGCGGAGGGTCCCGATCACAGCAGATGGCCCTATTAGACAAAAAAGAAAGATTTATTTAGGACTCCATCTTGAAGAAGGACGAAAGAGCTATGCATTCAGAAAGATTTCCTTTTCTTCATGCTTTCAAAGGCCTCTTTCAGTTAGCTCTGCGATTAGCTTCACACTCATTTTTTTCTTTTATCAGGACTGCCGCTGGAACTGCATAATTCAGGGGAAAAGAGAAGAATGTGACATTTATTGGTGATGTGTTTGAATGGAAGAAAAAGAGCTTACTGTCACAGATTCTGAGGACTCAAGCTGACAAAAACGTTCAAAACTTTGAGCAAAAACTTATTGGAATCTGAAAGGCAAACCTCTGTTTTGATCTGTGACGAATGACAGCAACCTGGATCATATCATTTATAATGGAGTGTACAGCCATCTTAAATGGCTCTGTTTCCAATCTCCCAAGCCAATATTTTAAGCTTAATTCACACTGTCAACATCCAACGGATCAGCGCATTAACCCTATTAGTTTCTGTTTACAGTTTTTAGAATGTTTTAGAAATGTGATATGATTTTATACAAGCCCTAACATATTCTGACATCACTGCAAACCGTTGCCATGACGATGAGGTATGCGTCCCTGCCAACTGCATAGAAATGGATGTGGAGCAGGAGAAATAGGGCTGTCACTCAAAGTTAATCATGTTGTTTTTTATAGTGACCATGTTAATGTATTCAGGTCCTTAGTTCAGAAATAAAATGTGTTGGCTTAAGCAATTTGTGTGGATGTGGATGATTTTCAGATTGCATGAACACTCAATGCAAATCTATTTCTGCTGCTGTCCTTCAACTGATAATTTAGTTTGAATATTATAGTAAAATGTAGTTTGAATATTGCTTATAAGAGTATGTTGATAAAGTGTTTAATTTTCCAATAAAAGATTTACATCATTTGTTACATTTAATTACCCCTTTGCAGATTTTGAGAATGGTTTTGAAAATAACAGTGTTAAAGTCTTACTGTTATTTATAAACTACTAGTGTGCTCCAAAACAATGATAACATTTAGAAGATATAAGCATTTAAAATGTAGCCTACATTCTCTCACTTCCACCAATATGGATCAGTGATTTTGATGACATCACCCTGCACTTCAGCTTCTCGTCGGATTTTCTGTCCAGTCAGTTGCTCTCTGAAATCTGAAGCATCACACACTCTAAACTATAAATAAACTCTGAAGCTACAGCTGAAATCAGTCACTTGTTCACACATTTACTATTTTTTGCATGGTGAATGGCACATATTGCACTATATAGGGGATAGGGAACGATTCAGACAGTGTAAATATGCTTTCCATTGGGGTGAATGAAGTCTGGTTTCACGTTAGTCTCACGCGAACCGCACACGGCGCTCATACTGTCTACTCTGGTCCAGACACAAGAGCATATCACATGCACGAGTCGGCACAGACAACAAGACAACAATTATGCTGCCTTAATTGTTTTATCCAAAATTTAGAATTAGACTATATCTACCAGGATTTGTGCATGTGCTGAATTGATTTCAACATCACTGCTTAGTTTCTGATGAAAAAGCTCAGTTTCAAACCTATTGTGAGCTACCAAACTAATATTAAGCAACATAGGCATGCTCTCATTAAGATAAATGAGAATGCTAATGATGTATTCCTCCAGGTATAATTGACCTAGGACTGTTTGATTGGCAGGAACATGTGCTGCTTGGCAAAATTTTCCCAGGTGAAAAAATACTATAGTAATTTATAGTAAATACTATAGTGTTTTTGAACCATACTATAGTAAATTGTAGTATACTGTATATATTATAGTATTTACAACACTTTGTTAAAGGTGCCATCGAATTGAAAATTGAATTTACCTTGGCATAGTTGAATAACAAGAGTTCAATACATGGAAATGACATACAGTGAGTCTCAAACTCCATTGTTTCCTCATTCTTATATAAATCTCATTTGTTTAAAAGACCTCCGAAGAACAGGTGAATATCAACAGAACACCGACTGTTACATAACAGTCGAGGTGTACGCCCCCAATATTTGCATATGCCAGCCCATGATCGAGGCATTACACAAGGGCAGGACGTCTGGATGTGCACTGCTGAATCATCAGACTAGGTAAGCAAGCAAGGACAACAGCGAAAATTGGCAGATGGAGCGATAATAACTGACATGATCCATGATATCATGATATTTTTAGTGATATTTGTAAATTGTTTTTCTAAATGTTTCGTTAGCATGTTGCTAATGTACTGTTAAATGTGGTTAAAGTTACCCTCGTTTCTTACTGTATTCACGGAGACAAGAGCCGTCGCTATTTTCATTATTAAACACTTGCCGTCTGTATAATGCATAAACACATCTTCATTCTTTAGAAATCTCTCCAACAGTGTAGCATTAGCCGTTAGCCACTGAGCATTATCAAACTAATTCAGAATCAAATGTAAACATCCTAATAAATACCATACTTACGCGATTAGACATGCTGCATAATGAACACTTTGTAAAGATCCATTTTGAGGGTTATATTGGCTGTGTGAACTTTGTTTATGCAATGATAGAGTCGAGAGCTCAGGAGGGGGCGGAGAGCGCGTGGTTTAAAGGGGCCGCAGCATGAATCGGCGCATTTCTAATTATGCCTCAAAATAGGCAGTTAAATAAATTTATTAAAAAAAATCTATGGGGTATTTTGAGCTGAAACTTCACAGACACATTCAGGGGACACCTTAGACATTAGATATTACATCTTGTAAAAAAAAACGTTCGATGGCACCTTTAATGAATGCTACAGCATACTGTAATATTAATTATAGTGAACTGATCAACTGTAATAAATACTAGTATACTTTAGTTTTTACTACAGTAAACTGTAGTGTATTGTAGTAGAATATACCCTATAGATTAAAGAAAACTTAGTACAGTATTGGGTAAAGTATTTTGTTTATATTACTATAGTTGTTATATTACCACAGCAACTATAGAATTACCACAACAAATTAATTCAAGTACTTTACTTTAGTATGGTTCAAAAACACTATAGTATGTACTATAAATTACTATATTATTTTTTCACCTGGGTCATTTTCCTAAGAAAAAAGTGAAGATAATATGTTAGAAGCTTCAACACGCTTAGCTGAATGTCTGATCATTTCGCTAGATAAGACCCTTATTCCTCATCTGGTATCGTTTAAAGCCATTTGAAGCTGCACTGAAACTGCAATTTGGACCTTCAACCTGTTGGTAACTCTTGAAATCCACTATATGGAGAAAAATCCTGGAATGTTTTCCTCGAAAACCTTAATTTCTTTTCAACTGACAAAAAGAAAGACATGGACATCTTGGATGACATGGGGGTGAGTAAATTATCAGGAAAAGTTTATTTAAAAGTGGACTAATCCTTTAAGTAGCAGAGAGGGTTGTTAATCAGTTTCAGTTGCTTTGGTGTTAATGACATTAACAACAGGTGCACTAGATGGGCAATAATGAGACGACCCCAAAAACAGGAATGGTTTTACATTTTTTTTCCTCCTATTCATCTTTTCTGACTTTATTTCACTAGTTTTGCATTTGGGTAGGGTCAATGTCACTACTGGCATGAGGCGATACCTGGACCCTACAGAGGTTGCACAGGCAGTCCAAGTCCTCCTGGATGGCACATCAATACGTGCCATTGCCATAAGGTTTTCTGTCTCCCAGCACAGTGTCAAGAGCATGGATGAGATTCCAGGAGACAGGCAGTTACTGTAGGAGAGCTGGACAGGGCTGTAGAAGGTCCTTAACCCATCAGCAGGACCGTCATCTGCTCCTTTGTGCAAGGAGGAACAGGATGAACACTGCCAGAGCCCTACAAAATGATCTCCAGCAGGCCACTGGTATGAATGTCTCTGACCAAACAATCAGAAACAGACTTCATGAGGGTGGCCTGAGGGCCCGACGTCCTCTAGTGGGCCCTGTGCTCACTGCCTGGCACTGCGGAGCTTGTTTGGCATTTGCCATTGAACACCAGAATTGGCAGGTCTGCCTAAGTATGTGAAAGACGTGAAAGGGTCTAGAGCTTCTCTAGACCAGAAGAGTTTTGTAATGTACGTGTAAAGTACGTGTTTAATGACAGTAAATGTCATAGGAGAATTTACATAATAGGTAATATAAGTACATTAAAATTTTGTAGTAGTATTATGTATTATATTTAGCTGGTGTCATGTTGTAATGCTTAATATTTGAAGCAACAAATAAAAAAAAAATATTAAACATCTTACCTTTGGGAATTTAAGACACACTAGATTGTTTCTGGGGGGAAAAAACATGATTTTATGAACAATTCTATTCAAGATTTTTTTTTTTTTTTTTTTTTTGTCTGAACAATCTTAAGACAAAAAAGATGAGATTATTCTTAACTACAAGTGTTTTGAGGTATTTTAAAGAAAATAGCAGTTAAAAATGTTTATACTTAAAGAGACAGTTCGCTTGAGATAGTTCAGTGAAAATAATCATTTACTCACCCTCAGGTCATTCCAAATCCAAACATGAAGATATTTTCTGAACAAGGTTTTGTAACCAAACAGTTTTGTTTACCATTGACTTGACTTCCATTGTGTGGACGATTAATTTCTCAAAATATCTTCTTTTATTTTCCACAGAAGAAAGTATGTCATACAAGTTTGGAATGACATGAGGGTAAAGGTAACCCATGACAGAGTTTTCATTTGTTTTTGTCAACTATCCCTTTAAGAATGTTTAGTGAATCCAGCCCAAGGTGTACAGGGCCAGGAGATCTTCTCTTGTTTGCCATGTAGTTTATGACGTGTGTAAGAACATCAGTGCAGTTCATTAAAACCAGCTCTTAACAGACTCACACCTCCCAGTCAGGCAAGAGTGTGTAATGGGAACTTGGCTCATGTTGCTGTTGAACTTGAACCTTTTCCAGCATTGCAGAATTGTGGCACTGTGACGGATCATCTGCGGTTTGAAGTTAGCTAGTGCAGTCAGCGCGGCCATTGTGAGTCATGCTGGGATTTTAAGGAGCGTTTATAGTCTGCCCTCAGAGAAAACATCCCATCCCATTTCATTTAATGATGGTTTGAGGGGAATTGTAAACATGAGAACAACATCAGTTCTCTCATTGTCCGTTATCGTTCCCAAGTGGTTCTCCCAGCTACTGTTTTTCCATTTCCTCACACCAACCTGCATATCAAAGCGCTGATCCGATGGAGGAACAGATTAACCTGTATGAAAGATTTGAGGAAAGTTTTATTCGCTTGTTCTTGCCTTGATTCTTGGCAGAAACTTCTGGCATATCTTGCGTTGAAGTGTAGGAGAAATGAATCAAAGACTGCTCACACGTAACAGCTTTTGACTGGTGGCAGAGGATGTAAATGAATGATCAATCAGTTCTGTCAAATGTGATTGTGTGTCATCTGCACAGAAGACCTGCGGCCATGTTTGAATTTCATTATGGACTGTGGCTGTTCTGTTGCCAGATTTGTGGCCCAACTGTGCAGCGGAAAGACAGAACTTGCCCTGTTCAGATAGTTTCCGTCGGTCTGCACTGCTTGCCTATTGATTCATAGTTCATGGTTTCAATGTAGACTGAGCATGATTGCGCTTCAGTTCAGTCTGTAATATACTGCAGAGTTAGGATCGGTGTTGGAACATTATATAGTTACATATTACAATATTGTGCTAAGCAACTAATTGCATTGCTACTTTTTATAGAACTGATTTTAATTTTACTTTCATGTCACTTTTTCTCACTGTCAGCTTATTCTCAGAGATTATCCAAAGGCCAAAATCTCCAATTTTTTATTATATTTTCAAAGACAAATATACATTTTTAATATGAAGGCTTAAAATAAATTATTATAATATAAAAATTAAAAATTAAATATAAACTTTAGTGCAGAAAAACTTACAAAACAAAATACAGACAGAATGGTAGGAGACAACTGGTCTGCAAACAGATGGTGGTTTATTGACAAACAGCAGGTGAACAGTGAAGCAGGGTAGTGGATCGTGGATGGCTGACGGTAGATAGGCTGGATGGAGACAGTAGGTGAACTCACACACAGAAGATATCGCACGGAGACGGATAACATGCTGGAGTAGAAAGGAATAGCAACATGGAAGTCTTGGAAATTGACAATGAGAGTCCTTGGTACAAACAAGATCAGACAGCTAACTGAGGTGAGTGGTGCACTTAAGTACTGCAGTGGTGATGAGCGGATGGCTTGCAGGTGCAGGTGATTACTGAGTGGTGGAGTGAGTGCAGGTGAGGGCCAGGGAGGATTATGGGAGATGGAGTCCAGAACTGATGGGAACTGTGACAGCAAGAAACACTGAAGTGTATTTAAGGGAAAGAAAATGTATTTTCTTTAATTGCACTTTTCAAAAATTCTATGATTGGGTCGAAGTTTTTCTTCTTTTTTTTTCAAGAAACTTGAAGTGTATTTCAGGGATATACAATTAAAATGCTATATTTATTTAAAGATTTGTTTTGTTTTTGTCTTTAACTTTCACTTTATTTGCACATAGTATAGGAGTGTGCATTCTAGGGTGACTAGATGTTCCAACCAGCAGTGTAACTCTTGTAACAAGAGTGGGTGGAATTTGAAGTTATGTGAACTATTTATAGAACTACTAGATCTCTAAGTTAAAAGTATCCAGCAGCATGCATGTATGTGTGAAAACTATGAGGATTACATGCTGAGAAATGAAAAACATATGCTAGTATTTTATTGGCTGAGTCTGAGTAAATAGCTTAATTTCGAATTTCAATTGCCAGTCGTTTTAAAAACATTAGGAGAAGAATTTTTAAGCTAACCTCAGGTCAGCAAACTTTTTCTTTGTGTTGGATTTCAGTATCAACTAGGCTTGCTACGATAGTCTGTGTTGAGGTTACGTCACTTGCCCACCATCGTTTTGATTTTTCAATAGTAAAATAAAAATCATTTAGTTAAGTTAGTAAACAGACACTACAATTAAAAACTGAACGCATCTGCTTCATGCAGCTTGAGCCTAAAGAGAGTCGCAGCACAGATCAGCAGCAGAAGTCAGATTTCATTTATCATGACAATAAGGAGCTGACTGAGAAGATTTTTGGATTTTTGCAATATTTTGGATTTAAACCCAGTGCTAATAGGGAATCTGCAAAGAATTAGTTCTGTTTTTCTAATTGTTGATTTTCATTAAGAAAAATATCCCGCCATTCAAGCAACTGCCCCCGAATTGGCGGTGATCTAAAAGTGAAAGTAAAATCCGTAAGGGCATTCATAGTCTATTGGCGTTGAGTGTTTTCAATTAATTCCTATGGAAGTTCAATTAAAGGTGCGCAATGTAATTTTCTGTGCGCTAGAGGTCGCTAGAGGCCTATTCAAGACAAAGACGTAGCTTGGTGATGGCAAGTTTGAACACGGAATCTTAGGACATGTGGACTGGTGGAAAAGAATTGGGATAGGAAGAAATCATGTTCATGGATACGATTATTAACGTTACAGTATGAAGCAGAGAAGGACCGAGTGTTGTGGGAGCTGAACGAGGCCGCTGGAGTGATTGCGCAACACATGCATCATGAGCAGTGGAACTTTTATTATGACACAGTTGCCGGCGCTGCTTCCGCTATTCTGGTCATGAGTATGAGGTAACACAGCTCTGTTTATCAAATTAGATTTGACTGTGTTGAAAATGATGTTATAATGTTACTCTGTGCATCTGCACAGCGGCTGCTGTGAGACACTTGTTGCACGCTGAGATCGATTTTAGAATATCATATTAAATGCTGGATGGCTTGTGTTGATAAATGGCATGCAATTAATTTGAAACTGTATTGTATGATGGAGAAAATGCTGTGTTACTGTTACTGAAAATAAAGCTACATCTGATTATGCTATGTTAGCTTCTTGACAAAATAGTGTTTTTCTCTGAGGCATGGTAAAGCATGGTACTCACAAAAAAATCAAGAAAATTAGATTTAAACAATAAGACTAAACGTGTTGAGCTATATAACGGTAATTTATTTTCTGTCTATAAATGTATCAGAACGTCTCGGTTACGTATGTAACCCTCGTTCCCTGAAGGAGGGAACGGAGACGTACGTCAGTAGTGACCGACGAATTGGGATATCGCTAGAGAGCCCCTATCAGCTTCGAGAGAACTAAAACAAGCCAATGGAATTGGCGTGCAATATTTGCATAATGCGCACCTCCCCTAACAGGTGGATATAAAAAGGGGGACAGATGCAATCGCACTCTGTTTTTCGCTGAGGAGACAACCGGTGTCCGCACTGCAGCGAGGGTACAGAAACTGTGGCGAAGGGACGTACGTCTCCGTTCCCTCCTTCAGGGAACGAGGGTTACATACGTAACCGAGACGTTCCCTTTCAGTCGGTCACGTTCGACGTACGTCAGTTTGGGATCCCAACTAAAACGCCACAGTTACGAAACCCCTTCCAGTGCCCAGCGCAGGCTCTAGCCGCCCGTCGCACCAAGGGGACGGAGAAGGGGGCGAGCTTACGCCGGGAAGTCTACTGCTGTTCCGATATACCCACTAAGTAAACTAGACTACACTGGGGAAGCGAACCCGTAAGGAACGCTGCGGAAACCACTACCTACCCAGAGGGGAAGGAATTTACATGGAAAACATATGGACTGGCCCACAGGGCAGAACGCATATGAGTCCCTGGGATGGCTCCACCTGAGTAGGGGGAGACTCATCTGACAGGAGAAAGCAGAAGCTCTGCTAAGGGAAAGACACGGGCTCACCGTAGGGAGTAACCGTGGACAATACACATATGGAATCACTCACGTAGAGGGATTGCAACATATGGAACCCAACCAACAGACAACATCGAAGATGGATGTTGGTCTGGCATCAGACACTCCGCAATGCCCGAGCCGAAGGTGGAGGTGGAGGAACTCGACAGGGTTCACCGAACGGGGAACACGACTGGAGTCAACAGATGCACATATCCTGCCCAGGGGGCGGGAGTGGCATTGCAAGCCGACACGAGCACAGGTTCAACGCGTCTACCGGCTGGTGGAAGCGAGTACACGGGAAGAACCAGCTTACACGTAAGCTAAAAACCCTAGCAAACGTGTTGGGTGTCGCCCAGCCCACAGCTCTACAATCTGTCAGCGAGGCGCCATGAGCCAGCGCCCAGGAAGAGGCCACTCCTCTGGTGGAGTGGGCTCTCAACCCGAACGGGCAAGGCACGCCCTGGGAACATAAGCCAGGGCGATGGCATCCACTAACCAGTGGGCCATCCTCTGCTTGGAGACAGCCTTTCCCTTCTGCTGGTCTCCGTAACAGACAAAAAGCTGATCTGAGGTCCTAAGCTTCAAGTTCTATCCACGTAAACACGCAGGGCGCGAACTGGACAGAGCGAAGCTAGGGCTGGGTCTGCCTCCTCCGAAGGCAGCGCTTGCAGGTTCACTACCTGATCTCTGAAGGGAGTGGTAGGAACCTTGGGCACATATCCAGGCCGGGGTCTCAGGAAGACGTGAGAATCCCCAGGCCCAAATTCCAGGCACGATTCGTCGACCGAAAATGCGTGCAGGTCCCCTACCCTCTTAACATGAGGCCAATGCAACCAGGAGGACGGTCTAAGAGACAGTACTTTTAACTCGACTAATTGCAAAGGCTCAAGGGATGACGCCGAAGTTAGCTAAGAACTAAGGTGAGATCCCTAGAGGGTAAGGAGGGTGGGCAAGGAGGAATCAGTCCCCTCGCCCCCCTCAGGAACCTGATGATCAGACAGTGTTTCCCCAGGGATTGCCATCAACTGCATGGAGATGTGCAGCGAAGCGGCAACATACACCTTGAGGGTGGAGGGAGACAGCCTTCGCTCCAAGCCCTCTTGCAGGAAGGAAAGCACAGATCTGACCGAGCATGATCGGGGGTCCTCTCGTCTTGCGAGAGGAGCACCATTCAACGAATAGGTTCGACTTCAACGCATAGAGGCTCCTCGTGAAGGAGCTCTAGCGGAAGTGATGGTGTCTACGACCGCCTGCGGGAGATCACCCAGAACCTCCGCATCCCGTCCAGGGACCACACGTGGAGGTTCCACAGGTCGGGACGCGGGTGCCATAGGAAGCCCCATCTCTGAGTCAGGAGGTTCTTCCTCAGAGGAATCGGCCAAGGAGGGGCTGTCGTGAGGAGCATTAGGTCCGAAACCCGGGTCCGAGTGACCAATATGGAGCCACTAACAAGACCTGCTCCTCATCCTCCCTGACCTAGCACAGGAGCTGTGCAAGAAGGCTCACTGGGGGAAACGCATATTGCGTAGGCCCCGGGGCCAGCTGAGTGCCAGGGTATCCGTGCCGAGCGACTCGCCGGTCAGGGAAAACTACTGGCCGAGGGCAGTTCCTGGGGAGGCAACAGGACTACCTGGGCCTCGCTGAAGTAGTGCCAGATCAGCCGGACCTCCTGGGGATGGAGCCGCCACTTGCCCGCAAGTGGAGGCTGCCGTAAGAGCTCGTAGGCTGCACGGTTAAGCACACCTGGGACATGAGTGGCCTGAAGCGACCTCAGATGCTTCTGACTCCATAGCAAGAGATGGCAGGCGAGTTGCAATATGCGACGGGAGCGTAGACCAGTCTGATGGTTGATGTACGCAACGGCCGCCGTGCTTGTCCGAGCGGACCAGTACGTGCTTGTCTGACAGCAGCTCCTTGAAGCGGCCCAGTGCAAGACATACTGCTAGCAACTCGAGGCAATTGATATGCCAATGCAGTCGAGGCCCCGTCCAAGACCCGAACCGCATGCCCGTTGTACATGGCCCCCCATCCGGTGGTAGAGGCATCTGTGTGGACCACAGCGTCCAAGGGGTACTCCCGCCCGCAGGAACAAAGGGTCCGACCACCGGATGAGGGTAGGGCGGCAGCTCCGTGTCACGAGGATGCCATGGCCATCTCGGGACCCAGTCGCGGAGCCGGTGTTGAAGCGGCCTCATATGGAGCAACCTGAGCGGCGAAACGCGGCTGCAGATGCCACATGCCCCAGGAGCCTCTGAAGTCTTTCAGTGGGGCCGCCATCCTGCGCTTGAGCGAACTCAGGCAGTTCAACACCGACTGGACGCGCTCCTCAGAGAGGCGCACAATCCAGGCGACCGAGTCTAGCTCGAGACTGAGAAAAGAGATCCTCTGCCCGGGGGCGAGTTTGCTCTTGTCCCAGCTGACCCAAAGACCCAACAGGCTGAGGTGAGCTAAACCATCTCCCTGTGTACGCACAACTGCTTCGCGAGCTGGCCAGGAACAACCAGTCGTCGAGGCAGTCGAGAATGCGAACGCCCTGTTCCTTGAGGGGAACAATGGCCACCTCCGCAACCGTGTGAGGCGTGGAGCAACAGGGCCAGCCCGAAGGGTAGGAGTTTGTACTGACATGCTCGACCCGAGCGCAGAATCGAGACATGAAAGTATGCATCCTTCAGGTCGAATGCTGCAAACCAAACCCCGGGACGGACGCACTCGAAAATGCGCTTCTGCATGAGCACCTTAAACGGCAGCCTGAAGGTACCGGTTCAAGACGCGCAGATCCAGGATTGGCCATAGCCCACCGCCCTTTAGGGTACAATGAAGTAGGGCTGAACCTGACTTCAAATCGGCTGGAGGGACCGGCTCGATTGTATCCCTCGCCAGGAGGACAGCAATCTCCACTCGGAGAACAGGTGCAATGTCCAACGACACCTAAGTGAAGTGGACACCCCTGGACGCCGGAGGACACCGGGCGAAATGAATCGCATAGCCGAGTCTGATAGTACGCATGAGCCAGCGGAACGGGCCGGGGGCACTAACCAGGCCTCCAGACACTGAGCCAGCAGAATCAAACGCACCACAGACGTACCGGGGGTGGGGCAGCGAACCAGAGTACAAGGACCCGACTCGGGCGGCGTGGTAGCGGCCCAGAGTGTGATCAGACTCTGCGAGGTAGCAGTGCGTATGGGAGACGGCACACGGGGCGCGGCCTGCACCAACACACTGACACCTGCTGGCGAGGTGAGAGGGGGCTGGGAGTAGCAACGCGGGGCGCTGCACATCGCCAGCCACACTCTTGGGACGTAGAGGATCGGAAAACAGTTCTTAGTGGGTACCGCTGGACTCCGGAGAGCCAGCGGCGGAACAGACCAATTCTCCACCCGGCCCTCCTCCGGGGAGAAAGAACCGTTTACGTCAGCTCCAGGTCGCCATATCTCCAGGACCGTCTCCCGCTAGTCAGGTGACTGCGGGTTGAGCGGGCTGGGTTCAAGGCCAGTTTGTGAGATGAGCGCATCGAGAAAGCACACTTTGACGACGGCACATCCCAGCAAGACTCGCCAGGGGTGTTTCTGGACCACCATGGTGGACATTGTCTGGCCAGGGGCCTGCGCTTTGATTTGCATCCTGCGTAGCTCAACCCCGACTCAGAACTACCCACATGCAATGAGTGCTTTGACCTACTGCAGACTTGCCAGGGGCCAAGACTCATGCAGGGCAGAGGTGGTGTGCCCGTAGCACTGCCACCCCACCCTAGGGGGTAGTGAGAGAGAAAAAACTTGTAGTGCAGATTATGACCCTCTTGGCGTTCCATATTAACGCCAAAAAAGGCCACAAAATGCCAGGTTTTTTCATGCACATCCGGGCTAAGCCAGGGGGCGGGGCAAGGCGAGTACGCGTCGCACGACACCCCCAGGGGCCCGGGAAAGCATGGTTGCCAAGTCTGAATCCGATTCGGCATGAGCACGCCACAACCGTGGGACGCTCAGCCTCATCTTCATGTTCAGAGCCCAACAATACTCTCTCCAATGTAGCAGTCGACATCTGATCCTCTGCTGGAGCCCTGACTAAGATGTTAGGTCCTCCATATTTATTTTAAGGAGGACCAGCAACACATGCAGAAGCTACCAGCCATGTTGGACAGTGAACGTGGCCGCCCAACTGGACGACACACGGCACCCTGGGCACCGACGTGGCCATGTATCTAAACATGATCCACCCACGAACATAGTCACAACATGTTTGCGATGCACTAGAGGAGTGGGGGGCCCACGGAGAATGACTCGGTGGGTATTGCCCCACTGTGATCCTCTGGTCACCCAGGCTTATTAACCAAAGTAGCACTTTTCTGATTCAGAAAAATAACTAGATCGGGGAATAAGTGAGGGGACTCCACCTCATTAAAGGCAGCCGAGTCTCGACCGTGCATCTAGAGCGCCAGACAGCGCGCAGGGTTGCCGTGGCAACGCCATGGGTTGCCGTGGCAACGCGCGCTGTCAGCCGGCAATTCGACGGCACACGGCGCGCTGAGCGCGCTCAAGCCCTTACGAGAAAGGCGAGCAAACAACGCGCCGACGTGGACATATTTCCATAAGAAAATATGACCACCCACAAACACAGTCTCAGCACGCTAAGCAGACATGAGAGAAAGTGATCGTGGCCGTCAGAGAGGATAGGAAACGACCGCCTCCAGAAACGCACAGACAGAATGACATCTTGAAAAAGACGCAGTGTCTGTCTGTGAACCTCTTTTAGAAGGGGAAACTTCAGCTCTTTTGTGTCGAGACACACAGGGAGCGTCACGACGTGTTTAGAAAAACACAGGAGGAACCAGACCAAATCGCAGACCAACCAGTGGAATTACAGCGGAACGCTGGGAAAACAGTAGATGTTTCCACCCGGCTCACTCCAACTCGCGACCTCGCTGCAGGCGTCGTCACACCAACACAAGCGCCGAAACTTCTTCAGAGGCTTGAAGTTCAAACAGCCGCAGGACACCAGGTAGGCTCCGAAGCGAAAGACAGAGTGCGATTGCATCTGCCCCCCTTTTTATATCCACCTGTTAGGGGAGGTGCGCATTATGCAAATATCGCACGCCAATTCCATTGGCTTGTTTTAGTTCTCTCGAAGCTGATAGGGGCTCTCTAGCGATATCCCAATTCGTCGGTCACTACTGACGTACGTCGAACGTGACCGACTGAAAGGGAACAGTTGTTCCCTTGTCTATTAAAACATGTAGTATATTAAAGTGTCTTTGGTGTTTCCATGGTTTTTACTAAATAAAATCGGAAAACCAGGGTAACGCGGGTATGACCCAATTGACAGGCGACTCCTCACACGTCCCGGAGCCTTGGTTAAAATTGCAATTTTCTCATGATTTACAAATAGTTGCAAACATTTGGAAAGTACTCAAGTGAACAAAATATATAAAACTGGCCTAGTGGTTTTTGGATATTTTACTGCAAAATTCGTACATATTGCACTTTTAATTCATATTAATGAATGCACCAATAGACTATGAATGCCCTTACAGATTTTACAAACTGTTGGGATTTTTTGTAATTAGTGTCATTGTAGTATTGAAGTTAGTGTTTTAAAGAGTGTTAATGATTGGTCATCTGTTAGCATGAACAGGCGGGTGTGTGTGTGTGTATGTGTGTGTGTGTGTGAGAGAGAGAGAGTTCGCAGGAGCTTCTCAGGTGATGATCTGCATTAAGACATCCATCATTTTAAAAATTGACATATTACACTGTTTTCATTACAGTGTCACCAACTACATGGATCATGATCCAACACTTCATCACATCTAAACAGAAAGAACACACACACTTACACCTCAGCTGAAACATAGTCAGGGAGGAGATCAAGAGACATTAGAGAACTAAGGCTTAATTGGATTTCATCCTATAAAGATGAAGTCATGCAAACGTCATTAATAATGGTTCACTTCCGTGAATGAAGATGGATTGCTTTCACACCACAATTGTGCAATTGGTATTTAAGCATTTGGGCAGGTCCTCACATAGAGTGTTTCATGTCTTTTTCATTTAGGACCTGCACAGAGCTCAAACTCTGCGGTCCCGTTACTGGGTCCAAAAATACATAATCAAGATGTCATCAAAAATTTTAAAGGTCCAGGGTGGACCGCTAACCCTATATATGGTACCGTTTGGAAGCTTGAGTCTCTATTTTCTGTAGATGCATCACTTTGACATTCATTTTTTACATAAATTTAACTTATTTACACTGAATAACCCCCCCCCCCCCCCCCCATTTTGTATTATTTATTTCTTACTTTTTTGTGGTGGGGGGTATATTAACCTTGCTTGCAATTTAATACAGCATTTTGCTTTGAATTAACTATAGCTAAAACCATAAAAAAAAAAAAGTTTTTATTGCTTGAAATAAAAAAAAATATTAACTTAAAAAATTAAAAACTTACTTATATAAATTTATTTTATTTTAGCTACATTTAGCAACATTTCTCATTTTCAATTAGTTTAATTTGCTATACTAAAATAACTAAAACAGAAAATAAAATTAATAAAAACTATATAGAGATAATAAAAAAAATTAACAAAAAAAAATGACATGCACAACAAAATTACTAAAACTTTAACTAAAATGAAATTGAAAACAGAAAATATAAAAATAAAAACTTCTTCAAAATATTAAGAAAAATTATAACAGTATCTCAATGACACTAATAGCACTGATTGCAAGTCAATTTGTTTTAATATCCAGAGCCTATTCGTAAGTGCAATTTCAGAGATCTGTAATGTAATTTACTAGCAATAATTCACATTGAAAATATATATGCAATTTTGACTGGAATACATCCAAGGCCCACATTATCCATAATTCACTTTTTATTAGTAATGAAGTACCTTCATTACAGTTGTGTGAAATTGCATTTCTTACTAGTTTATAAAAGTATAGGTATGACTGGACTGCAGTAGTTAAACTGAATTGCAGATCTCTCTATTCTTACAAGCTGAAAGTGTTTTTACTAGTAGAATTCATATTTTTACTAGTCACGCTGGGATTAATCACTAAATTGGCTTGCCGAAGTGCCTCTAACTGAGCTGTATGAGTGTGGAAGAGTGTGATGTGTCGGTGCAGATAAAAGTAATAACAATGATGTGTTAAAGCCGCCCACTGACTGATGGGAAGTGTGTGTGGAGAGCAGCCAGAAAGGTCTGTCAGACAGAAACTGAAAGTGACAGACTAATAAGCTGAACCCAATAGCAATTTCAGTAATATCACATAAGGAACTTTAAGCTGAATCCTCTTTTTCCCATTCACCCTTCTCTTTGCTCTTTCTTTTCATTTTCTCTCTCTCTCCAGGCTGCATTGCGGTGGTTTCTATCTTGACTCTCACAGCGGTCCAGAGCGTTGATGGGTATTTTTTGAGGCGAGATATTGCCGTCGTGGCTGTCTGCATTGGTTAACGTGAGCACAACACTGATGAGGTCTATTAGGTGACTAAGGAACAAATTGGGAGTCTTTCATTCAGAAATCACTGGGGGATTAAACAAATAATTTAATGAAGAGTAAAATTACAAGCACTGTATGATGCAATATAAACAAAAGACTCAAATTGCACACATATAAGGACTAATTGTCTTTTTAAATGGTGTTTGAAGGGTTTAGGCCTTCCAGACTACATGACATCCATGGCTGACCAAATAAAACACTAACTTTCAGTCATGCACCAATTTTTTTTTTTTTTTTTTTTTTTTACCAAAACACAAACATTTATTTTTCATTTAGCCTGAAACTGAAACCAAAAATAAAGTTGGGTAATTGGATTTTTTTTTTTTTTTTTTTTAAGTTATTCAGTCTCTGTGAAAGCAACTCATACCTTAGCAATCTCAGAGCGTCATGGTGAATAGTTTTGCATTTGCAAATGCCAGTGACATTTTCTTCAGGAAATCTAGTTATTGTTTCTAAGTGGTACAGTGTATTAGAATCATTGCTTAATTGGAGTTTTGAGTCTAAAGATTTCCATGCTGCAAGATGGCATAATACTTTGTTTTAGGTCTTTACAGATGGAAATGATCCAAACTGTAATTTCATCTGAAATTGAGGTGTTCAACCACCAGCAGACACTTCATTATACTAATTCAGACTAGCTTGAGAAGGTTGTTCATCACAAGGGTGTAGTTCACTGATTTGACATGCATCTTCTATTCCGTCGCTCATTAAAATCCTCCCGTCTGTAACCAGAGGTATTAATGAGCAGTAGAACCCAAAAGTCTCTAGTGTGTGGGGATGGAGAGGATCTTCTGCACTGTTTGACACAAAACACAGAGATTTCTTGTTTATTTGAATCCCAAATTTACACGTCTAGCTCTTATTAAAGGATATTTATTTACTTCATTATTTACTCACACTCTTTTTTTCCTGAGAAAAGCAAAATAAGAATATTTACACTTTTTTTTTTCCAAGACAGTTCATCGTAGTCTTTATGACTCTTGCATTATATATGCTTTGTGTGAGAAACAGTGCTACTTGATGGGAAACCTCCACAGACTAGCCATCTTTAGTCTCCTTTCCATACGTCAATGTGATTACTCAGACTGAGGCAGGTATAACACTGCATGAAGTCATGCCAGAAGTGTAATTAGATCTCTGCGGACGTGCTATAGACTCTCCCCTTCCCCTCATTATTGCTGAAAAAAATGAAAAAAAAAAACACCCACATGCAATGCTCTACCAATAGCATATTCTATTAACCAGCATTATAACTTGCCAGTTTAAAGTATCCTGAGGGCATAACTTCATATAAACCTGTTTATATTACACTTTTATGAATTAATATGCCAAGAGGAGCCCCTGTGGAGGTTTCTGGATGGATGACAGTCAAAAGTCCAAGTATTGCAGCGTTTCCCTATTCTGTTGTGTTGGATCCATACGTCTACAGTCTAATTATAATGTTAAGCTAATTTTCCAGCATTGTTTCTTAAAATGGGTAATTTGTGTTCTGAAGATGAACGAAGATCTTACAGGTGTGGAATGATATGAGGGTGAGTACTTAATGACAGAAATTTCATTTTTGGGTGAACTAACCCTTTTAATAAAAGAAATATCTGATCATTCTCCATAACACGGTCCCTATTTACATCTTGTATCATCTGTAAACTTTTGCCTTACCAGGAAAATGACTGATGCATTTGTATTACATTCCAAAGAGCTCCGTTACCAACCCCAGAGTGGAGAATGAAACCATATCTGTACAGGCTGGGCATGGAATGGAACGGTTAAGCAATGAGAACGTTTAGGCCCCATGGTGGAAAAGCAGCTTATGTCACCAGAAGTCCACTAAAACCATCATAACTGGGTTACTCATTGTCATTTCCCACCCTTTCTGCGCACTTGAGGATGTTTTGCTGTTGTATCTTTAATGTTACAAACACACTACATTTCCATGTTTCCATCCAAACAGTGGAGCGTGATAATGTAAAGGTCATGGGTTCAATACCCAGGGAATGCATGAACTGAAAAGACATATACATTGAATGCAATGCAAGTTGATTTTGATAAACCAGTATGCCAAAAGCATAAATGTAAAATGTAATCCATATTGCGTATTTAATGTGTGTAAATAATGGAATATATTAAAACCAATTCGGTGCAAATCGGTGCTAAATGAAAATGTAAGGGGAAGCTATTGTGGCTCTTTTATTAAATGTAATAAATGATTTTGCTCTGTTTGGCGGCAGATACCTGTGTCTGATAGAGAAGGTGCCCCTTTGAATTCTTCAAAGTTTCTCATCTTGTGTTCTACAGAAAGCAAAATAACAACATACTGGTTTGGAACAACATGGGTGCGAGTAAATAAATGACAGGATTTTCCTTTCTGGGTTCATCGTCTAATGTGGCTTTAATCGTTCCAGCACACATAAAGGCACTCTTTCCATCTCAAGCCTGGACGCTTCGATGGCCCTGTGGGTGAAATTGGATTTTGTGTCCATTTGAGTGCGAACGGCAGTGCTGCGGAACGGCAAAGCCCCCGCCGCTTCTGAATCTAGAGGAAAAAATGTAGAACTAAAACGCAGCGGGCCGAGAAACGGCAGACTGACGCGCACCGGACTGTTGCTGACCTGAGAGGCACACAGCTGTGAAGTACATCTGCCAATTAGTGTGGTGATGGAGTGGGAAGCTGTCATGTGTGGCTTTCCACCTCAACAGAGATGGCTGCCGTGAGACACAACGGGTGGAGCGGCTTTGTCTCTGTTATGACTTACTGCTTCAGAATCTGTTTTGTGACTTTGCAGTTTTTTTTGTGCCTGATTGAGTGTGAACTGGCTTCTGGTAACCTTTAACCTTTATGCCCTGAAACTTTTGAGTGAGTGGCTGTGTTTGGAATACTAGTGCACTGCATACTGCACTGTTTACTACCTACTATATTTGTATGAGGTATGAACCAACAAAATAGAAAAAAATAGTGCTACATGGTCATCGGATGAACAAGTCTGCATTTTTTTTGTCAGTTCAGTGGGTGGAATCTAGTTATCTTTTCAGAAATAAATATTTAAAAAATGTAATTATTTTTATATATTTTAAAGGAAATTATACATTTAAAATTTTAATTGTAGTAAAAAAAAAAAAAAAAACAGTACTTCTAATACGTTTAGCATTAAATCTAATACAGTCAAGAAAGATGAATAAAAATTGCATTTTAAATTGTTTCTTGTTTATTCTGCCTGTAATTAGATATTTATCAGTGCATTGCATTGTAAGATACAGTATTCTTTTGACTTATTTAGTTATTCATATTCAAATGTAATAATTCCCCACTTTAAAAAAAAATATATATATTAGGTAGTGAAGGCTGTTTCCACCTTAGAGTATAAAAGCAGACAAATAAACAGGTAACTGTGCCTTCATATCTTAAAATCTTTGTATCTCATATATCTCATATCTTTATAATTGTAACTTTTATTTCACACAATTGTGACTTTTTTGTAAAAAAAATAAAGTGTTGTGCTATTGGGTGGTTGCTATGTTTGTGAATCAGATATTCTTTTTTTTTTTTTTTTTTTCCCGAATGTTTTTTCATCCAACAAACAAAAATAACAAGTAATAGCAGCACACTAATTTGAGGGATAATTCAAGTAGGCTTTACGCAATAGTCATAACTCCTACAACTGATTATTATTTATAGGACTGTTACTACAGTAACACTACACACCTACTGCATCTCTCTATGTAGTAATCTATGCATATTTCTCTCCCTCTCTCTCTCTCTTTCTTTATATATATCTTTGCATCAAACATATAATTCTGCTTTTCAAGTTGTTTTTTTATTGCTGATTAATTTTACAGCCAATCAGGCCAATTACGTACATTTAATTCAGCGCAAGAGGATCATGATGAGATAGTCTTTGAAGATGAGTTTAATTAACAATTCGTTCGTGACTCGTGAGGCTGTTTAAATGCACTGTAATTTTAGCTTAATTAGTGAAGGAAAGAACACATTGTGTTTATTCATTAAATAATCAAAGAAACACTGTTGTTTTTTTATTGCAGGCTCATTAATATTTATGGAATGAATTGAAATTAGATTTATAGGAATATGAAGTATTCATTTTACACACACAGACTATCATTATTTAGAAAGAAATCTTGTTTTCTGTTTGTGCTGTTTTTCTAGTGGCTGATCTGTGATGCTCATATGGAAGGTGCCGGTTTGATTCCTGCCTAGAGCATGTTCCATTTGCAATTGAGAATCAGTATAGCAAGATCAATGATATGGGTATAAAACAATTTTTTGCACATTTTGCAATGTCTATTCAATAATGTAGACCAATGCTGTAACCTGCCGCTGACTCTTATGCTGTTAATATTAATCATAAAGTAATATTGATAAGACAAAGAGAAAACAACTTGCTGCTTGTAATTGATTTTTTTGTTCTTCATTACTAGCTGACTGTTTACTGGAATAATTACTTAAGTAATTAAAGATAAAGCAATGTTTACTTAATTGAAACACTTGAAGGTTACGTGTCTTTAATTTGTTAATATTTATATTTAAGTTTTAGTACTCAAAAAAATCAGCATGTGAGTTGCTATTACAGATCCTGTTAAAAGAACAGCTTTAACCATCCGTGAGTAGTTAGTTGGTCTCCAGTCTGGTTAGGCTGGTCTGGTTTAGTTATTTTAGTATCACTTTATTATCATTTTGATTAACATTAACAGTTTTCATTTCAATTTTAGACATTTTATTAGCTTTTTACGTCTATATAGTCTTTGTTCATTTTTATTTAACTTTTAGTTTATTTTGGTACATCAAGTTAAACAATGTTAAACAGCTACTACTTTTAATCGTTTATATTTTATTTTATACCAATTGAAATGTATTTAATTTAACTGGCAAAGATTTTTTTATGGTTTTAGTTTTAGTTAACTATAACAACCCTGGGGTGCGTTTCCCGAACAACGATTTAACTCGCTTCTGAACTACCGTAGTACGATGCATCGTTGAACAAATCAACTAGCTAGTCACGACTGTTTCCCGAAACCATACTGACGCAAACTTGTTGTTCAACCACATTGGTGAGTAATAACTTCTTTAAATGAATCCGTTTGAGATCGAATTAAATTTCTGCTATAAATTACAGACATGGCATTAGAGGACTAATTCTCATTTTCCTCAGTTATTTTGCTTTATTTCCAGATTCAATCAAATGCTTGTTCTGACGTACCAGAGCACGTACGCACATGCGCACTCTTCAAAAACGGTGCTTTAGATCTCTTGACAAACTAAAATATATAAATGACATTTGTATATATTCGAAATAAACTATATACATTGTACATAATGTCAGCTTGCTTATTTTGCTCAAGATAACGATTTATTAAGTCCACATGTCATAAAAACAGGAAACTATGCTTCTAACCACAGCTCAAGAGCTGTCGTTCCAACCATACAAGTTTGTGATGCAATTTGTGAATGTTCGTTTGAACTATGGTTTCGGGTAGGGACGGACTGGGACTAAAAAACGGACCTGGACTTTGACTAGGCCCGGCCCAAAGCAATCGGTGCACAGAAACTCGACAACAACAGCAATAACGCCTGGCATGAGTGTCACTAGACTTTAATTGTGGCTCATGATACTATACCATCCAAATTATAGCAATAGCACTGATGCTGACTAGATGTTGTGTTAAAAGCATATTATTCTAGATTAACTTGAATATTCATATAGCGGCTTCAGTATCTAAATTCCGCAATTTTTTTTCTCTCGCCTTCTCAGCCCCACCCTTTTCTTTCCGTTTTTTACCCGCGGTCGCGTTATGCATATTGTTTGTTTGTTTCTATGCTTCTTCTATCTAACGTCTTTGCTGTTGGTTTCTTCCTACTCTTCCACTTCTTCTTTTCCCTACTTGGCGGCCACGGCCAGTGCAGCTGGCATCCAACTTAAAGGTGCATTGCTGCCACCTACAGTACTGGAGTGTGAAACAGACTAGTGGGGAAAAAATACAGGTGATGACTGCATGCGTGGCGGGTGGTGGGCCTGCCCGCCGGCCGTCCTCGAGTACCGGCCGTTCTGTGATTCTCCAGATCACACAGATGGCTAGTCCGCCCCTGGTTTCGGGAAACACCAAATCGTTGAACTATGTAAGTAACGACAGAACTTGCAATGTTAGTTGGCTAACGATGCTTTTGGGATACACACCCCAGGTCTGTACACTGTAAAAAATAATTATGTAAATTTATGGTAAAAAAAACAGCAGTTGTGGTTAAAGTCAATTTATGGTAATACTTTATATTCATGAAGCTTTACGAATCTTTTGTTTCGAATCAGTGGTTCGGAGCGCCAAAGTCACGTGATTTCAGTAAACAAGGCTTTGTTACATCATAAGTGTTTTGAAATTTGTGAAATCAGTGGTTCATGTGACTTTGTAAGTTTGATATGAACCACTGAATCTAAACAAAAGATCTGTAAAGCTTCGAAGCTTCATGAAGCAGTGTTGAAATCGCCCATCACTAGATATTGTTGAATAAAGTAGTTATTTTGTTTTCATGGCGCACAAAATGTATTCTCGTTGCTTCATAACATTAAGGTTGAACCAATGTAGTCACATTAACGTTAACTGTTTTAAACATAACTTTAGAACCTTTCTGGGCATTGAAAGTATAAATGAACTTTCTGTCAATGCAGGCCTCACTGAGCCATCAGATTTCATTAAAAAATATCTTAATTTGTGTTCCAAAGATGAACGAAGGTCTTGCAGGTGTGGAACGACATGAAGGTGAGTAATAAATTACAGAATTTTCATTTTTGGGTAACTAACCCTTTAATCTTAAAAAAACAGCTGTACTAGAATCAAGTGATTCACACACAGACTAAACTAATCATATTGTCCAGCAGGGTCATTCATGTATTAATCAGGTTGAAGTTGTTCATTACATAAAAGGGTACAGTATTTTGTGCTTTCGCCTCCCTCCTCGTTACCTTTTATATATTTATTTTTCTGTGGTTTCCATGGCTTCTCTCTCCTCATTCTTCAACGGGTGTCAGTTCTGTCTTGTATTGTGCGAGTCTTTGATTATCCTGCTGTTCCTATTGGCTTGCAGCTGCTGCTGTCCGAGTGATTGATGCTCTGGTGATATCGACTTACATTTTTAGACGACATGAGCAGCAGCTTCAAACAAGTGTTTGTTAGAGGAACAGTCTTTTGACTGGAGCTTTTACATCCTGTGTCTGTAGCTCACAGGTTAAAAGAGCTCCTCTGGACACCTATATGCACCATCCTCAGAATGACGTGTCCACCAATCTCCCATGTGTCTGTAATGTCTTTGTTCCTCCATCTGTTCCAGCTACCGGCCCATGTGTTTAAAAGGATTGTTCTGGTATTAATGCAAGTGAAGCTTGACAGAATTTGTAGCATAATGATAATAATGAAGAATGTGTTTCTTTTTTAATATTCATAAGCACAAAAGTAACTACTATTACCGGCTTGGTTGTGACATTAAAGGTGCCCTAGAACTTTTTTTAAAAAGATGTAATATAAGTCTAAGGTGTCCCATGAATGTGTCTGTGAAGTTTCAGCTCAAAATACCCCATAGATTTTGGTAATTAATTTTTTTAACTGCCTATTTTGGGGCATCATTATAAATGAGCCGATTCAGGGCTACTGGCCCTTTAATTCTCGTGCTCCACGCCCACGGAGCTCGCGCTTGCCTTGAACAGTGCATAAACAAAGTTTACACAGCTAATATAACCCTCAAATGGATCTTTACAAAGTGTTTGTCATGCATGCATCGGATTATGTGAGTACTGTATAGTGTTATATTGTTTACATTTGATTCTGAATGAATTTGAGGCTGTGCTCCGTGGCTAACGGCTAATGCTACACTGTTGGAGAGATTTATAAAGAATGAAGTTGTGTTTATGAATTATACAGACTGCAAGTGTTTAATAATGAAAATAGTGACAGCTCTTGTCTCCATGAATACAGTAAGAAACGATGGTAACTTTAACCTCATTTAACAGTACATTAGCAACAAGCTAACAAAACATTTAGAAAGACAATTTACAAATATCACTAAAAATATCATGATATCATGGATCATGTCAGTTATTATCGCTCCATCTGCCATTTTTCACTGTTGTTCTTGCTTGCTTACCTAGTCTGATGATTCGGCTGTGAACATCCAGACGTTACAGGCTGCCCTTGTGTAATGCCTTTCATAATGTTGGGAACATGGGCTGGCATATGCAAATATTGGGGGCGTACACCCCAACTGTTACGTAACAGTCTGTATTATGTTGAGATTCACCTGTTCTTCGGAGGTCTTTTAAACAAATGAGATTTATATAAGGAGGAAACAATGGAGTTTGAGACTCACTGTATGTCATTTCCATGTACTGAACTCTTGTTATTTGACTATGCCAAGATAAATTCAATTTTTCATTCGAGGGCACCTTTAAAACTTGACAGATATAGCTTAACTTTTTTAACTTTTGGAACATTCTGCTGCTAAGTTAGTAATGTTCTGTTATGAAGAGATTACGTTGTTTAGGGTCCTATGAAATTGGTTTAAGTTTTCAAAAATGTTGTGTTTTCCATTCAAAATTTTCTGTATTTCGTTTTGATGGTTTAATTACATTTTAAAGGGTTAGTTCACCCAAAAAATGAAATTTCTGTCATTAAGTACTCACCCTTATGTTGTCCAAAACCCGAAAGACCTTTGTTTGTCTTCGGAACACAAATTAAGATATTTTTGATGAAATCCAAGGGCATCTGATCCACACGGCAATGACATTGCACCTTTTGAGGTCCAGAAAGGTACTAAAGACATCGTTTAAACCATCGAGTTGAATACAGTGGTTCAATCTTAATATTATGAAGTGATGAGAATACTTTTTGCATGCAAAAACAAAACAAAAATAATGACTTTATTCAACAAATTTGCTATGCTATTTTCATTGCAGAGCTTCAGTGTTTATGTCTGAATGCGGGCTCAGTATTGGCCCGCATATTGAGCCGCTCTTTGGATGTAAACACTCAAGCTGTGCAAAGAAAATAGTGTAGCAGTATGACATACGTCGAACCGTGACGTCCATACGTGACGGTTCGGGGCAAATACATGTACTGTTACACCCCTATGAAGTGTACATCTCTACATTTGATTTATTCATCAAAATTTGACAAATTCCATGTTATACTAATGTAAATTCAATTTTGATGATTTGATTCTGCAATTCTGTCTGCGTTTTCCATATCATGGAATTCATAAGGCCCTTAATTGTTCCTCCATTAATGAACGTTTTCCATATTTCTTATGCTGTTGTTGTGTGTTTGTGTGTAAGTTGACAATTCAGTAGTAGTTCAGAGGAAGCTGTGGGTTGCTGGCCATTCATCTGTGCGAAGCTGGCTTTGCCTGTAGCAGATCTGTGGGCTGCTAAATGTGAACTGGCCTTGAACTCACAGTAGCTCAGTGGAAATCTGTCTTCCTCTCCGATATGGAGCCAAAATGAGTAGCCAGTGATCTCTTCTCCACACTGCCATAGTGCGACCGCATATATGCAGCTGAGCCTCGATCAAACTCGCAGACCCATGCACATTGCTGAAGATCATATAAACTCCACTGCCTCATGAAACCGGTCAAGATGACCCTTCCTCCCACACTGGAAATTGGGATTCAGTGTGTCTAAGTCAGATTTGTTTATTTTATGCCAGATTTTTTGTGAATTTGTGAACCAAAATTTTGCTTGTGTTCATTTAAAAAACATTGCAATTAGTCATTAGACAAGCAAGAATCCATGACATTTAACATCTTCAAGGTGTCATATTTGAATATGCATAAGCATGAATGAGATACTGAGAGCGACTGAGGGGAGAGTTTTAAGTACATGAATTATGAATTAAGTTGACCCTTAATTTTATTTCTCATATAACATCTGTGTCTTCTACAGCCATATGTGTATGACTTTAAAAGACTTGGAATATACAATTTTGGGGTCTTTTTGAAATAAATTAATTTCCAGCATTGATAATAATCAGAAATGTTTCTTGAGCAGCAAATCATCACATTAGAATGATTTCAGAAGGATCATGTGACACTGAAGACTGGAGTAATGAAAATCTGATCACTTGATCGCTTTGATCACAGGAATAGATTACATTTTACAATACATTCGCACGGAAAACATATTTTAAATTGTAATAATATTTCACAATATTACTTTTTGATTTTTTGATCAAATTAATGCAGCATTGGTGGTGAGCAAGAGACTTCTTTCAAAAACATTTAAGATCTTTGAACGGTAGTGCACTTATTATATATTATGGAGCTTGACAGCTCATGGTCATTGAATGCTTTCACCGTATGTAAAAGAATTGCGTGAACATTCTTCAAAACGTCTCGTTTTGTGTTGTTTGTAAGAGAGGAAATGATTTCCATTTGAGATGACATCGAGATGAGTAAATTATGAATGTTACTTTTTTTGGCAAACAATCACTTTAACAATTTTAAAGAAATATAATTTTGTGAAAAACAAAATAGTTCCTTTTTTTGTAATAGCGGTGAAATACACGGATTGTGGTCTTTATTCTAATTTTTTATGGACACACAGCAGATAAAATTGTATTTTCATTGAAATAATGGCAGATGTTCAACTGACAATTACTGCAAATCTGTTGATGGGATGTCTGGTCATGGTTAAGCCATGTCAAGTGACACTGCAATCTCGTAAATGTGTGAAGCAGTAATGACTTTTAATTTGAGAGGAAATTGCTGGAGCGATAAGGGTTGTGAGTGTATGTGATTTTCCATTACTTACCTCTATTAGAGCCCTAATTAAACATACTTTAATGAGAGACGGCCACCGGGGAGGAAACATAAAGAAATCTGTGTGGGAGGTCAGTAACAGATGGGCGCGTATTGTGTCTTGTCAGTCTGAAATGCTGAAGCTAGTGATTCATGGAAACAGAAATTAAGCTATCTTGGGTGTAAACTTTGTCTCAAATGTGTCTCCTAAAATCCACTGATATGAGATGACATAATTTATGACAAGTATAGAGCTATAAAATGAATGTGGATTGGAGCTGCTCAGACTGTTTAGTCTTAATGAGAAATTTGAGTTCAATTTAAAAATACAGACCTGAATGCAAACATTGGTATTTTAGCTGATCTGAGCCTTTTTAAAACCCTGGTGATATCTCTAGACACTCTAGAGTCTAAAGTCTTCATTTTCTCTCTGTTTAATCTCCTTATGGTTAAGGAGAAACACTGTAGGTATTAAAGATATCTTATTTGTGATTTTTTTTATTTTTTATGGTCTTTTCTGCTTTTTAAAAAACATTAATGTGTTACAAAGCTTGGAGCAAAATGTAAGACGGGAATTATTGACTTGAAGAATCACTAAAACCGAACAGTGAAATTAATTATATTAAATGAGTTTGTTTCACTCAAATAATAATAAAAGTTCATTGTACTTAATAGAAAAAAGTTGCATGAACTCAACATTTCATTGTAGTAAGCTGAACTTAATATGATTGAGTTGAGCTGCAGCAGATTTCTAATTTCCAGCATGCTTTGCATCAGACCATATAAATAACTGTTGAAATTAAGTGTTATTTTGTGTGTTTTTGCACAAGATTAACATATGGAGATATAAGTTAATGTTTAATGTTGTGTTATGTTGGGATTCAGGGGGGTTCTGTTATGTTAGTTTTGTAGGGTTAGATTGAGGATGACGAAACATTAATGTCCTAAGACACGAAACGATCGGTTTGTGCGAGAAACCGAACATTATTTATATAATTTTTACCTCTAATACACCACTATGTCCAACTTCGTTCAGCTTCCAGTTAGTGAGGTCAAAAAACGCGTTATGAAGACGGAAGTGATGTCTCGCCCATATACTTCAATGAGCGTGAGACATCACTTCCGTTGTCAGAGCGCGATCAGACCTCACTAGCCGGAAGCTGAACGGAGTTGGACATAGTGGTGTATTAGAGGTAAAAAATTATATAAATACTGTTCAGTTTCTCGCACAAACCGATCGTTTCGTGTCTTAGGACATCAATGTGCTGTCACGAGCCGCAGGGTTTAATTTGGATTTGTCTATGGAAGTTTTTTCGACTCTTATTGTTCAAGTTCCCAATCACTGCTATTATTTGACTGACAGACGGCAGCGGTTGCAGTTAAAAATCATAATTTGCGTTCGACTGAAGAAAAAAAGTCCTCTACATCTTGGATGCCCTGGGGGTAAGCAGATAAACATCAAATTTTCATTTTTGGGTGAACTATCCCTTTAACTGTATGTAATTAACATTATGATGAGTTGGGAAAGGGATGCTGGTGACGGGATTGCTGGTGAGAGTAGTGTTGTCACGATACCAAAATTTTGACTTCGATACGATACCCAACTTCAGTATCACGATACCGATACTTAAACGATACTATGGCAAAAACCTAAAACAGTAGGAAAAGTAAATAAATAACATATGACAGAACTGTGGCTAGCATTTTTATTGGCCACAATTTTGATGTTGGTAAATTACATTTTATATGATTAAAGCTGACTTTCTTATGCTTAAATTACTTTTGAGTCATTTTACTTGATTTAGAAGATTTAAAACACTTTCAAACTTTTAAATGCAGACTGACCACCCAAATCAAGATTACATTTTATATCAGCTGGTATGTACAGGTGGGCAAGAGGTGGACAATGTATGAGCATGAGCTAGTATGAGAACAAGTTATTTGTGTTATGCTATATAAAAGAACAAAGAAGCAAATTACAAAAACAGTAGTAAATTAAAAATAATCTTTTTTCAGATACACTAAGTTTATTTAACATATTTAACAGGTTTTGTTGTTTGATTAACATTAATGATGGACAGGCCTATTTAATTGGGCTGCTGAATGCATGGACGTAACTGACAAATATCCAGTTATTACCCACCTGTTTACGTCCACTTAAGCCATAACCGACTGTATTCACGCGAGATACTCCACATGATGGACATTTAGACATCTGTGTGCACGTGTATTTGACTATTCAGACGCGTGGAAAACTGATCGCGCGCGCGAAAGACAGAGAGAGAGAGAGAGAGAGAGAGAGAGAGCGAGAGCGCTTCTGTTGTGTGTCATTCAGCGCAATTCCGCCTATCCCTCCTTCACTAACTGCATGTAAATAACGAATTGTGTGATTGGATTGTAATTTTGTGCTACGACGATCTTCGACGACCATTTGGCTGTAAACTTAAATTATATTCAACTCGCCAAAGTGGCTAGTGGGAGTGGCTGTCATCAAGCCCTGCATGTAAGTGTTTTGACAGTGAGAATATTGATTACTGTAAATAATTAGAGCAATGTTATTAAAGCATAAATTGGTTTAATATAATTGTATAGTCCCTTCACATATTTGTTTTTTAAAATTAATTTTATTTTAGCAACCAGATATCACTTATTAGACTCAATAATACACCTCTTTGCGGATGTCTGCTTGCATGAGTAATATAAATAACACTCATTTAATTTTTGAGAGCATAAACATAACGCTGGTATCACATTCACTAACCTGTCGCTCTTTAAATTCTCTGTACAAATCGGGATGTTTGGCAAGTTGGATGCTCCCTTCGCTTGCGTTATTTTGTAACGTATTTTGCAGACGGGCTTTGTGGTGTCCGTGGGCTTGCCCTGACTGTCGGCAATGTAAGCAAAATAATGCCATATTTTGCTTTGTGCATCTGCCGTTGCGCAGTTGACAGGAATAAACACGCACTCAATGTGCCTCAGAAGCAGCGCGCTGCACACACACTGCTCCCTGCTGTCGCACATTAGGAAATACAGCTGGCACTCAAAGTACCGGTACTAATAAAATGAAGAACCGTACCGTTTCTAAAAGCAGGGTATCGCGATACCTTTCTAGTACCGGTATATCGTGCAACACTAGGTGAGAGACACCTGTGTACCACACTGGCCCTGATCCGCTTCCATGGCTCTCAGCCCCGCCCCACTTGTCACAAATATTTTAAGTTCTACCAACTTTAAAAATATGAGTTAGTTTACTTAAATGTTTTGAGGTAATAAGTTTCCTCAAATGTTTTGAGTATTCTGAACTTATTGGGTTTTACAGTGTATCTTTTAGAAGACAATAACTCTTTGAAAGTTTGCAGACCTTTTACATACACAAACAGCTTTATTACACACTAAAGACAATATCCAAAAAATAATAATAGGGGCACTTTAACAAACGAGTATTACTTCCTTATGAAGCATTGGGTTTCTTGCATGTTTGATGCGTTCTTTCAGGTCTTACCAATGGTGGTTGTTAAGAAGGACTAGAGAAGCGGTTTAAAGCAGGACTTCAGTAGCTGCTCAGAGGATGCTGTTTGTATTGCTAATCAATAGGAATTAAACAGTCACGGCAGTACTTGAAGAAGGAACTCAATAATGGGAGTGACCACCAAATCATTCCGGCCCACTGCCTTTAACTCCGCACAAACCGCATCTGACACGTTCACTCGAGCTGTCTGACAGCACTGTGAAATATTTGGACAGCTCATGGATAAAGGAACACTCTTTTTCCCACCAAATAAAACTCACAAGTTCATGAAACCAATTTTTTGTCACATGAACTAACAATGAACAGCAGTTATTAATCTTAGTTAATGTTAATTTCATCAGTTGTATCTGTTAAAGCACTCTGACCTAACATAAACAATGAATTATCGTATTCTTATTAACAATAACAAAGATTAATAAATGCATATCAATCAGATCACTAAGGGTCAGTAAAATGTTATATTAATTAAATTATATATAATTAATTTTGGCTGATTGAAAATAGAGTAAAATCAATAAAATTGTGAAATATTATTTAAAATAAATGTTTTCTATTGTAATATATTTTAAAATGTAATTCCTGTGATCAAAGCTGAATTTTCGGCATTATATTATATTATATTATATTATATTATATTATATTATATTATATTATATTATATTATATTATATTATATTATCTGATTGGTCAATAGCTGTGTTTTATCCTCAATAAAACACGGCTAAGACTGCTTCACACAACGGTTTTGTGTATCACTAAACAACACCCTTAGCAGCCACTCTTAGCAACTGGTTGTTCTCAATTGATATTGTTCATTGAAGTTTACTGTATTATGTAGAAGAGTACTGTGAGCTAGAGATTGATTGAGCAAGTTTATTACCTGCATTCAGATTTAGCATTTTCCTTCAGGTCCTATGTTCATAATAAAAAAAATCTGTTTAAATGTCTGTTGCAATATCTTGTCCTTTTAACAGTTAAGGGGTTTTCCCGTGACTGACAGCGCTAGTCAAAGCATTTGTCAGTTGCGTCTTGTTCCGTGTTCAAAACAATTCAGTCTTTTCAATATAAAAGTATTTGCTACTGACTGACACTCTCATAAAGACAGTCTTTGCCGCCATCTAATGGCATAATAATGTAACTTCTGTTGCTGTTCACGGTCAGGGACTATTTTTTTCCGGTGGAAGGAAGGCTTTCAGTGATTTTACTTCATGAAAGTTGCATTGATACATATTTTTTGGCTTTAACATTTGTATTGTGTGGTAACCGTTTTATAAAAGGCTAGTGCTGTATAAGTTACGGCTGAAGGGGTTGCAACGCCCTTCAGCCGTGACATATTCACGATACAGCACAGCCTCTCGTACCTTATTGCTACATATTATGTTTATTATATATATTAATTATAGTTATCATATATTATCTTGGAAGTAATAGTGTTATTTAGCATTTGTTAATCTGATTTTTCTGTGAAAATGTCAACTTTTGGCAGTCTGATCAAATAATGAATGAAAATAATGAACTCCCGTCCAGTTACAGATATGCTGCTTCATATTTTTGTAGAAAACATTTTTCCAAGATTCTTTGATGAATAGAATGTTCAAAAGAACGTTTAATTGAAGTCGAAATCTTAACATTGTAAATGTCTTTACTGTCACTTTTTATTTAATGTCCTTGCTAAATAAAATTATTGATTTCTTTAAAAAAAAGAGCTAAATTTACTTTTTCCTCATTGTTAGTTCATGTTAGATAATGTTAATAATGAGATCTTATTATTCATTTAAACAGTATCACCTTACAGTAAGTAAATTAACATAAGTACTAGAGAGCTTGAATTCACAAACATTACTGATATTTGTCAATGTTCTTAATGAAAGTTAAAGCATTATCCAGATAAGTGTAAGCAGAGCAAATTAAAACCTCCAGAAATAACTGAATAAGTGGTTATACTGTGTGTCGCCAGACTCGAGCTGGAATTGATGTCAGTTCGGCTGACTCATCCGTTCTGTTTTTGGACAGATGGAGGAGTAAACATAGCATGAAGGTATGGAGAACCTTCAGCCCATGACCACAAGCCTCCGTTTCCTAAACTGCATCCTGCTATAGACCTGCTGATAAAACCAGCACATCCTTGAGGCTGTCACAGGTGGGCTGTTTACCGTGACACCAGTCCCTTTCTGGAAACCCTGTTTCCTCATTAGCAATTCTGAAACTGTCACTTTATCTGCACTATGGTCCATATGGAATGACTGTAAAGTGTCATACTCCACTTTTAACTATCTGCTGCATTGGCAGTTCTTAAAGGTACAGTTGTTTTTATCTCTCTAAGCAGGGCCACAGGTGGTGAAAATTGCTCCTCATAAGGAAAGTCTGTTCAAAATTGCTCCTCGTAAGGAAAGTCTGTTCTGTGAGTGGCAGATGGTACGAGTTTGCCTAGTTAAGCCTGCAAATCAGGAGAATCAGTAGAGGAGCCATTAATAAGACATAAATTGAGCGTCATTTTGGGCAGACTGTATTTTCGATCCCTTTCCTCTTGTTATAATGAAGCCATCATGACTGCAGGATTCAAAAGTCAACAAACTTGTTCTCTGCCTTGATTATCTGTTAGCATATGGTGTTTGATAAAACATTTACACACATATCATGATTTAAATATCATGGTGTTGCCTTAACTGTGGTATCACATTCTGCCCAATCAGCTTTGAAGTGTCATAAGATACGAGTCGTGTTACATGCAGAAAGCTTTAGGAAACCGGCTGACTGACAACTTGAATGAATAAAATGACAGTTGTGGGCTTCATTTCCTCATTAGGAATCACTCATCTGGCGGGCGGCCTGTGCAGATTTTCTCATAAACTACTGTTCGTGACCCCTGATGTGTCAGGCCTCATCTTTGTTATTTGACTAGCAGGGTGAACTTATTTCCATCAAAGGCAATGCTCAGCATGATAGAGAAAAGATCTTGATGAGCTGTTTAGGTGATTTGTTTGATTGTGGTACAAAAGCAAGATGAGGACAGACAGACAGACATTGATGCATCAGTCATCATCCTGAAATGTCATTTCAGCATATTTGGTGTTTATCAGGTATTTGTTGGAAACTGGACCAGGATTGTTGTTTGGAGAAGAATATTGCTTTATATTATATTAATTATGTTATGTTATCCTTTTAAAATGATATATATTGTATACTGTATTTGTATACAATATCAGTGGTGTCCAGTTATTATCATCTTAGAAGTAGTACTGTTATTTAGCATTTGTAAAATTGTCAACTTTTGGCTTTTGTCTGATCAAATTATGAATGAGACAGATATATTAAAAATCATGGGATAATGCGGACACAGCTCTTGCAGCATGTTTTTTCATGCATATAAATCACAGGTTGTTTGCTGATTGGACAGTTCTACATCAAATTTTAAATATTCAAATATGAATATAAATCTAGGTCCAGTTCAAATATGAAAGTGTAGTGATGATGTGAAAGACCTCATATTTCAAGTCACAAAGTTAACTGCAAGACTCCAAAATGTCCTGTCCAGAGTTTTGGAAATTGCAGATACTGTATCTATGCCAAGGGGAGTGTCCTGTTTTTTGTCAGGGATTTCATAATGAATATAAAAAATATTTTGATATAAATATTGGATATGAATATAGAGCATTGATCAATCAATTATACTGTATGTAGTTTGATAAAGGTTTGCAAATACACAAGACTCACATCGCTGAAATGTGTGTTGAATACTCAAGGTAGGGCTGCTCGATTATGGTAAAAATCACGATTATTTTGGTCAATATTGAAATCACAGTTACTTAACACTATTATTGGTAGGAGATATGATCAAAGTCTTATTTTTAATGATATGGGTAATTTTAAATATCAGTGAAATGTCAAAATCATCGATACTTCAGCAAAAATAAATACTAGGTTAACTAATGTAAGTAAAGGTCCTCAAAAACAGTCAGCAATACAATAAAAATAAAGAAACAAATTACAAACAAACCAGGCAAATAAATAGAACAGAACAAAAATACAAATTAAATAAACGGTTCTTTAGGTTTTTCATGAATGTACTAACAGTGGTATTCAGATAAGTATACTTATTACAAAAGTTATTCATCAAGAGGCTTTAATCTTGTCTTTTGTTGTTTGATTAACATTAAAGGTGCAATAGGTGATTCTCTACAGAAACATTTTTTGTTATACTTTTTAAAAAGTCTCCTCATATCCTGATAGCAATCATTTTGTTAAATGGTCTAAATGTATTTTTTTATGCCAAAATGTATTTATTGTATTACATGTATTTCAAACGCCCTAGAAAAGTGGGGTTTTTGGACAATATTGGCATGAATCCTTTTTAATTTGTGATAATTTTGCACTATAAAGAGTTTGTACATAGAAAAAAACTTACATTTTCGATTCATCAAAATATCCACCATTAGCAGCTATCTGACCTAAACTGGGTTCTAATTGGTTCATTGTGTTCTAAACTTAATTGGCAGTCCATTGTTGAAGCTATTAAGGTGTGCTGACCCAAAAATCTTTTACAAACCTGGGCCAAGTTTAAACCAGTAACCAGGCATCACAGCTGGCAAAGGGGCATATCTGACTTTACATAATAATGGCAATATATACGTGTCAATCAAAATGAAAATTAATATTGCTGGTCTTCAATGATAATGTCAAGTTACTCTATAATGTATTTGCACCAAATGATAAGGCTTTATGCTGATATCGTCCAAAACCACACTTTGCCAGGGGTGTTTCCAAGCTTTTGAAGGGCAGTGTATATTTTGTCTATGGAAGGCATAGGACCTTAAAATGTTCATCTAATCATTATATTTGGTCCGAATGAAATAAGATGTCCTACCTGCCTGTCAGTGTATGTTTTTACACACCCTTGCGCACCCTGTTTGTGCAGACATCATACATCATCAGTGAGTTTCATGCTATGAAGAGTTTAAACAGACACAGGCCTCAGTCATGGAGCACCCCATCTATTACAGACAGCAGCCATCTATTACAGTTCCTCCGAAACAACGAGCTTATGCTGCATTCACGCCATAACTCCCGTAATTAAGAGATGGCAACCCATCATGTTGTAACCGGAGCTGTTCACATCCTCAGATTCAGAATTATGCGGTTCCATTTCAACAACAGTATCAACACTGAAATTAATCTTCAGTAGTCAGGTACAGTTGTTTACATGCATTATTATTTGTAATTTTATGTGCTTTGAGAAATGAGGTAGTTTAAAGCCTTCTCTTGTGACACTTTGCAGAGAGCAGCTGTGTGTGTGTGTGTGTGTGTGTGTGTGTGTGTGTGTGTGTGTGTGTGTGTGTGTGTGTGTGTGTGTGTGTGTGTGTGTGTGTGTGTGTGTGTGTGTGTGTGTGTGTGTGTGTGTGTGTGTGTGTGTGTGTGTATGTGTGTGTGTGTCTGCCTTCATGTGTTTTGGAGGAGGTGTGGCTTTGGAGACGCTCTGAAGGGAGGGTGGGATCTTATGATTTGAAAGCTAGCTGACTATTTGCTAGCCTCTCCGAAAATGTCCTGTTGCACCTTTAATTACTGCAGCAGGTTTATTAGGCTGCTGTCACTTTAAGAGATACACTGATCCAATAAACAGTTCTGTTATGCATGCATTTTTTTTTTTTCTCAACTCAGTAATTTAAGACATACCTGACTGTGTTTACGTGGATACTCGCCAAAACGGCATTTCAACATTTTTGTGTGTAGGCTATTTGACCATTTTGGAGCATATACGAAGCCCACAGTATACTTCGCTTATGCGCATTCTGCTCCGTCTCAGAAAGCCGCCTAGGGAGCAGTATCTCTTTCTATTATCTTATCTTGTTTTCATAATTGTTGGAAGCCAAAATCTAAATCGGAAAATTTTGTCCGGAGCAGAAGGGGGTGGTAATGCACCAATAAGCTGGATGCCAACCGCCGTAAAACAGGAAAGAAGAAGAAGAAGCAGCGTCACTGTGGAGTGAAAGTGGATATACAACAGACCCGGAAGAGAAGACAATGCTGAATAAAGTCGTAGTTTGTGTTATTTTTGGACCAAAATGTATTTTAGATGCTTCAAATCTTCTAACTAACCCACTGATGTCACATGGACTACTTTGATGATGTTTTTATTAACTTTCTGGACATGGACAGTATACCATACATACACTTTCAATGGAGGGACAGAAAGCTCTCGGACTAAATCTAAAATATCTTAAACTGTGTTCTGAAGAAGAACGGAGGTCTTACGGGTTTGGAACGACATGAGGGTGAGTCATTAATGACATAATTTTCATTTTTGGGTAAACTAACCCTTTAATCGCACAGCCCTAACTAAAGGCGTATACAGTCAAACCAAAATTTATTCAGACACCTTGAACATTTCATTCATTAACACAGTTTATTCACTCTATTTAAAAAAAAAAAAAGGTAACAAAATATGACGAGTTAAACTGTGTCAGAAAAAAAACATCTTAATTTGTATCAGATAACACTTGGTTAACAAGTGTTATCACAAAACATGGTCAGGTCAAAGTGTCTGAATAATTTTTGAATCCAAATTTTTATCAATTTTATTGGTAGTCCACTATGAAGAATGTTTGGGTATAATATGTCACAATTTACTTTATTTTGCTATCCTCACTTACATAAATGAACTATAGTGTCCTGCATCTACTTGAAAAATATATCAAAAATGTCTGAATAATTTTTAGTTTGACTGTATATATATAATGAGATGCTGTTAAATATTAGGTACTGACTTAAAATGGATGCTCTTCAATCTTGGATACACTAGGGTTTAGAGTTATGGTCAATCTAAGTTGTTTTTGGACCTTCTCAATGACCCTTTCACGACCCATCAAGCAATCGATTCTTCGCTGAATTAATTGACCATTGGGGTGAAGTGTGCTATTTATGTCACAACCTCAGTTGATGACACAGTAGGATATTCAGGGGCATCATGACTCTGACATTCTGAATGTGTGGAACTGGACTTTAGGTCATTCTATGCAGCACCTTCTGAATTAATTTTTAACTTTTAAAATGGTTACATATATGTATAGGAAGTATTTCTATAGAGGATTTCAGAAATCTGCTCTGGTAAAGAATTTCAGCTTTGCTAATTATTATGTGATTATAGTAGTGGGAAATAGAAAAAAAAACCTTTGCTGTTTTTATAGACCATGAAGTAAATGAGCATTCTGTTTTATTTGTTGTATTACAGTTTTTTTCGATTGTTGAAACGACAGTGGGCACAACTGGAGTCACATGTGCAAAACTCTAACTACAGTCTGCACAGCAGCAGTTCATGTGGACCAAACTAGTTCGTTTTTCATTGCTTGAACACAGTTTTCAAAACTCTACACACTTATCCCATGACTTTAACCACAACCTGCACAACACTGTAGATTTACAGCACTTTGTTCAAATGCTAACACACTGCTGTCAAAACTGTGAACCACACATTCAAAACAGAATAGATTTTAACCTTGTGCCTTTCAAACATTGCAATTTCAGCTGAAAGCAGGTGTCTTGTTTTAGACTTGTTAGTGAACACACACACACACACACACACACACACACACACACACACACACACACACACACACACACACACACACACACATATATATGTAACTCATTACTGTAATTCCGTAAATTACTACAGACAATTGAAGCAAACTGCTAATTTTCATTTACCTTAAAGAATTAGGTTCTAAAAATTTAAATAAATCATGTGAAAGAATGTCACTTTTTTTTTTTTGAAGAAGAAAATACTACTTTGTATGAAGTCACAGTTTGAAATTGTTTAAACTGTAAACATGAAAAGTTTGTATTTTCTGTGTTGGTGTTTGATGCTAGTGTTTTTACTCTCAGTGTGTTCTGAGTGACAGTGTGTGTTATCTCAGTGAGGGTTGTGCAGTGTTTGGCTGCACTGAGCCTGTTTTGAGTCATGTGTTAACTGTTTAGCTCAGGTGACTGTTGATAGTGCAGACTGTAGTTAGAGTTTTGCACATGTAGCTCCAGTTGTGCTCACTGTCGTTTAGAAATCGAAAAAAAAAAAAACTGTAAATAGCATAATATTTGGTTTGCCTTAATTTTTTCTTGTGGTTTTGGAAATTATATGTATGTACCCATAATTAGACAGATATTAATATAAAAGCTAACATTTAGTTGTATTCCAAATAAATTAAAAATAGTGTCCATTACACTACACTCACTGCACTTAGTATAAATATTACTATGATTAATGGGAAAATATAACACAGCATTAGTTGTGTAAATAATTATTTTGCATTATATGTAATATTGCACGATGCAATCTAAATCTTAATTTAGCTACAAAATATAATGTACTAGACATGTATTTCTTTATTTCTACATATAGAGATCCAGACAAAACAGTGATGAAATTATTTACAATTCAGTCCTCCACTGTACATTTTTTTTTTTTTTTAAATAAATATTAAATATTATTGGACTATGTTTTACAAGAAAATACTATACACTCACTGGGATATAACAATGTTCTTAGTTGTTTTTTTTTGTAATGAAAGAAAACAAACTATTAGATTTCCATCTTTAAATACTGTGAGTTTAATAAAATATTCTGCACAGGAGAAATGACCCTTAACCGTACTGTTCATTATGGTGGCACCCATTGATTCTTTTTGCCTGTAAAGTCCAGTTCATCATATTGTCTCTCATAACCTCTGTGTTCCTGATTGCTCTGCTGCATGTCAACAATGAGACCCAGTCAATGTTCCGTCCCTCTTCTGAAGTGCTCTCAAATCCTCATACAATTCATCACATGACTCCGTATTGAGACAACAGATCGATTCCTTTTTAAATGGAGGCAGGGCTGAACTTTAGATTTATCCACTGCTTCCCTGTGAAACGGGGAGTTTGTTGTTATAGAAATGGATTAGCAGCCATAGCAATCTTGAATCAGGAGATAGGCTAACAGATTTGCTCCCTCATAAAGTATAGATGAGAATGTTTAGAAAATGCACATTGTTAATCCATAACTTCACTTTGCTGATTAGCTCCTTTGCTGATTATTATGGATCCAGGCTGACCCAGTATAACCTGTGCAGCCTGTATAAACAGATAAACTAGTGTAGTATAACTAGCTTTTGCTTACATGAATATTTGGCTTCATTTTTTATTATTATTTTTTTTATTTCATAAGTGTCTCTATGGTATAGAAAGTAGGAGGGTGTTGATGAAAAATAAGTGGGATTGGTGATGTCAGTTAAAAGGGAAAGTTCATTTACAATACATACAATACAAAATAGAGAATATAATGAGGTACAGCAGTGTTTAACAAAATATTTTTTCATTTAAAAAAAGGACTTTTGCACACATCTATGCTTAACCGGTGCATATATCAAAAAAAGTTAGTTCAAAAATGAAAATAATGTCATTTATTACTCACTCTCAAATAATGACTTTTCAACAATATCTAGTGATGGGCGATTTCAAAACACTGTTTCGGAGCTTTACAAATCTTTTGTTTCGAATCAATGGTTCAGAGCACCAAAGTCACGTGATTTCATTAAATAAGGCTTTGTTTACGCAATTTGAACCACTGATTCGAAACAAAAGATTCGTAAAACTTTGAAGCTTCATGAAGCAGTATTTCAAAATCAGCCATCACTAGACATTGTTGAAAAGTCACTATTTTGTTGTTTTTTGGCGTGCTAAAAGTATTCTCGTCACTTTATAATATTAAGGTAGAACCACTGAACTCACATGAACTGTTTTAAATATGTCTTTAGTACTTTTCTGGATCTTGAGAGGTTCAGTGACATTGCTGGCCTCACTTAACCATTGGATTTCATCAAAAATATCTTAATTTGTGTGATGAACGAAGGTCTTACAGATGTAGAACGACATGAGGGTGAGTAATTAAAGGTGCTAAAGAGGATGTTTTGTTTTATACATTTTTGCAATATTACTTGAAACTTTCTTTACTAACTGATAAAAGACTATTTATTAGCTGCACTGAAAGGAATAATATTAATATGCATCATCTGTTTACGATCATCGCGTAAACGATTGGCCTTGGCCTTGTCAATCACTGCTATTACGTTCCTTGTGAGAGACGTGCACGGATTGGCCCTCTGGCTTGTCAATCACTGCCATGACGTTCATGGTGAAAGACGAGTGCGACTGCGCGCTCCAGTAACTTTCCACACTCTACAGGCGCCGCATGCAATGTTTTTCTCAGGAGACAGGAGTAACAACTGCAGATTATGAGTTACCTGCGGTGAGTGCGACATAATACTCGTGTTCCAATACTCGTGCACAAGTTTTGGGAGGCGTTCCCTCGAAATGAGCTATGAAGGAGGGGGGTTGTTCTTACGCGTGTGCTCATTACAAAAACTCACTAACAGTCTTTGGTTTTTCAGTCGATGAAAAGATCCTCTTTAGCGCCTTTAATGACAGAATTTTCATTTTTGGGTGAACTAACCCTTTAATGCTATATGAGAATATTGAGATTGACCAATCAGAATCAAGTATTCCTGTGTAATTCCTGTGAATGGAGTTTGCTGAACATCCGTCGAGATATGTTATCATTATACTTTCAAAACCATTGCATACTATAAATGTTTACTCACCTGCTAAACTTCTTTTGTAAGCATATACTGTAAATGCTTTCATTTATACACACTTAGAGGCCCATTGACCTCTAAGTGTGACTCTCTCATTTACTGACTGTATAAGCAGCAGTATGCCACAGACGCTGTAACCAGACAATAAGATGAGAATCACTCAGGATATTCCGTTAAAGCTGAATGTGGTAAAATAAGCCCATGGCGCTATTTCACCCTCATCATTTACATGGCTGTACAGATTTCTCTTTCAAGCAGCTCATTGCTGGTGAATTATGAGTCTGGTTATTCACGGTCAGAAAAGGCTGAAAGAGAGGTCCTCTTCTGTAATTTACCTGAGAAAATGTAATTGTCAGAAAATGTCGCATGTAATGCCAGTGAATACTCTATCAGTGCTGTGAGTGCCATGTCTGTCTACCACTATTTAAATGCAAATCAGACTCTAAGATGAATGAATAACTGGAAACGTTCAAGCACTTAGCAACTTCAGAAACGGGTTAATTCTTTGATTGGTCACAGAACTCAAGTTGTGGCCAAGTGGTGTCTGTCCACATTTCCTAGAGTCAGAGATTTCTCAGAGTCTAGCTGATGATATAAAATGTAGTAATATTGTAAATATGAATTTTATTTGGCATTTAAGACTTTGTCAAATTGTCAATAGTCTCAATACTTAAAGCTCATAAGAGATGTTCTAATAGTGTCTCTGATTTAAACTCAACATGAAACTGTTGGCATCTAATTTTTCAATGCATCGAATCATTTCCATATATTTTTATTTTATTTTCATTTATGTGAATCAGTTCAAATTGATCAGATCTTGAATGATTTGTTTTCATTATCACTCAAACGTTCATTTAATTGCTCACGTGGCATTTTCCATGTTTTACCAAACATAGATGTAAATAATTATTGTTTATTTTTTATATTATTTTAATAGTGCATATAAATGGAAAATATTTAGTGTAAAAGCATAATATTAGATTTTAAAAATTTAAATCTATTTGGTAACAGTATGTTACCATCCACCAATTTATATGTGCATTTTGGGATATCGCTACAAAAACGCTGGATGGAAATAGCAAGTTGTGCATAAATTCTAAAAATGCACATAAAGAACTTATGTTCTCAATTGAGGCTGATACATTTTTTATCCGATAGATAGAGACATGCACATAAACTATGACGGAAACACATTAACCGAATTAATAAAAACTCACGGTCCCACTTTATATTAAGTGGCCTTAACTACTTTGTGCTTACATTTCAATTAATCACCCAAACCTACCCATACCACCAAAGCTTTCCCTAACCTTACCCGTATCCCACCTCAATAGCAGCAAAAGTGTTTTGCAATTCAATATGAACCCAATAAGTACATTGTACTTATTTTTTGATGTAAGTACATAGTAGTTAAGGCCATTTAATATTAAGTGGGACCAAACTCACATTATTTTGCCTCTACAGAGGATGTGATTGGATAACTGGATTAACCAGAGGACCAATTGCATCGAACAGCATCTCAAATGTTGGTTTAATCATTCTGAAATGCCTGAGCCTAAGTCTGTCATCAGAATGATTTGGTTTAATTCCCTCCCAGAAGAATCTCACATGATTGCATTCCTAAACACCAGAGTTTAGAGTTTATTACGTTTCATCATATGCACTCTGAGACACAAGTCATTTATGATGGAGGAAAAAAGAGACAGTTTCTTCCCCAATTACAGCAACTTCCATTTTTATTAGAAAATTTGCATCAATTTCCCAGGAAGTGATGATGGAAACGCTGTTTTAGATTTGGCATTTGTCAAAAGGCTTAATATATTAAGCTATACTTGTTTTAGTTAAATTAGCCCAGCTGACCACATGTCCTTGATGTAGAGAAATCTATTAACTACAGAGATAAACTCTATTTGCTTTTATATCAAGGACTGCTGTGAGATGTCCCAGTGAATTCCCTTGTTGATATGTGTGTCGACATGGGAACCTCTTATTAAAGCTCCCTTCCTTTACAATGTCGCCCATTATTTCACTGTCTACATCTGACAGCTCTACTGCTGTCCGCACAATAACCGGCAACCTAACCAATCACTGTTCAATTAAATGTTCTCGCTTCTCTTTGTGTTCCACAGTACTTGGAAAATTGAACACCACAAACAAATAGTTATTGTTCTGGACAAGCTGACCAAATTTAATTATATCTCATGGTGTCTTCGACCAAATAAAGACACAGTTTAATAAATATAAAACAGTGTCTGTATTGCCTTTGTGTAGGGCTTCATAATGGAACACCACCACATGGAATTACACATCCCTTTGTTGTTTGTGTTAAACTGGAATACTGTCCTTTGTTTTAGTGCTTCAGTTTGAGACATCTGTGTGCGTAGAGAAAAGAATGGGGACAACAAAGAAATGCACGGCAATAGAGGAATTTCCACTGGGGCCGCAGATCAAACACTAGTGGGATCAAACTGCTGCACAGTGTGTTGAAATGGAGTCAAATCATTTCATCTTTCAGGCTCTCCTGATCCACATGTTTGTTTTACGATGCCTCCCTATGAATGAGGGAGAATAGCGGACATATTTGGCGTTTACACATGGGCCTCCACAGAACAGAAGATGCTTGTCCTCCTCATTGTGTTCAGTTTAGGCAATTGTGCTCATTTTTTAGGACTATTTCCCATGACTGAAAGATGTCAGTCACTCAGTTAATGTGTATTAATAAATTAAAGGTACACTATATAACTTTTGGCCCTCTGGCGGATTAAAAAAAAAAAAAAAAAGAAACTGCATGCATTTTGCAGAAGAACATTGTTTTGGTTGTGCTTCAGCTCTATGTGACTGTGCAGATGAATATGGTTCTTTTTCATAACTAAATAGAGATATTATCCCGTTTAGATTGAACCCGTTTAGATTGAAAGGATCTCAAGCTGACTAGCTGAAGACGTTACTGTAGCTTTACCCATTAATAGACACAGTACTTCCTTGATAATAAATTCCAGCACAGCGCAACAACAGCCATAATGAAATTACGCTTCATAATAGATAATGCTTTACAATGGATTCTGTTAGAGAGCTATACATATGGCAATTTATCTGTTCAATAAAATACCATACTCACCTGTTGAGTGATAAAAACAGCATCTCTGTGTCGCTTTTACAATATTTCAAATAGCTCAGTTCTCACCATCACTGAAAAGCCAAGCTAATGTTGATTCTTGTTTTATTACGAGCTCTGTTGCGTTCTCTTTTTGCCAGCAAACTCTCCTCTGTTTGGCATTTGTTTAAAATGGGTGATTCCCCAGAAGTTGGAGATTTAGCTGCTCCATGTCAACCTTTTTCACTTGTGACAACTAACATATGCCACTTCCACACCATACATGCGTCAAAGTAGCCAGAGCAACTTTTCCTGTGAATACCATCCAAACAGGTCTAAAAGATAAGTGAAGTTCACAACGTAATTTCGGGAGGAGTGAACCCATCTAATCTTTCAATTAGTGAAATTCAAACATAATTTCAAGAGGAGGGAACCCTAATCTTTCATTTACGACCAGGGCATATAAGCAGCTACTCACCCTGCTCTGGCATCAGTTGTTTCGATATCCCTCCACCTCCCCAACTCCACCACATAATTTAGGCATCTCATCCATCGTACTCCTCTTCCAGGCACTAGTAGTCACTGGGGGGTATATCCAAGCTCGAGTTGAAGCTACTTTCTCGAGCCCCTCCACAGCGGACAGCAAGCCAAATACGCTTAACCTTATTGGCTAAAAGATTTTATGAGGAAACGAACTTGTGAAACACTTATAATAGGCTTACCATAGTACCCTTTGATATTCCAAAAAAGGATTTCTTGTTTTATTTTCAGTTAGAAATGCATTATTGAGCTAGTATATAATAAATCCATGTTCAAAAATATTTCATAAATGGTTTAAATTCAGGTCTCTTGGTTGTAATTTGTGGGGAAATTGCATAATTCTGTTGGTTCCGTGATTGTCGATGGAACCATTTAGTTTATACATTTGTACAGATTGTGTGCACTCTTGGAGGATAAAAACACAACTTGTTTAGCTGGCTTATGAAGAGACAGACTTGTGTTGATAAACTACATACAGCACAAGAATGATAAAACACAAATAAACAGTCTTATTTATATGTTAACAATATGTAGATTCATGACTTTCTAAAACATCCAGGTTTTAAAATGTTCAAACAAGCTAAAACAGGAAATAACTGGCAAATATGCACAAGTCACATGATCTACAAGTCACATGACTACCATAGTATGCTTGCCAGAGCTGATGGTATTATATACCATGAATACCATCAGCTCTGGCAAGCATACTATGTGGACAACTTGTGCAAATGGACTGATGACTTTTTGAGAACTTTTTAGATGATTGATATACTTAAGGATAGATGTAACAGCAATGTTCTGTTAAAGTTAAATGTCACTGTACTTTGGTGTAGTACATGCATTAGCTCAGGGTTAACACCTGTTTGCGGGGGTAATTTGGGAAAATGGAAATTTTGCTCCCTTTTCAGAGTGTCACACAAATTCAGTATTCAAACTGCTCTCTGAGGAGGAGGGGGAGGAGGAGGAAGAAGAAACAATTTAGTAGACTCAGTTGGCGACACATGAATTCAAGACGGCAGGACGCCTCCAGCTTTGCAGTTTTCATGCACATTGAAAGACTCATTCATTGCCTGGCATCTGGTGAGAAGATTCACAATTTGGTGGGAAACATTAAAGAGAAGATCTGTTAGTGTAGTTTTGGGATAATGGTAAGAGAGTTGAAGTCAGCCGTGGCAGAGCTCCATGAACGTCAGGTTGGCGCTGGGTTTCATCAGTACTGCTCTGTGACTTGGCCTGAAGAGTGTTTAACATTTTAGCTCATTAGCTCTGAGATACATGGTTGAAACTGATAGCCTAGTAAGCTAAACACAGATAGCAGGATGCTGAGTTGAAGTGCTAAGTTTTATTCCAAGCTAAAATCAAAAATACTTGAACTCCTCAGTTACCGCCACCCACAGGCTGTCAAATTTGCAAACACTTTCCTCTTCTGTTCATGTTTAATGTGCTGTGATGACTACTATTGTGTTTGCAAACATAACACAAATCAATCCTAGTCAGGGGAGTTCTGATTGTAAAGTGCCTGAGCTTAGTAAAGATCTAAAATATTATTATTATTATGTATTGGGGCTGTCAAGCGATTATTTAAAAAAAATCTGATTAATTAATCAAATTAATCGCACATAAAATTTGACTGAGAAATTACCCCCAAAAGATTATTGCGTTAAATGAGAAAAGCGCCAAATAGATGAAAAAGTAGCTTTAGAACTAAATATTATATTTGATTCAACATAGAATTTATTACGCATAACCGCTTAGACTTTAAGGCTACCTTAATGACCATGAGGCCATGAGGCTGAGTAAATGATGAAAGAATCTTCATTTTTGAACTGTACCTTTAATGGGTTTTTTATTAATATGGAAAATTATAATTTTTTTTTATTTTATTTTTTTTATGAAATAATATCTCTAAATCTCTAAATAAGAAACTAAAACTGCCGGTAGATGGTGGCGGTAAATGTCTAAATGATTAAGTCATTGAGTCACGCCCATTCATCTGTTTCGTTCAAATGGATGATTCATACAGTAATGAAATAAATGGCTCTCTTTATGAATGAGCCATTGAATCATTGATTCCCCTGATTCCTTCAATACGCGGTTTCATTTAGAAACGAAACAGTGCTGTGTTCCTCGGAGATACGCAACTTTTCTGCTGTGGTTTTTTTAGGTAACGAAAACAGTCAATACTGTGTCTAAAATATACTACAATATTAACATAACTGTTGTATAACATCAATGTCACATTTGCACTCATGTTATTCTGAACAAAAATAGCACTCGTGTGAAATTGCACTTATTACTTGTGTCGTGTGATTTGCTTAACTATTTCGTATGATATAAATATGAGACAAAAACTCATACAGGGGCATTTTTGCCTTGATATCTTGAATTTTAGGGGCATATAATGCAGTGAGTTGTTGCCCTGCTTCATGTTCGTCACCATCAACAGTATGAAATGTCAGATGACGTACGTAGGTCTGGGGCGGGTGTGTTAAATTAACGTGTTAAATCGACAGCCCTATTATAAATAAAATAAAATAAAATAAAATAAAATAAAATAAAATAAAATAAAATAAAATTAAATTAAATTAAATTAAATTAAATTAAATTAAATTAAAATCCAGTGGACAAACAACTCATGGCATGACCAGTATCCTTAAGAAAGTACAGCTTATTAAAGGACAGCATGTCTATCCCTTACAGCATTTTGTTTCATTTGTGCAAATTAATTATGCTGTCTATCCAGACGAAGGTCCACTTCTGCTGTTTAAGCAACGCTGTTTCAAGTTCAACACATTCAGCATATCAGCACCTATTCTGTGTTCAGCTACTTGTAACTGATGAATGCAAGTGTGAACTATGATTGATTATGCAATAATATAGTGACACATTTAGAAGTTTTAAAGGTACAGTAGCTTCCTGATTAATTCTAAACTAAAATGGTCAAGAAAAACATTTTTACCTTTTTTGTGCAAGAGACATAAGTAGACTTCAGGCAAAAACTGTTATGAATGTGTATTAAAATGACCCCTTTAATACTTTTTTCCTTAGGTTTTAGAAGCGCTACATTCTTCAGTGTACTTACAAATGACATATGAACCTCTTGTTTGAGTTCCTCTCTATATAATGGCGTTTTTGACACGGCACATAAATCTAGTCCGCCTCCTCTAACATTTGCACTGCTGCAGATATCTGATATGCGGATTAGTCTTATAAGAGATCCGCAGATGGAGACCTCTGCTGCCTTTTCTATCTGTGCTTATTTTTCTCAGGATTCAGAAAGCAATCTTCTACGTCTCAGCTTTAAATAACATCTCCGCTCCGAGCTTTTAGAGATGGCCCATGTTTTCTGAATTTGTTTTTTTTTTCCTCAAAACTGAATTTAGTGGTATCTTGGAGCATAGTCATGAAAGATTCATGAGTTTACATTTCCACGGATGAATTATGGATGACTACTAATTATTTTTTACAGCATTTAATTAATTCATCTGCTCCACAGCGAAAGGTCCAAATCAGATGCTAGCATTGTAATAGAGAGCATTTGTTCTGGGGGATTGGGTTTTAACGCAGACCCGCCATTGGTTCAGATGTTCTTATCTGGGACTCATGAGAGTGTCAATCCTTGGTGTTCTATCCATGGTTATGAGTGTAAGTCAAGAGCTTCTGCTTGTTCTTCTCATAAATGAGTGGGATCAGTGCTGGGTGTGACTTTAGCGGTCAGCTATGGGTAGCCGCTCCACAGACCGTTTAAGGCAATGTTCACACTGCAAGCCTTGGTGCTTAATTCTGATTTATTACTCAGATCCGATTTTTTTTTATTTTTTTTATTTTTGGCTGTTCACTTTATTTTTTAAATGTGGCCAATATCTGATTAGATTGTGAACAGGTCACCTGAACTAACCCGCATACACAAAATAACAATAACAAAGACGGCACGCAGAACAGTCATATGGCAGTAAACACGGAGGTCACCGAAGTCAGTGTTTATGTCTTCATTTAGAATTTGTGCATAGACGATTAGAAGAACACAGACGAGGATGAACAGAAAGAGAGCAAAGTTTTTATTGTATAGTTTTCCTCAAGTTTTGATTGTATAGTGCTGTCACCATACTCAAAGTATAACAACTCGCCATGCCTCCACTGACTAACTTCGCTGCCATTTTCCATATTCTCAGAGTGACCAAAGAGCTACCCACACAGTACAGTGCATCTGCATAGTATTCACTTTTTCCACATTTTGTTCTGTTATGTTGTTATTGTTATGACTGGACTTGATTTGGAAAGGCACACTCCTGTCTATATAAGGTCCCTCAGTTAACAGTGCATGTCAGAGCACAAACCAAGCCATGAAGTCCAAAGAGTTGTATGTAGACCTTTCAAGACAGGATTGTATTGAGGCACAGATCTGGGGAAGGGTATAGAAACATTTCTGCAGCATTGAAGGTCCCAATGAGCAGTGGCCTCCATCATCTGTAAATGAAAGAAGTTTGGAACCACAGAGACTCGTCCTAGAGTGGGCTGCCCAGCCAAACTGAGCGATCTGGGGAGAAGGGCCTTAGTCAGAGAGGTGACCAAGAACCCGATGGTCACTCTGACAGAGCTCCAGCATTTCTCTGTGGAGAGAGGAGAACCTTCCAGAAGAACAACCATCTCTGCAGTACTCCACCAATCAGGCCTGTATGGTAGAGTGGCCAGACGGAAGCCACTTCTCAGTAAAAGGCACATGACAGCCTGTCTGGAGGACTCTCAGACCATGAGAAACAAAATTCTCTGGTTTGATGAAACAAAGATTGAACACTTTGGCCTGAATAGCAAGTGTCATATCTGGAGAAAACCAGGCACTGCTCTTCACCTGGCCAATATCATCCCTACAGTGAAGCATGGTGGTGGCAGCATCATGCTGTGGCCATGTTTTTCAGTGGCAGGTACTGGGAGACTAGTCAGGATCAAAGGAAAGATGAATGCAGCAATGTACAGAGACATCCGGTAACACTTTAGAATACTGATCCTTCATTAATGAATAGCTACACAGGAACAAATGAGTAATGCATTATTAACACTCTAGTAACTACTATTGACTAACAAGTAACTCTGATGAATGAATTAGTAAGTAATAGTGCTCAGTTAAAGGTGGTTGTTCACTATTAGCTAATCAGTAACTATTGTTTTTTTTTCATACCTCCCAGAGAACTACTATGAACTACTATATACAGGTTCATAATTAATGTGAATAATGAATAATGTATAATTATCCTGTGTAGTTATTCATTAATGAAGGATCAGTATTCTAAAGTGTTACCAGACATCCTTGATGAAAACCTGCTCCAGAGCTCTCTGGACCTCAGACTGGGGAGAAGGTTCATCTTCCAACAGGACAACAACCCTAAGCACACAGCCAAGATAACAAAGGAGTGGCTACGGGACAACTCTGTGAATGTCCTTGAGTGGCCCGGCCAGAGCCCAGACTTGAACCCGATTGAACATCTCTGGAGAAATCTGAAAATGTCTGTGCACTGGCACTCCCCATCCAAGCTTGAGAGCTCCTGCAAAGAAGAAAGGGAGAAACTGCCCAAAAAAGGTGTGCCAAGCTTGTAGCATTATACTCAAAAAGACATGAGGCTGTAATTGGTGCCAAAGGTGCTTCAACAAAGCATTGAACAAAGGCTGTGAATACTTATGTACATGTGATTTTCTTCGTTTTTTATTTTTAATAAATTTGCAAAGATTTCAAACAAACTTCTTTTTATGGTTTGTAGATTTCTGAGGAAAATAATTCATTTAATCCCTTTTGCAATAGGGCTGTAATATAACAAAATGTGGAAAAAGTGAAGCGCTGTGAATACTTTCTGGATGCACTGTATGTAAAATCTTTGGAGTGACTCCCATCATCGCAGAAGTGTGATGAATGTTGGTCTAGAGTGACATAAATGTTGCATGAATTCCGATATGACTGTTCAGACTGAGGCCGCATTGCAAAACATCTGACCTGTATTGGATTTAGGATATCATATACAGTCATGTGAAAAAGTTAGGACATCCTATTGAATTCCATGGTTTTCTGTATCATGGCGTAATAAAAAAATCACCTGGTCCTTGGCAGGTCTCAGTATTTAACAAAAACTAGGGCAAAATGGAAAACCCATGGGTGACAAAGTTAGGAGACCCTTACTGTTAACATTGGAATTAAGAGGGTAGTAATAGCCAGGCACTGCTAATCAAATGCCTTTAACTAACTGATCATCAACAAGTATGATCAACTCTATAAAAGCTTAAGTTTGAGCGTCTGGAGACTTCAGTTGTGTGTTATAATGCCAAAGAGGAAAGACATCAGCAATGATTTTAGAGAAGCAATTGGTGCTGCCTATCAATCTGAGAAGGGTTACAAGGTCATTTCCAAACAGTTTGAAGTATTTTTATTCTACAGTGATATAGATTATTCACAAGTGGAAAACATTCAAGACAGTTGCCATTCTTCCCAGGAGTGGACGTCCCAGCAAATTCAGACTTCTGGAACAAAGTCCTTTGGACAGATGAGATCAAAGTGGAGATGTCTGACCATAATGTACATCACCAAGATTGGTGAAAACCAAAAACAGCATATCAGCATAAACACCTCATACCAAAAGTCAAGTATGCTGGTAGAGGGCTGATGATTTTGGGCTTGTTTGCAGCCATGGGCCCTGGGCATCTCACAGTCTTTGAGTCGACCATGAACTCCTCTGTATACCAAAGTTTTCTAGAGTCAAATGTGAGGTCATCCATCCGACAGCTAAAGCTTGGCCAAAATTGGGTCATGCAACTGGACAATGATTTGAAGATCACCAGCAAATCTACAACAGAATGGCTGAAAAAGAAAAGAATTAAGGTGTTGCAGTAGCTCAGTCGAAGTCCAGACCTCAACCCGACTGAAATGCTGTGGTGAGAGCTGTGCGTTAACAAATGCTCACAAACTGGAGAGACCTCTGAAGAACAGGCGAATCTCAACATAACACCGACTGTGATGTAACAGTAGGGATCATTAATATGTACACCCCCAATATTTGCATATGCCAGCTCATGTTCAAGTCAGAATCAAATATAAGCATCCAAATAAATACCATACTTACGCGATTAGACATGTTGCATGACGAACACTTTGTACAGATCCATTTTGAGGACCTTTTAATGGTTTACAGTAAGAAATATGATTGATGAGAAACTGATGATGAGAAAATATTGAAACATGCATGTTGAAAAAAGTTATAAAGGAAAGTTTGTTATAAAAAAGAGTTTAATCATATGAGTTGTTAAAATCAAATGCGTCACATGTTGTTTGATATGCATTAGTTCATGCAAACTGAGCAAATTTGTGATAGTTTGATATTATTAATCAACTATATGGGAATATACTGTTAAGAAAGAGAATTTAGAGTATGTGATGACATGCATGTATGACATTTAGTAGGTTTATTTCGTTTTTATTTAGTCATATAATATATGTCAGACATTGCTCTGTTCAATGTTAAGTGGGTATATTCTCCCAGTATTTTCTTTGTACATAAATTACGTTAATATGCAGTTGGAGGAAGAAAAGAGAAAGATTTAAAATCACATGTGCTTTATATCTGTTGTTAATTCAGATGAAGTGAATGTGAATGAGTGATAAGTTTTCTGCATTATGCAGCTTCTTTCCTGTTGATGTGTGCTGCTTCGATCGTGGACGAGTGAACAGCGAGCCTACAGTGCCTAGTTGATGTCGCAACGCATCTTTCTTTGCAGCACATTCAGCATCCTTATTCTGTCATCAATCCCTGGATACAGATAAGAGAATACAACACACCATACACTTTGGATAACTTGAGTGAAACTGAGTTTAAAACTTCTACTTTTGTTTACTTTTTTTTTCTTCACATTTTTTTTTCTTCCTGGAAGGATCTGACTTTATCAAAAAAGACAAAGACAAATTATAACACAAGGAAAAGACTCTGAACAGTGTTTGGGGAAACCTTTCTTTTATTGGTCATTCCAAACAGGCCTGATTGTATTTCCTTTTAGTTTTGTTGACTGTTTGCAAACTTTGAACTATTTTCAGCTGATGGTACCAATACAGACAATTTTTCTTCCTTATCAAGTTGTAGTGAAATTGCTGTCTCAAATCCTCCTTACGAACTTAGATGTTAAATATACTGTCACGCTAATGTGCCCATTCATCCTGATTAGTTCATTTAGAATACTAGAGTGATACAACGGGTTACACACATTTGACTGCAGTCTGAATGTTGCCTGTCTGCATGAGTCTGTCTAAAATATCACTAAAAACCACTGCAAGCAATTAAAAAGCAAAATCAGTAATGGTGATACACAATAAAACTGTAGACTTATTTAATAAGAACAGATTTACACTACCATTCAAAAGTTTGTGGTCAGTAACATGATTCTTCTTTTTCAAATAAATTGCTACTTTTATTTAGCAAGGATGCATTATATTGATCAAAAGTGACAGTAAAGACATTTACAGTGTTACACAAAAATTATATTTCTATTCATCAAACAATCCTGACAAAAATGTATCATGGTTTCCACAAAAATATAAAGCAGCTCAACTGTTTTCACCATTGATAATAATCAGAAATGTTTCTGAAGGATCATGTGACATTGGAGACACTTGAAGACTGGAGAAAAGATGCTAAAAATTCAGCTTTGATCACAGGCATAAATTACATTTAAAATAAATTAAATAGAAAACACTTATTTAAGATTGTAATAATATTCATAATATTGCTATTTTTACTTTGATCAAATAAACGCATTGATGTACATAAGAACATTAACCAAAATCTTACTTTTGAGTGTTGTGTTGTAATTGTATGTTAATTTGTGTTTGTGTTGAAAAGATCAATTATCTGTATACTGGTTCCAACCTGAAATGAGGAGAAATAGAGGATTATTACAAAAATAGAGGATTAGTACAAAAATGACAACAAACACCTTGTGCTGCATGATTTCTTTTCGCTCATTTTGTGTGCATGTGCCTAGAATATACAGTACAGTAATCTGTCATGTCCAGTTTATGCAGTCTATGGACTATTTCTGTCTTCTGTATGTAGATAAATTGCACTAGACTCTCTGTAAGTAGCTCTATATTACTAGGTGGTCTGTGAACAGTTTGGGGTTCTGACAGGAGCTTATGGTTTGAAAAACAGAGCTTGGTGGACGAATTTTATTAGAACAAATAAAATGTTCACAAAATTGCTAAAGACACATTGACAAGGTTTGCAGTAGATTTGACACTAGTAGGAAGAATGACAGCTTCTCTAGAAATATGACAGTTAGTGCATGTGCTGTTGTATGGCGACAAATTGCATATAACTCTTTCACCGCCATTGATGGAATTTTCTGTCATTTATGACACAACACTTCCTCGACAATGACAGAATTTTGTCTTCACTGTTTTAGGGTAGGGGGCTCTATTATGCATCTTCTGAAAGAGTATAGGATCTCCAGATCAAAACACAGGCGAAGAAGAAGCAGAAACAAGCGATACAAGCATTGATTACGCTCAAGTGAATGCGATCATCAAACATTAAATGGCATATAAATCAAAACTGCCTAACATTACCGAATGAAATGTTGACCCATAAAGAGTTATAGGATTGTGAAGCTTTGGGGGTCTTGATTGACTCGATCTACTCCATCTATGTTTTGATCATTGATCATCTGAATCCGATCCAGATTGTCTTTTTCTCAGCTATTTTGTTCAAAATGTTGCTCTTTTTTATGAAACTTACCCACATTCATGTGTTGATAAAGAAAAAATGAATTTGTTGTTGTTAAAAAGAAACCTTTGTCCTTTCTTTTGACATATTGTATGTTTAGATTTTCATACAACAAAATATTCTGGGGGCCATGAAAATTTTGTGAAAATGATTTTAAAAAAAATGCTGATGAAGAAATCTAATGATAGACTAGACTGATTAACTGGCTGGTATTTAGCCATTTTAAAGGTGCCATCGAACTTTTTTTTTTTTTTTTACAAGATGTAATATAAGTCTAAGGTGTCCCCTGAATGTGTCTGTGAAATTGCAGCTCAAAATACCCCATAGATGTTTTTTTTTTATTAATTTTTTTAACTGCCTATTTTGAGGCATAATTAGAAATGTGCCGATTCAGGCTGCGGCCCCTTTAATTGCTCAGATCCAGAGGTTAATACTGGCTGCCCTTGTGTAATGTCTCGATCATGGGCTGGCATATGCAAATATTGGGGGCGTACACCCCGACTGTTACGTAACAGTCTGTGTTATGTTGAGATTTGCCTGTTCTTCGGAGGTCTTTTAAAAAAATGAGATTTATATAAGAAGGAGTAAACAATGGAGTTTGAGACTCACTGTATGTCATTTCCATGTACTGAACTCTTGTTATTCAACTATACTGAGGTAAATTCAATTTTCAATTCGATGGCACCTTTAATATATCAACTTGTACGTAACTGTGCCAGATAATCTCAAAAGGGACAAAAACCAGCCAATTAATCTGTACTGAATCTCATTGCATTTACTGATCTGTGATTAAATGATCAAAATGACTGCAGTCCTATTTACTTCTTGTAGTAATTTCACCAACACTCATTGGGAGTGAATGACTTTTTGATTGATAAATTTCTCCTTAAAATGCTTCAGACATGATATATATCCATGGTGAAGTGGCATTGACTGCAGCATAACTGATTGCAGAAATGAATAACATGATTTCACTCGAGCCGCCGCATGTTTCATCTGTGTGGCTGCACTAATCAAATAAAGATCCAGGCCAGCATACTGAATGACATTGTAGCTGAGGTTATTACACCAGCAAGACTCGAGTCAATTACTCTAACAACATATCATTGACATTCATGGAACCTGTGGCCGGTGTTATGCAGTGTGATAAATATTGATTGTGTAGTTTCACATCAGTAGAATATGAAATTAACTGACAGATAAACGTCAGGTGAGCTTTACCAGATGCTACTGGATTCAGTCCATATGGACGTGACGTTGTTCTGTGTTCACAGATACAACCCACACATGTTTGACTATTTTTTTTTCAGTGAGAGAATATTTAGTTGGTGAGGGAGATTTTATTGCTCACAGGTTTCTCTTTCATATCTCAAGTAACTGAGGGATTTTTTGGTGCAGATCTGTTTCATCTGGTTTGCATTCAGCTCAGACTCAAATGGAATTAAGTTGAGTCTCTTTTGTGTCTTTTATAGAAAAGTGGCCTTGTTATTCAGTTCAGTAATTACACTGGTATAAAATTAAATGCAATACTCTCATGTTATCATCACTTTAGTTATGACCTGTGGCAAACCAACCCATAGGTGTAGAACAGGGTGATTTTCATTCATTCATTCATTCATTCATTCATTCATTCATTCATTCATTCATTCATTCATTCATTCATTCATTATTAATTAATCCATCCATCCATCCATCCATCCATCCATCCATCCATCCATCCATCCATCCATCCATCCATCCATCCATCCATCCATCCATCCATCCATCCATCCATCCATCCATCCATCTTGCTGTGGAATAGTGTTGATGAGAATTCAACTAAATATGATTAGTAATTATAATAATTAATAATAGCCAATAACAAATAACAATATTTATTCACTCACTGTCATTCACTCAGTCATTCGCTCAGTCATTCGAGTCACTCAGAAATATGACACTTAGTGCATGTGCTGTTGTATCTAATGTAGAATCTCCGGATCAAAACACAGGTGAAGAAGAAGCAGAAACAAGCGATCCAAGCATTGATTACGTTCATGTAAGTGAAAGCGATCATCAAACATTAAACGGCATATAAATCAACACACTCACTTAGTCACACTCACATACTCACCTAATCACACACACACACACACTCCCACACACACTCACTATCACTCTGTAGTCACCAAATTCCAAAACTTTTTTCACCCACCTCACAATTTGTTTCACTCACTCACTCACTCACTCACTCACTCACTCACTCACTCACTCACTCACTCACTCAATTTCAGTTGAGCTTTATTAGCATGACTGCGAATCACAATGTTGCCAAAGCATTAACATATTAACATATAAATAATAAAATAAACAAACAAACAACACATATATGTATACATCATGTCATATGTAGCATAGTAAATAAATCCATCTAAGTAAATGAATAAATAAAGCAGGTCTCTTTAGAGAGTTATCCATCTCTAATTTTGTGAATGGCTAACACATATTTTGCAGCTAGTGTAGCTGTGTTATCATCTTCACCAAGTATGAAGGGCATTTTCTCAGTATCACTCTGTTCAATTAATAATGGAATCAGTGTTTCAAGTATGGGGAGAAATGGTTCTCATACATTGTGCTATTTAGGACAGATGAGTAGAAACTGTTTCTCATCCTCTATTTGCTGTAGATCACAGTGTCTACAGATCCTCCGCTCTCTCGCTGTCCATGTTTGTCTATGTCTTCCTCTCTCTATTTCTAGATCATGGTCACTTAATCTGTATTTGCAGAGGATTTGTCTTTCTTTAAATTGTTTCATTAATAAATAATTTGCCAATTTAGTGGTTCTATTTAGGGTCGAGTAACATTGGAGTTTATTTTGGAGTTTAAAATGTGCTTTTAGTGATTCATCATGAGTATCTTTTAGATTTTTGTCAATTTCTTTAATAATAGTTTTGGGGTTGTAGCTGTGGTCAATTGGGAATTGAGTTTCATGGACAAGTTGAAGAGCGAGTGTGTTTAGAGGATGAGATTCTGCTGAGGTTTCATTGGCGAGGAGGGCTTTATATTGGACTGAATCAGGATGAGACTGATGGAGGTGATGCCAGAACTGAACACATCTCTTCTGGATCTCAATGTTCATTGGGTACAAGCCTAATTCAGCCCTGCAGGCGTAGCTAGATGTGCTTCTGTGAACCCCTAAAATGTTTTTGCCAATTTCCAATTGTAGTTTTTCTACTGACGTTTTATCCCATTTCTAAAATTTTGTACTGGTCCCCAAATTTCACATCCATATAAAAGAATTGGTTTTATTATTGAATTATATAATTTTATCCAAGTTTTAATGGGTAATTTTAAGTGACCGCATTGTGACTTTATAGCATAAAAAGCCCTCTGAGCCTTTTCACTCAGTGTTTTGACAGCCAGACCAAAGCTTTCCGAAGCGCAGATGTCGATGCCCAGATAACAGTAGCTGGTGCTATGCTGTAGGACCTGGCCTTTATACGTGAACTGGTGTTTGTTTCCCTGAGATCTGGCCTTTTTCTGGAACACCATTACTCTGGTTTTGTCCAGATTGACTGTCAGGGCCCACTCATGACAGTACTGTTCCAGCACGGACAGGCTTTGCTGGAGACCCTCAGGTGTGCGGGACAGAAGGACCAGACCATCTGCGTACAGCAGACATCTGACCTCTGTGTGGTGTAGAGTGAGGCCGGGGACAGTAGAACGCTCCAGCGCTGATGCCAAATCATTTATGTAGATGTTAAATAGAGTCAGACTCAGACTGCATCCCTGCCTCACTCCACGCCCCTGCCGGAAAAACGCTGTTCTATGGTTATTGATTTTCACCGCACATTTACTGTTGGTTTACAGGGATTGTATTGTATCAAAAGTTTTCCTGCCAATGCCAATTTGTAGGAGTTTGTACAATAAACCGTCATGCAAGTTGAATGCTGGTTTAAAATCTACAAAACAAAAAATTCAATTTGTGCTTTATTTAAAATGTTGTGTGTGGAGTTGTGTGTGACAATACGGCTGTTTAGGATACTGCAGAACAGTTTTCCTAACGCACTGCCCACACAGATGCCACAATAATTACTGGGGTCAAATCGATCACCTTTTTTAAATATGGGGGTGATCAGTCCCTCAGACCAGATCTCAGGGAACTTACCGGACCATAAAACCAGATTAAATAATTTGGCTAGAGCTTTATTCATACTGGGACTGCTGAGTTTATTGCTAATGTCATCTTGGCCACATGCTTTCTTTAATTTAAGTCTTTTAATATGCTCTGTTATTTCAGATATTGTTATAAATTTGTCTAATGGATTTTGATCATTTTAATTTGTTTTCTCCAAGTCTACAATAAATAAAGTCTTTCTTTATTTTACACTGAGGCTGGTTAAGGTCAGTATGTTATTGATAAAGATTTTGTAAGTAAGGGTGCGTTCACACTTCTCATGTTTGGTTCGATTAAAACGAACCTTGGTGCGATTGCTCTGTTAGTGCGGTTCATTTGAGCATGTCTGAACGCTGCCATCCAAATGGTGCGCAACAAACAAGCTTCCAAAAGAACTCTGGTGCGGTTCGAATGATATATGAATGCAACACTGACCAAAAACATGTAAACTAACCAAAAACAGGAAGACGAGACCCTAAAAAGTACGGAATCCTCACACGTCGGTTTTTCTTGTCATAGTCGCGAGTTTGCCCATCGCAGGCATCAGACGTGCGTCTCCACGAAGCAGATTGTTTGTGTGACGGATGGATTCCCGCCGATGTTTTGACTACTTTAAACATTTTATAAGCTCTTCACGAGTTCCCAGCTGGCCAAAATACCATCACATGCAGGTTACACACACACAACGAGCGCATTTACCTCAGCATACAGCATTGTTTTGGATGTTCGGTAAGTTCGGTATCCCTATGCCTTAAGGTTCGGTATCTTTTGGTTCGGTGATAAAAAATGCCAGTCTGAACGCTAATCAGACCAGGACTAAATGTTTCTTTTTCTTCTTCTCTGGTCGGACCAAATGAAGCAAACGAACCGAACTACAAGTGTGAACGCACCCTAAGTTTTCCAAATTGTGCCACTCTGTAATGATATTACTGATTTGGGTTTTTCAAGTCTTTTTATATAGATTCCAGAAAGTATTCAATTTCATCAATTTCATCAATTTTGGTTTTAAAATAATTTTCTCTTTTGTTCCACATTAGTCTCTTGTCATTTTTCAGACAGTAAGCATAAGTAAGCTGTAATGTCTGGCTGGATGGATCTTTGTGGTTTTTGTTAGAAAGTGTCCTCAATTATTTTCTGAGACTTGCACATGCATCATCAAACCAAACATCCTTTCTTATTGTCTGTTTATTTGTTCTACATTTGCGTTGTTGTTTAATGTTAGATAGAGTTGCCAATGTTTTGAATATGTAAAAGTTTTTTGTTGCTAAATTTATCCCATTAACATCTAAGGTGAAATTAGTGGATATAAAGTCATCCAGCATTTTTAATATAGTAGGATTATTTATGTTTTTTTTATTTTTTATTGTTCAGAGCTGGATTGGTTCCACTTTAGTTTGGGTTTCAAAGGAAACATTTTTTTCAGATTCTAGTGGATAGGTGTTGCTCCTTTCACATGGTGGTTTCAGGTAAAGCACTGTTTGGCAGTGATCAGAAATCGAGAGCTGAGGTTTGACTGTGAAGGCATTAATACAGTTTGGATCAATATCTGTTATTGAATAATCAACCACACTGGTTCCAAATCTGGAGCAATAGGTGAATCTACCTAATGTATCTCTTCTAGTTCTGCCATTAAGTATATCCCTAAACCTTTACAGAGTTTTAACATTTGCTTTCCATTCATGTTGACTAAACTATCATAGCTGTTTCTTGGTGTGATACTTGATGAGGACATGGGGTCATTGAGTGTATGGTTACTATCTACAATATTTACATAATCAATTTCTCTCCCTGTTCTGGCGTTTAAATCTCCACATATGAGAATATTTTCTCTGGACTGAAAGTGTAAGATGTCAGTCTGTAGTTGGAAAAGCTTTGCTCTTCATAATAGGGAGAGTCATGAGGTGGAATATAGACTAAAGAGTAATACAGAGTATAGAATTTAGAGTAAAGATTAGACTGTGATATGACAGATTTCACTTCAAGCCAAATAGAAGATTTTTCAATTTTAACAATTTTAATCAAATGTTTCAAATTGTCTTTTTGCCATATAAGTATTCCACCTGAGTCTCGGACACATTTTATTTTAGAATTTTTTGATGAAGGAACAACAATTTCCTTGTATCCTATTGGACAATGTAAAGTCTCATTACTATGACACCACGTCTCATGAAAGATACAGATGTCCATATCTGTTATCACTGCTGAGTAAGTCTTGGTCTGCAGTCTTGTTACCAAAAGTAGAAGTGTGCAGACCCTGTATCTTCCAACAACTGATTTTAAATTATTTCATGGATAGATTTTTCTGTAATGTGTGTGTGTGTGTGTGTGTGTGTGTGTGTGTGTGTGTGTGTGTGTGTGTGTGTGTGTGTGTGTGTGTGTGTGTGTGTGTGTGTGTGTGTGTGTGTGTGTGTGTGTGTGTGTGTGTGTGTGTGTGTGTGTGTATACATACAGTGGTGGTCAGAATTATTGGCACCCTTGGTAAATATGATCAAAAATGATTGTAAAAATAAATCTGCATTGTTAATCCTTTTGATCTTTAATTAATAAAATTAGCAAAAATCTAACATTTCATTGAAGGAAAAGAACTGAAAGTGGGGGGAAAATCAGATTATGAAATAAATGTTTTTCTCCAAAACACTTTGGCCACAATTATTGGCACCCCTAGAATATTTTATGAGTAAAATATCTCTCAAGTATATTCTCATTCATATTTACATTTTTTAGCACACCAGGGTGATCACGAACATGAAATTATCCAGCCGAGACTTCCTGTTCCGCGGGAGTATAAACATGAAGAAACACAAAGGCCAAATTCCCTTAATCATTCATCACAATGAGAAAAATCAAAGAATATAGTTCTGATGTGCAGCAAAAGATTGTTGAGCTTCAAAAAATAGAAATTGGCTGTAAAAAAAAATGCTAAAGCATTGAAAAATCCCCATTTCCACCATCAGGGCAATAATTAAGAAGTTCCAATCAACTAAAGATGTTACAAATCTGCCTGGAAGAGGACTAAATCATCCTAATGCATGGTGAGGAGGAAAGTTTGAGTGGCCAAAGACTCTCCAAGGATCACAGTTGGAGAATTGCAGAGATTAGTTGAGTCTTGAGTCTCAGAAAGCCTAAAAAAAAAAAGATCAAACAGCAACTACATCCCCACAAGTTGTTCGGGAGGGTTTCAAGAAAAATCCTCTGCTCTTATCCAGAAACAATCTCCAGCATATTCAGTTATCAGTCAAGACTTCAAAAGGGACCAGCTTCTATGGTCAGATGAAACTAAAAAAAGAGCTTTTTGGCAGCAAGATATGCACCAAACCAGATGGGTTTGGTGCACACATGGATAAAAAGTACCCCATGCCTACGGTTAAATATACTGCTGGATCTTTAATTTTGTGGGCCTATTTTTCTGCTGGAGGTCCTTGTTCAGATACATGGTATCATGGATTCTATTAAATACCAACAGATAAAAACAAAACCTGACCGCTTCTGCTAGAAATCCAACAATGGGCCATGGTTGGATCTTCCATTAGGACAATGATCCAAAACAAACATCAAACCCAACACAAAAATGTGTCAATGAGCCCAAAATGAAGCTTCTGCCATGGCCATCCCCTGACCTGATCCCTAAAGAAAATGAGTGGAGTGAACTGAAGAGAAGAAGCACTAACATGGAGCTGGGAATCTGAAGTATCTGGAGAGATTCTGTATGGAGGAATGATCTCTGATCTCTTGTCAGGTGTTCTCCAAACTCATCAGGCAATATAGAAGAAGAGTGAGAGCTGTTTTCTTGGCAAAAGAAAAGTTGCAAAAATTATTGAATAAAAGGGTGCAAATAATTGTGGCCAATGTGTTTTGTAGATAAACTTTTATTTCATAATCTGATTTTCCCCCCACTTCCAATTCTTTTTCTTCAATGAAAGGTTAGACTTTTGCTATTGCTTTTGCTTTTTTTATGAATTAAAGATCAAAAGGATAAACAATGCAGATTTATTTTTACAGTCATCTTTGATCATATTTACCAAGGGTGCCAATAATTCTGACCACCACTGTATGTATAAGTGTGTATGAGTTATGCAGGTTATGTCCTCAGTCTGGAGCAGATGATGTTCTCTGATCACAGGAGCCACATGTCCCTTCATGGCCCTTAAATCATTTGTCCCTGTGTGGATAATGATGTGTTAATAGTTTTCATTCAGGTTTCTCTCAGACAGGATCTGAAAAGCACTTCTTGTGTTTGGGCACCAGATTTTCTTGGCTCTCATATTTGGAAATAGAAGTTTCTCATTGATGTATTTCCCATTTGAGTCAGTCAGGATAAGAGCTTGTGTTTCTCCTGGGTCCTCTGCAGCGGAACTGTGGATCTGGGATGCTGGATCAGTCGAGCGGTAAGACTCTTCCTCCACTGAGCTGTTCAGGTTGAGTATTTTCCGTGAGCATCTCTGGACACATCAAGGGTTTAGAAGACTCTTTAGGTGCAGAAACAGAATTGAGTTCTTCTTTCAGATTATTGATGAGTTCATCTTTGGTGCGGAGCGCTGACTTAAAGGCAGATAGCTCCTCCTGCATTTCTATTCTAACTTCTGTTAGTTGTCTTCCTAAATTTGATTTTACTTCAGTCAGTTCATCTTTAGTTTGCTGAAATTCTTTTGACATTTTTTCTCTGTGTGTCTGCAGATATTCAACCTCTTGTCTTAGATTCTTTATGTCGATTGTCAGCTGTTCCATGTTGTTGTCTTTCAGGTGGGACAATTCTATCAATTCTTTTAGCTCCACTACTTCTACCTCCAGAAGTGGAAAAATTGTTTTTCATTCTTGACATTGGAGATGGAATCACAGTTGCTGAGGTCACTGTCATCTTTTGGACTGATTTTCCAGGGGAGGCATCAGTGTTCATGTCCTTGTTGTCATCTTCATCAGACAGTGCCAGTGCTTTTATATGTTCAAAATCCTCAGTGAGAGCAGACACTGATCCTTGGACCATGACAGTGCCATTTTGATACAAGTTCAAGGTTAAATATCTTGTTTCATCATTTTTTTTCACCATCTTCAAATGCTAAGATCTGTCTGCCTTTGCAGATGCCTCTTTTTTGGTAAAGGTGAAATGTTGACAGAAGGCAGTGTGCCATAAAGAACTGTGTTCAGTGTAGAAGAGCAGGTTGGTCATGACACTGTGGTCTTGTTCAGCAAACAGTGTATCAGGCCTTTCTTTCATCTGCTTGTGTTTGAGCAGCTGCCTGGAGTGTTCTGGGGCCAGTTGCACCAGCTGTGCGCAAGTTACAACGTAGACTAGTTTTGACGTAAATGGGCACTAAGTTACAACTTAAGCACTACTAAATATTTTTGTGTTGCACCATTAAACTTAGTTGAAGCATATCTCTACGTATACACTTAATATTTACGGAAGCCTCCTGTCAGGAGTAACGGTTGGAATAAAATAGCAGACTGACTGAACTGCATCAATAAGCTCTTGCATCAATAAGCTCAGACTTCATTCTTTACACATATATGATGCTGCTGACATTTACACTCTCTTACATTTTAAGAGAGAGAACCTCATGTGAAAAGATTACTTTGTTAGCCACTCTTCAACACGAACCCGTTAAACAGCGTGCCGCTGTGTGCATCGGTCCTATCACTCCGTGTTGGGCATGTCAAATAAAATCAGTCATAATCAATAAATGTAATTTATGTTTTTTTTTTGTTGTTGTTTTTGTTTCAATATTTATTTATTGATCCTTATTGATTTCATTTCAAATACAGTTTCTGAATGTTATTTACATATAAAAAACATTTATGATTAAGTAGTAGGCTATTATATTTAATGGGAACTTATTTTTACTGTTAGCTACGTGAGGCAAAATAAGTCAGAATGAAGGATAAACTGAAATTCGAGGAATTTCAACAACTTCTGCTCCTGTATTTGAAGGATCACTGAGGGCAAACATCATATTATGCGACTACGCATTACTTTACGGAGACCTTACGAGCTACTAGCTATGTTCTGCCTTAAGAACAAATGGTGCAACCGAATAAAGTACAGAGTTAGTTACAAACTAGCTAGTAGTTACTAAGCCACTAGAGTGGACTTTACGTTCCAATTTAAGAAAGAACTTACGAGCGGCTGGTGCAACCCTACCCAGTACTCTTCTGAGGGTAGATGAAGGGGCGGGGCCAAGATGATGCACTGGCCATAGTTGATTTAGAATGTAAACAATCAACTGAATATGTTTGAGATCAAATTAATGCTAGAATTTCTGCTATAAATTACGAACATGGCATTAGAGGACTAATTCTCATTTTTCTCAGTTATTTTGCTTTATTTCCAGATTCAATCAAATGCTTGTTCTGACGTACCAGAGCACGTACGCACATGCACACTCTTCAGAAACGGTGCTTTAGATCTCTTGACAAACTAAAATATATAAATTACATTTGTATATATTCAAAATAAATGATATAAATTGTACTTAATGTCAGCTTGCTTATTTTGCTCAAGATAATGATTTATTAAGTCCACATGTCATAAAAACAGGAAACTATGCTTCTAACCACAGCTCGAGAGCTGTCGTTCCAACCATACAAGTTTGCGATGCAGTTTGCGAATGTTCGTTTGAACTATAGTTTCGTGAAACACCAAATCGTTGAACTATGTAAGTAACGACGGAACTTGCAATGTTAGTTGCTTTTGGGAAATGCACCCCTAGCTGCGTTCCACTCCTCTTTTAGATACACACTCGCGAACTTCCCTAAGTGCTTCCCCTCAGGCGCTTCCCCTCCCCTGCCACCATTTTGAAGTGTGCTCCGCTTTGTGAAGTGGACGTGGAAAGTTTATATGGACAGACACTCGCTCCTTCAATTCTGACTGAGGGAGTGAGTCTACTTCATATGTACACTTTAGGCAGCTCCATATACCACAATGCACCATGATTGTGACATCACCACATATCAGGTTTAATTCAACCCACCACAAACAACTCTATGATATATTAATTATTATTATTATTTTTTTAATATTTAAAACAACCCCAACACAACTATATATATATATATATATATATATATATATATATATATGGCTTATTATGCAAGTGACATATCAGTAAGATTTCAGTAGAATAAACATTTAGATTTTTTCTAAGAAAAATGTTTGTTTGTTTATTTATCCATGTCTTTTTAGATAACTGGTATCAATCTCAGACAAAATAATTTGCCAGATCTATGGAAACCCTACTTAAAGGTTGTTCCACATTATTAAGCAAGTCACAGTTCTCATGCAATATGGAGAGGAAGAAAGATCTTTCTAAAGATGAAAAGCATGAAATGGTCCAATGTTGTGCAAAAGGCATGAAAACAACTAATATTTTGTGAAAACTTAATGGAGATTATCAAATTATCATAAGATTTGTGATTAGAGCACAGCAGAACTCGGTCAGATAAAGGCTTATTAATGAAAGTTCCTGTCAAAAAAATGTAATTGCTATAAAAAAGCCAGTGTTTAGGAGCAAACAGGTATTTGAAGCTGCTGGTGTCTCTGGAGTCTCAAGAAGCTCTCCATGCAGGCTGGTAGCTGTGCGTAAAGATGCATTTTAGACACCACTAACCAAATCTCACAAAGAGAAACATTTACAGTGGGTGTAGAAATACATGAAGACACATTTTTAAATAGTTTTATTCACTGACTAATGCTGTACTACAATAGATGGTCTAAACAGATGGATTTCTGGATGGTTGGTGAATGGCCACCACGTTCCAACAAGACTGCGACGTCCGCAATAAATTTTTTACGGGTTGTGATTTGGGCTGGAATATTGGGAAGTGAGATGGAAGGTCCCTTTAGGGTCTCTGAGGGTATTAAAATGACTTTTGCAAGATATGTGAAGTTCATAACTGGCCATTTTCAGCTATGATATAAAAAGGAGGATAGTGCCTATCCCATGCTGCAAAAAAACATCACAGCAATAAAACTTTGAAAATGTATTTCTACACCCACTGTAAATGTTTCTCTTTGTGAGGTTTGGTTTGGAGTGGCTGAAATGCATCTTTACACACAACTGCCAGCCTGCATGGAGAGCTTCTTGAGACTCCAGAGATACCAGCAGCTTCAAATGCCTGTTTGCTGCTCAACACTGGCTTTTTTTTATAGCTGCCCTTTTAATACTATTAATTTTTTTGACAGGAACTTTCATTAATAAGCCTTTATCTGACCGAGTTCTGCTGTGCTCTAAATCACTCACAAATCTTATGATAATTTGATAATCTCTATTCAGTTTCACAAAATATTAGTTGTTTTCATGCCTTTTGCACAACATTGCACCATTTCATGCTTTTCATCTTCAGAAAGATCTTTCTTCCTCTCCATATGGCATGAGAACTATGACTTGCTTAATAATATGGAACAACTTCTAAGTAGGATTTCCATAGACTTGGCAAATTATTTTGTCTGAGATTGATACCAGTTATCTAAAAAGACATGGATAAATAAACAAACATACATTTTCTTAGAAAAACTATAATCTGAAGTTTATTCTATTGAAATCTTACTGATATGTCACTTGTATAATAATTTGGAACGTGGTGTAATCTATAATATATATATAATATAATGCTGCATTAAACAATTTCACAAGGAACAAGAATAAACAAATAAATCAACTCCATAGCGGATTCTAAGTGATCAAGGGATTAGGATGTTCCAATTCAGCCCATTGCAAGGGTTCCGCCAGTAGTGGGCACCCATGCAACATAAGCAATGACGTACATCCGAGTCAACGAGACTGAGAGAATAATAATAATAATAAAAAAAAAAATGGAACGCAGCCCATGTCACTTACTCACTTACTAGTCTTCAACTTTGACAAAAATCTTTTTAACCCAGCTCACAGTTTGTATTGTGAGTTTCGCTTCCGTGAAATGTCATCTATTAGGAATATGTAAGCACAAAGTGTACCTGTAATTAACGTCCTTAATGCATCCTCATACTCACACACTCCATAATTACTCTTTATTATTTCTCAGCAATTAAAGGTATTGTCAGAGAGTGCACACTCAGCTTCTCCCACTTGTGTCACAGGGAGTAATGGGAGCAGCGTTTCAAAATCACATTGTATTATCTCTTCATTGGGAAAGAGTCATTACAGCGCACCCCTGCCATTACTGCAAGCTCATTTAAACCACTTAGAGAAGCTCTGAAAGAACAAGATGTTTTAAGGGTCACCGCTGCTTTGTTCTGTTTGGTCATTGTGTCATATTGTCTGGCATGTCTGAGAGAGACAGGGATGATACAAGTTTGATGATGGATGATCTGTTTCTTTCCTGATCTGACCAATTCTAATCTGATTGGCCTGCTTTATGTCAATAAAGACACAGAGATTTTTAATCAATCTGCCTGGAAACCAAGATGTGTTTACAAGGTTGTATATTGCATGTTCTCAGGTTGAGACATCACAGACTTGATTAAAAATTTCTGTTTGTGGGGCAATAAACCTTGAGTAACATTTAATAAATTAATTAATTAATTTATTTATTTATTATTAATTTATTTATGTTTTTTCTTTTTGTATTTTTGTATTTTTTTATTTATTATCTTATTTCATGGTATTTTATATTATTTAATTTAATTTGTTTATAATATTATCAATAATACATTATTATTATTATTATTATTATTATTTTGTATTTTTTACTTTATTATACTATAATACTTTAATAATACTAATTATAATATAAATAAAGTAAATACAATAAAATAAAAAGTAAATACTTAATTAATACTTATTATTATTTTTTAATATTTACATTATTGTTGTTGCTGTTATTATTATTAAATAATTTAACTGACTTTTCATTTTTATTGTTGTTTATTTACTATAATATTCATAATCTGACACTGCAGATGAGTGGTTTAGGTATTGCTGGCTGGTTTTTGGTTGGCTAACTGTTGGTCTGTTGTTTGTGGTGTTAGTTTGGTTTGGTTCAGTCAGCAGACAGTGCCATGTGAGCAATTCACTCTGTTGTTTCCAGGTGTGAAGCCATCTTTGACCTCTCAGAACAGTCCATTAATCCTGATCTCTCTGTGTCTCTCTCTTTTTCTTTACCTTTCACTCTCCCCCTGAATCTCAAATGTTCTTTCTTTGTATCTAGGTGCTTCCATTTCATTCAGTGTTCAGTAGTCCGTCGTGGGTCACCGCTCCTTCCTAATGGCTGTTGCCTTGTGGGTCACACAAACAGTTCTGGTCCAACACCCCAAAAAATGCAACAAAACTCTATTCTTTCTCTCCACTTCTCACTTCAGTGTCTGCTTTAACCTATGGTCCTTGTGCTTGTATTTGAAGCTAAACTGGTCCACATTTTCAATATCCTATTTCTGAAACCACTCACTCGTTCATTTATTTACCATCCGATACATTTTGAATGGCATATGTGAATGTGAAGAAGTCAATTCAGACTGCTGTAAGAACATTTTGCTGTTCACTGTTTCCAGGTGTGAAGCGTTAATTTAATAATAATAATAAAAAAATAATAATAATGCTAAAGGGATAAATTTACTTAAAACAAAATTGCATGCAATTATAAGACTATACAGCAGAACAGATCTTGCATTTAGTTGTTTTGAGCATAAATATTACTAAATTCATTGATTTTTTTAAAAACAAGAAAATGAAATGCCAGTATTCTTAGTTTGTTGTAACACATAAATTATATATATATATATATATATTTTAAATTTTTTTCCCCCAGGTAAAAATGATTTTTTGCAGATTTGCTGAGGACATTATCTGGGTTCTCTTTAAACAAGCTGAACAGTTCCAAATTGGGCACCAGCACTGTGCTGGCAGAAAAGACATTTATAAACCCAAAAACTCCCATCCCACAGCTTGATCTTGTGCGATTTCTTCTCATGTTTCCGCTGAGTGCATGTTGGCTGAAACTGATCGATCGAGAGACACGGATGTGAAATGTTTGTCAATATAATTTTTACACAATGTCCGAGTCCATCATGTGGTTATAAACAGATTTCTGTTTGTGTCACACGTGTTATCCAAATGCATTTGATTATAAGGAATACTGCTTCCACAAACAGACTGACAGAGCTGGTGGGTTTAATTGATCCCAGAGGGAGGGCTCAGGTGTAAAATAGCAGCAACATCAAGTGCAAAGTGCACAAATACACAAGTTTACACAAACATAGTGCAAACACAAGTCGTGCAGATTTAATGCCTACATTTGAATTCCTGAACTGCTGTTGCCATGGGGTCCATGAGGAAATGATGTCAATGTGCCATTATTACCACGGTTCTGTGGATGCATAGACTTCAGGATGAGCAAGAGGTGTTTTACTGGGAAACATAGTTCCCATTAGTGGTTCAGAAAACATCCCCTGGAGTAAATGCATGATATTAAAGGAATACTTTGCTGAGAAATTAATGTTGTCATTATTTACTTAACCTTATATGACTTTCTTCTGTGGAAAGAGCACCATTTTGGAGCAACATTCTTTTGAATGTGTTTTTTTTTTATGTGTGTGTGGGGGGGTTACACTTGAAGATAAGTCACGAGTTTACACTTGAAAATAAGTCAGATAAATAAATAGTATGCGTATTTGGTGTGCTGTCCGAGAAGAGGGCTCTGAGCTCGATATTTGCCCCGAACCTAGAGTACTCCCCCCTTATTCTGGTTTAGGAAGATAACCAGGTGAGTGTGAGATTTGGTTAGGAAGATAACCGTGCTAGTGTGAGGAGACGGGGTGGTGGAGGCATGCTGAAAAACTGTCGAGGAACATGGGTGAGTTGACTGCGTATTTATAATCCCCACAAAAGTTGCAACTAACTCGGGACAGCAGCCAGGAAACGATGTTGATAACCCCCAAAACTCGCAGAACGAGAGGCTGGTCACCTATGGGCAAGCTCCTGCTGGATGCTGCTATCCAATAAGCTAGTTGGATGAAGAATGAGCTCCTGATGGGGAGGTGGAGATGAAACTGCTGTGGCGGAGGAACCGGACTTGCTTCAAATTTGTTTTCCAATCATCCAGTGAGCTGGTTGTACAGAGAATTGGGCTCCTGTGGGAGCGAAGTTTGCATGGCGTAATGGAGCTCCTGCGGGAGCGAAGTAGATGACACTGCTGCGGCAGTGGAGCAAGTTTGCATGGCGTAACGGAGCTCCTGCGAGAGCAAAGTAGATGACACTGCTGCGGCAGTGGAGCAAGTTTGCATGGCGTAACGGAGCTCCTGCGAGAGCGAAGTAGATGACACTGCTGCGGAAGTGGAGCAAGTTTGCATGGCGTAACGGAGCTCCTGCAGGAGCGAAGTAGATGACACTGCTGCGGAAGTGGAGCAAGTTTGCATGGCGTAACGGAGCTCCTGCAGGAGCGAAGTAGATGACACTGCTGCGGCAGTGGAGCAAGTTTGCATGGTGTGATGGAACTCCTGAGGGAGCGGAATAGATGACACTGCTGTGGCAGTGGAGCAAGTTTGCATGGTGTGACGGAGCTCCTGCAGGAGCGAAGTAGATGACACTGCTGTGGCAGCGGAGCAAGTTTGCATGGCGTAACGGAGCACCTGCAGGAGCGAAGTAGATGACACTGCTGTGGCAGCGGAGCAAGTTTGCATGGCGTAACGGAGCTCCTGCAGGAGCGAAGTAGATGACACTGCTGCAGCAGTGGAGCAAGTTTGCATGGTGTGACGGAACTCCTGAGGGAGCGGAATAGATGACACTGCTGCGGCAGTGGAGCAAGTTTGCATGGTGTGATGGAACTCCTGAGGGAGCGGAATAGATGACACTGCTGCGGCAGTGGAGCAAGTTTGCATGGTGTGACGGAACTCCTGAGGGAGCGGAATAGATGACACTGCTGCGGCAGTGGAGCAAGATTGCATGGCGTAATGGAGCTCCTGTGGAGCGAAATAGATGGCACTGCTGCGGCAGTGGAGCAAGTTTTCATGGCATGATGGAACTCTTGCGAGACCAGAATAGATGACAATGCTGCAGCAGTTGAGCAAGTTTGGACAGCATAACGGAGCTATCTGTGGGAGTAGAGTAGATGACTGCTGTGGCCCAAACTTGCTTTTCAACTTGCTTTCCAACTGTCCAATGGGTGAGTTTGGACGGAGAATCGAGCTCCTGCAGGAGCGAAGTAGATGACACTGCTGCGGCAGTGGAGCAAGTTTGCATGGTGTGATGGAACTCCTGAGGGAGCGGAATAGATGACACTGCTGTGGCAGTGGAGCAAGTTTGCATGGTGTGACGGAGCTCCTGCAGGAGCGAAGTAGATGACACTGCTGTGGCAGCGGAGCAAGTTTGCATGGCGTAACGGAGCACCTGCAGGAGCGAAGTAGATGACACTGCTGTGGCAGCGGAGCAAGTTTGCATGGCGTAACGGAGCTCCTGCAGGAGCGAAGTAGATGACACTGCTGCAGCAGTGGAGCAAGTTTGCATGGTGTGACGGAACTCCTGAGGGAGCGGAATAGATGACACTGCTGCGGCAGTGGAGCAAGTTTGCATGGTGTGATGGAACTCCTGAGGGAGCGGAATAGATGACACTGCTGCGGCAGTGGAGCAAGTTTGCATGGTGTGACGGAACTCCTGAGGGAGCGGAATAGATGACACTGCTGCGGCAGTGGAGCAAGATTGCATGGCGTAATGGAGCTCCTGTGGAGCGAAATAGATGGCACTGCTGCGGCAGTGGAGCAAGTTTTCATGGCATGATGGAACTCTTGCGAGACCAGAATAGATGACAATGCTGCAGCAGTTGAGCAAGTTTGGACAGCATAACGGAGCTATCTGTGGGAGTAGAGTAGATGACTGCTGTGGCCCAAACTTGCTTTTCAACTTGCTTTCCAACTGTCCAATGGGTGAGTTTGGACGGAGAATCGAGCTCCTGTGGGAGCGTAGTAAATGACACTGCTGCGGCAGTGGAGCAAACTTGCTTTTCAACTTGCTTTCAGATCGCCTTAGGGTGAGTTTGGATGGATAACTGAGCTCCTGCAGGAGCAGAAGAGTGGGTCAGATGGGAATTTGGCCTGCGAACTCCTGAAATGGAGGCAAGCTAAAAGGGATTGATATGGCTGGATTGGTGTTGAGAGGTTGAAAATGTAGATAAAATGGCCTTTCCTTGTTTGATCTGTCTTACTTTGAGTTACTGTCTTACCAGGGTTCGGATGGCAGCATTCACACATGTTCAAATGAACCGCACTAACAGAGCAATCACACCAGGGTTCATTTTAATCGAACCAAACATGACAAGTGTGAACACACCCTAAGAATCTGTGAAAAGTCAATCTTCCTGGTTGAAAACGCACAAGTGAACATAATCTTTATTTTTTAAATAGGTTGCAGGGTGAGTTTATTTCTCATTGTTTACTGGGTCATTCCGTGTCAACTCAACCAGAGGTCCCCGGCTCAAATTTTTGATTTTGTTAATACTTTTTCTGCAGGAAGACAAACATAAATAGTGATGAATGCCAAAATATTAAATGTCACAGATGTATATTTACTGAGTAATCCAGTATTTTGTATATAATATTTTTACAGAGATTGGTAGGTCTATATGGTTAAATCCCGGAGATATTGGAATGTCAATGTGGTAACGTGTAGTTACGATACTGTGTATCTGAACTCTTGGTAGCTTCAGAAGCTGTTAAAATGAACAAAATCCCATCTTTCAAATATCCCTAAAACTGACTAAAATATGGATTCTTATAAATAAATTTTTGAGAGCAAGTTAATGTGCCTCAACTTGACAATTTCAGTAGATTTTTGGTACTCAGAGAGTTATGTTTTATGATATTCTTTTAGAGGGAAACTAGATACATTTCTACTTTAAATATTATTTATTCTTCAGACATTCCTCTTTAAATGCAATAAGTATCAGCTGTGTGCAAAGTGAACCACATTTGGTTTTTGATCACTGAAATTGGGTAAAATTCAACAATTTGAACATGGAGCTGTTTTGAGAAGTCCATATCTATGGGATTGAACTATATAGGGCCTTGAAAATTAAGATTTCAAAAGTAAAGTTTATTAAGAATGAGAATCTAGAAGGATATTAAGATATCTTGAATACTTTTAGAGTTACAGGCATGCAAACTTTGGAAAAGGAGTTAAAAAATTAGTTGATAGAAAAACACGCGATACATTTCTAGTTTCAGCATTATTTGTACTTGAGATATTCCTCTTTAAAAGAAAAAAAGTATCAGCTGTATGCAAAGTGCCCACATTTGGTTTTTGACCACTGAAAATGTGTACAATTTACCACTTTACTCAAGGAGCCACATTAACATGTCCATATCTCTAGGATTGAACCATCGAGGGCCTTTTAAACGAAGATACCAAAAGGAAAGAGTGTTAAGAACCAGAATCTAAAAGGATATTATAATATCTTTAATACTTCTTGAGTTACAAACATGCAAACATGAGGCAAAAAACACAAAAAGTGCTTTTTGCCATTTTTGAACTGTCACCGTTGGCATATAATGAAACAAAGATTGATATAGTCAACAGGTTTTACTAATAGACCAACCAATCTCTGTGTAAAAATCAAATAATGATGCTGCCGTCTTTCTTTTTACACCCCCGTATATTGGTTTCAAATCTCAGGTGAAAATAGACATTTCAACCTCCTCTACAAAATAGTGGATTACTCAGTAAATATAGGCCTGGGTTCACAGACAGGGCTTAGCCTTAGTTTAATTAGGATATTTAAACATACACTTCTACAATTCTACACATACATCTTGAGACAAAACAATGGCACTGACATATTTTAAGATAAGTTGCTTTCAGTTAAAACAGCTCAAACATGCATTTTAGTCTAGTCTGTGAAACCGGGGGATACACTTAAGACATTTAATATTTTGGCTTTTATCACTATTTATGTTTTAAAAATTACAGCTGGGGAATTTTCAGAAATTTGGTCGATTTGATGCGGAATGACCCTACTGTGTTTCCTTGGTTGTTTTGGTTACTAAATATCTTTTCATTGGTTGTCATGGTTACTCATGGTTTCATTGATTTCACACACCGGTTTCTTATTTTGATCATTAGTTTGCTCTGTAAACACAGGTATAGCCCTCAGTTTGATCTGTTTCTTTGTCTGGCGTTGTTTGTGTTTTGCACATGCTGTTATGAGTGTATCAGATTATCTCGGTGTTATATATTTGTTTTGTTTTATCCATATTAAAGTTAAAAGTGCTGTATTTAGATCTGCTTTACCTCATCTCATCTTCCTTGCCTAACCTGACCATGACAGCCTGTCATTGACAGGTATACGTGGACAAGCTTTATTGAAATATCCATACTTGGAGCTTATTATGCATGAACTCTTCTGCATATTTCCTTATGTGTATTACTGTTCAGACATGTGATACTACCACATGGCATTAGAAACTAGAGAATAGAATTATATAATGATTATCAATAGCACATTGAATGCACATTTCATCCACGTTCAGTTTCCTTACGCAGTGATTTGTGAGCAGTCTTTCTTTCAAGTGCCAACTCATCAAAGTGTCACGTTGAGTTTGAGCTTCTTCATGCTCGTCTGTCTGTTTTGCTACTGCTCTACATGCAGCTATATTTAAAATGAGAAACTCTGTTTCCAGCTATTTTATTCTTATCTTTCAGCACAGATCATTCACTTTGAATTGTTAATTTGTTTTTTTCAGAGCAGCGGAAGATTAAAATTGCCACAATAATCCTGTATAATTATGCATTTACATAAACCCACTTTAAGCTGTAAAAATAGAAGCCATCAGGCCCACTGCACTGACACGCTGACAATGAGAGAGCAACCTGCAGCCAACACAGTTTACAGCTTCAGCACTGCAATGCCAGTAAACACACAACCGCTGTGTGTGGGTGTTTATTATGATTCGGAGCTGAAGACGACACAGTGCGGCTTTGCTGTCTCTTTTTGGTGACATGCACAAGCGTACACTAAGACAAAGTGCTTTGAGCTGCCATCTACTTCTCTGAAGCACATGTGCAGAGGCAGCTGAGTCATTCAACAGAGTCACAAATAGCCTGCACTGCCAATCTCTCACCCAAAGATCGCTCTGCACTGCTGTGAACAAAAGGTCATATAGGTCACACTGGCCAAGTACACACTGCAGTTCACGAAAGTGACTTTTAAATGCATGTCCAAACATTAGTCATCACTAACTTATGATGATTGAAGGAAGAACATCTTGACTTAAAGTCTTTATGTATAATGCATTATAAAGGTATTCATAATGCACATTATAATGCATCCCCATCGGGGTCTTCAGTACTGTCTTCACTGCTGTGGTGGTCTTCTGCCCCACCCTGGCCCTCTGCATTCACCTGCACAGCTCCAGGCTTTTTTCGAAACGTTGATAAATAAACTATTTGCAAGTTGAGTGTGCAGTCATATCTTTTCATATACATTTGGAGCTTCAAGTATTATGCAATTAAATCTCAACATAATTAATATATAATACGCTTCATTTAAGTGCAATCAAGTTGAATTTTTGAATGTAGAACTGCTTGAAGTGTACATCAGAGTAGACTCGCTCCCTCGGTCAAAATCGAGGGGACGAGAGTCTGTTCATATAAACTTCCCTCGTCCACTTCACGAATTGGGACGCACTTCAAAATCCCTAGAGGGGAAGTGTTTAGGGAAGTTCATAAGTATGTGTCTAAAAGTGGAGTGGAACGCAGCCTGTGTCTTTTGCATTATCATCGTGTCATCCTCTTCTGTTATTTTGACAATAAGGTGCATTACATGGCTTAATTAATGCATTAATAATACTTTTAGAATGCATTATATATAAAGGCTTTAAGTGTTTCCACTTAAAACCATATTAAAATTTTCACATCATCCTTCAGAAATTATTAGAATATGCTGATTTTGTGGTCAAGAAACATTTATATTATTGAGTTGTGCTGCACAATATTTTTATAGAAACTGTGATACTTTTTTTTTTTTTTTTTTTTTCAGGTTTCTGTGATGAAACGAAACAGCATTTATTTGAAAATGGATTTTATTTGGTATTCAAAACATATAAATATATTTTCTGTCTGTTTTGATAAATTTAATGCATCCTAGCTGGATGATAATAACAAATTTATTTAAAACAATTTACTGACCCCAAACTTTTAAATGTTATTTTGTATAAAATTAACAAAATAAAAATACTATAATTGGTTTGCTTTGGGCTCCAAAGTGGATCATTCTGTTCTGTACACTCAATTTAATGTCAATTTGGTTGTTACTGCTGTTTTTCTGGAGTGTATTTGGTTGTCATTCGTACATAATCAAAATATGTTTTTTACAGAATGGGAACCATAGGCAAAATAGCTGCTGCATTGTCTGTAGGTCAGAAGGAATATTTACATCCGCCATGGATTATATGTTCAAAATGATGGAGCATGTTTTAAAAAAGTGAATGCTTAGGTCTGTATGTTAAATTCTACCTACTCATGTTTAGAGTTTCTGGTCTGGATGAACTTGTCCAGTGTCATTTCATCCCAACTTTATGAGTCTGTTTGCGTTTTCATCATCCGGCTGCAGTGATAAGCTGTAAATCCCTGTCGTTCCACACACCCTCTCTCATCTCTGAACTCTCAGATTTCTGCCTCTTATCACGGCTCCGCTGAGGCGTACGGATTCGCCTCACAGGTGAAGATTTCACACGCAAGTTAGGACTCATCTCAAAATCCACAGAGATGGAGCCGCAGATATGGCCGCCATGTTGTACAGCCGCTCTTGGAGGTGGAAATGGGACACTGGGAGAGGAGTGTTAATTTCAGTTCAGCCCAAACATCTGCATTAGACATCAAATTTGATTTGCATTTTTTTGGATATTATAAAAAAATGAACTGTTGTACATGGGTTCTCTCAGTATTAGATCCGTTACCATGTCAGTAGCTCCTAAAGTTTGTGTACTTAAATGCAGTTGAGAGGTGATTTTTTTTTTTTTTTACCAGAGAATACATTTTATTTTTCTGTAATATTCATATATTTAAGTATTATTGACTCAAGGTAATGCAACATCAAATGCTATAAATTCAAGGTAACATTAAAAATCAGATACTTTAAAGAGCAAATATGAGGAAAAATGAGGAGCATCAGAAGCAGTTTTTTATAAAAAGGCAACAACATTTGCGATTTGCAGGTGTGTTCACACTAGTTTGGTTCCCTTGGTTCTTTTGGTCTGGACCAAAAAAAGAAAATTATACATTTAGTCCCTGTTCGATTAGCATTCACATTGGCTGTATCCAAAATTGCATACTCCCTTGAGTAGGTACTTGATCCAGCCACTGCCATTTTTAAGAACCAACATAAAGGTACAAAGCAAAAAAGCGACATTTATGATGAATAATTTGCGACTGAGATTCCAGAACATCTAAAACAATGCTGTGAGCTGGCCTAAATGAGCTCATTGTATTTCTGCTTACAGCTATGATGGTATTTTTACCAGCTGAGAGCTTATAAAATGTAAAAAGGAGTCAAAACAGCAGCAGGAATTCCTTCATAACACAGAAACGTAGATCTGCAGCAAGAAGACGTGTTTCTGGCACCTGTACCAAGCTGTAAAGGGCAACGTAACTGATAACGAGAAAAATCTGGTATGCTTGAGCATTCGTTCCTTTTTAGGATCGCATCTTGTGACATCCACACCCTTTTTGGTTTGTTTAGGTGTCTGGTCCATGTTGCATTCATATTTCATTCAAACTACAACAGAGTTTGTTTGGAAATGGACTGAGATCCACCTTTTCAGTGGTTTCTGTCGGCTTGTTTTGTGCGCACTAGGGCAGCGTTTACATTTATTCAGATGAATCACACTAGTTCTTCTTAATCCAACCAAACCTGCCAAGTGTGAACAGACCGTTTATCTACTTTTTATCTGCTCCAGTGGAAGCTAGAGAAGCAGAATATATAGTTGTTTTTTGGTTGTGTTTAACCTAGAACTTTCCTATTTTAGTAATAGACAAATACATCAGCCAGGCTGCTGCCCTACATTCTTTTCATTCAGTATTCTGTTTAACTTTGAAGTACTTTAGAAATCCATCAGGGTTGTAGAAAGTGAGTTGTGAATGGTGTTTAATTGTAAAGGGTTAGTTCACCCAAAAATGAAAACTCTGTCATTAATTACTCACCCTCATGTTGTTCCAAGCCTGCAAGACTTTCATTCATCTTCGGAACACAAATTAAGATCTTTTTAATGAAATATGAAAGCTTTCTGTACCTCCATAGACAGCTATGCAACTGACAATTTGACGCTTCAAAAAGTTCATAAAGAGATCGTAAAACTAATCCATATGATTTGAGCAGTTTAATCAAAATTTTCTGAAGAGACACAATCTCTTTATACACAATATTGCCAAATGTTTTGGGATGCCTGCCTTTACATGCACATGAACTTTAATGACATCCCATTCTTAAACTATAGGGTTTAATATAGAGTTGCAGCTATAACAGCTTCAACTCTTCTGGGAAGGCTTTCCACAAGGTTCAGGAGTGTGTTTATGGGAATTTTTGACCATTCATATAGAAGCACATTTGTGAGGACAGGCACTGATGTTGCCGAGAAGGCCTGGCTCACAGTCTCTGCTCTAATTAATCTCAAAGGTGTTCTATCAGGTTGAGGTCAGGACTCTGTGCAGGCCAGTCAAGTTCCTCCACACCAAACTCGCTCATCCATGTTTTTTTTTTGGACCTTGCTTTGTGCACTGGTGCGCAGTCATGTTGGAACAGGAAGGGGCCATCCCCAAACTGTTCCCAAAAAGTTGGGAGCATGAAATTGTCCAAAATGTCTTGGTATGTTGAAGCATTAAGTGTTCCTTTTGCTGAAACTAAGGGGCCAAGCCCAAACCCTGAAAAACAACCCCACACCATAATCCCCCCTCCACCAAACTTTACACTTGGCACAATGCAGTCAGGCAAGTACCGTTCTCCTAACCACCAAACCCAGACTCGACCATCGGATTGCCAGACAGAGAAGCGTGATTCGTCACTCAAGAGAACACGTCTCCACTGCTCTAGAGTCCAGTGACGGTGTGCTTTACACCACTGCATCCGACGCTTTGCATTGCACTTGGTGATGTAAGGCTTGGATGCAGCTGCTCGGCCATGGAAACCCATTCCATGAAGCTCTCTACGCACTGCTCTTGAGCTAATCTGAAGGCCACACAAAGTTTGGAGGTCTGTAGCTATTGACTCTGCAGAAAGTTGGCGACTTCTGCGCACTGTGTGCCTCAGCATGCGCTGAACCCGCTCTGTGATTTTACGTGGCCTATCACTTCGTGGCTGAGTTGCTGTTGTTCCCAATTGCTTCCACTTTGTTATAATACCACCAGTTGACCGTGGAATATTTAGTAGTTATTAGGAATATTTAGACTTATTGCACAGGTGGCAACTTATCACGGTACCACGCTTGAATTCACTGAGCTCCTGAGAGCGACCCAATCTTTCACAAATGTTTGTAGAAGCAGTCTGCATTCCTAGGTGCTTGATTTTATACACCTGTGGCCATGGAATGATTGGAACACCTGAATTCAATGATTTGGAGGGGTGTCCCAATACTTTTGCCAATATAGTGTATGATGAACAGATTTAGGCTTTTATTCACATAAACATTGTGAGGTTCATTTTCGTGTTATGCAGCACAATTGAGCTTCCTCAAGAGGATTGTTCTCGCACGTCAAGCAGGTGTGGTTTAGCTTCTGTTCATGTTTGCTGATTTAGTGAGCATTTGTGGATGTTTGACTAAACTCTTTGTGTTCTGCATAAAAAAAAAAATTAAAAAAAAGCTGAATACTGCAGCTAGGAATAATGGAATAGGACTCCGGTTCTATTTTGTGGGTGGGTCTAATATGTGAGTGACATGAGGGTGAGTAAGTAATGACAAAATTATAATTTTGCGGTGAACTAAACCTTTAAGAAGGCACAGAAATGCATTTTCTGTAGTTAAACAAGAATCTGGAACAAAAAATACATTCACCCCAGACCGCCACTGAGCAAATGTTGACAGTTTGCATTTGAAGTGGACGTATGGGAATGAAATTAAACATTGTAAATGACATTAAGGCAAACACTGTAACCACAGAAGCCCTACCTTTGTGTGTGTGTGTGTGTGTGTTCTTGTTTATATTACATTATATTTTATATTAATAAAAACCTGAGATCACTTACATCAGGGATGGAGGGCCAGTGTCCAGCAGAGTTTAGCTCCAACCCTAATCAAACACACCTGAACCAGGTAATCAAGGTCTTTAGGATTAGTAGAAAGTTATAGGCAAGTGAGTTTTTATCAGGGATGGAGATAAACTCTGCAGGACACTGGCCCTCCAGGACCGGAGTTGTCCATCCCTGACCTACATCGTGGGGACCAGCCAGCGGTCCCCACGAGGGAAATTGATTAATAAACATACTAAATGAAGTTTTTTTGAAAATGTAAAAATGCAGAGTGTTTCCTGTGATGGTTAGGTTTAGGGATAGGGGTAGTGTAGGGGGATAGAATATACAGTTTGTACAGCATAAAAACCATTTTGGTTTTGGAGAGTCTATGGATAGTCCCCACTAAGATAGCAAAACAAACCTGTGTGTGTGTGTGTGTGTGTGTGTGTGTGTATAGGTGTATAGGTGTGTAGGTGTGTGTGTGTGTGCGTGTGTGTATGTGCGCATGCTTTTTTGTGTTTTATGAGGACACAAATTTGTATAATGACATGGGTTTTGTGTCCAATTCAATTCAAACTCAACTCATGAATTGAAATTCTTAAGGGAAAATACGAGTCTTCTCTTTTCCATGATCATCTCTCACATGGAGGTCCTCAGGCTTCCTAATCTGACTCTGTGAGTAGATAAACAGCTTTCAATACGTCTCTCTGTTGCCTACAGGAAGCCTGATGTGACCTGATGTGGTGTGAGTGAGTGCTGTGCCCGTAGGATTTCAAGTCTCTTTGGAGAAGGACAGAGAGCCACAGGCATCCTCTATTCTCTGTGAGTGTGTGTGCACTTTACAGGTTTGTCTGTACGTGTGAGGGCCACATTGTTAAAAATGTCCTCACAAATATAGTGAAACCGAACATTTACAGTGGTCTGCCATGCTTAAAAGAATCAGCCAAATCCTAGTGTTGCTTTCAATCTAATCATGTCAACAGGTTTGTGTGTGGGTTTAGGGAAGGGGTTATAGTAAATATTGTCTAGCATCAGCAAAGGTGACATTTGGAATAATCTCTTCCATATAATGGGTGCAGGGACTGTCAAGCTCCAGAAAGGACAAAAAAAGTAAAATGAGAGTATTATAATAGTAGTTAGTGTGACTCATGCTCTATATTCACTGAAAATATTGCTCTGTTTTAGCTCTCAAATCAAATACAGCACCTTTGGACGTGTCAGATCAGGTCTGACGTCATTGTAATTTCTAACTCTTCCTTTATAAACGTACAGTTTTGTATAAATTTTATCATTCTCCGCACTGACTGGAGCTATCATTTGTTTTCACAAAAAAAGTATTTTTATAATCAATATTACTTTTAATAAATCATGCTGCTACTGATGCTGTTGTTGCAATTTCATGTAGTGCCTAAGAACACCCCATTAACCATGGTAAAATCACAGATTTTGTTCATGGGGAATTGATTGGATGGTTGTGGATTGCTATTGGTGGACCTCATGTGAGTGACAGGTTGCCCCGCCCTCGTCATCAGAGAAGAGAAAACATGTCGCTGCAAGAGGGAGGGGAAGTTTTGATTCAGAATTACGAGGCACATGAATTTAATAAAAATAATGATGTGCACAGAAGAATCATGTATAATAAACACTGCAATATTCCATAAAAAAAATAAGAATAGTTCATTTTGATTGTAACACTTTACAATGAGGTCTCATTTGTTAGCATTAGGTAATGTATTAACTAACATGAACTAATGAGTGATACATTTTTTACAGTATTTATTAATCTTTGTTAATGTTAGTTTATAAAAATATAGTTGTTCATTGTTTGCTCATGTTAGTTCACAGTGCATTAATTAATTAATTAACTTTTGATTTTAACAATATGTTAGTAAATGTTGAAATGAACATGAACTAAGATTAACAAATGCTGTTCATTCTTAGTTCATGTTAACTAAAGTAGTTAATTAATGAAACCTTATTGTAAAGTGTTAAAATTTTGATTTCATGGTGACTAAGTATTTGATTTTTTATACAAAGCTAAACAGGCAATATTTGGGAAAAAACCCAAACAAAAGTTATTTAGATGAAAAAAAAAAAAAAAAAAAACTAATGATATGATGTAAAATTAATCTATGTGCTTTGATTCTAACACATTTTTAAATTTCCTAAAACTTGACATTAGTCTAAAGGTGATGATACACGGGGTAACTTTGTTGCCAGGTGATGTTGCTTGCGCACTTTCCCAGTGAGAATGGGCAACAAATTTAGTTCTAAAGTATCCAGATAGAAATTTGTTGCACATTCTCAAAGCCCAAGCAACATCGCTCAGCAACATTGCCCAAAAATTTACCCCATGTATCATCACCTTTACATCAATTTAAGAGGTAACTAACACTGAGTTTAGAGTCTTGTGATCCGACCGACTGCACATTCTTACAGCATATTGGTGCTGTTGATAAAATGGAGAGAAATGAAACAGATTTTCATTGAGATGATTGCTCACTGAGGACCAATTTATGGCCATCTGTTCAGGGTGTTTGTTTAATTGGTTCAGGGATTACTTCATTGTTTAACTGGCTGATTATTTCTAAAGGATTTCATATACTACCCCATGTAAATAATGTTAATAATTAAATACATTTAATCTATTCAAAAGTACTGTATACATATTCCTCAGACGGTCAAACTGCAATTAATTCAGTCTTAACGGCTTAAGGTGTGCTCACGCAACCTCTTAATTACCTTAGATACGAGATTACGACTTGTACCAAGCGTTCAAATCCTTGTAGAACTCGTAACTAAAACCTGTAAAGTGGGTATTCTCTGAGAGTTCCAACTTGTACCACCTGACCACTGCAGATTCATTTTAGCATTGATAGTGTTGCCATAGAAATGCCTAATTCTGAGTCCAAGTACGTGAACAGCTTCGAGTAGAAAGTCACATGGTGTGGACGCAGCATGTGTACTAAGAAACTTAACAGAAAAAAAATCCAAATTTAAATGTATTGATCCATATTTATAGAACACAGAATTCAAAATGTAACTAACAGTGTAACTAACTTGGGATTATAGGTGAAAGTCAAAGGTCAGATCACTCACGACTGATGGAGTGTGACATTGTATACCCTGAAAGGTTAAACAGTGGCTTTTAAAGATCTGTCCACTGTATTCATCATGCTTCAGATGGTCGTCTCTCTGTTTCTACATCAGTATGGTCAGATTTGAAGAGATGTTTTTGTTATCCACCCTCCACCTTGTCATAGAAGGGTTGGTTGTAGTTTGGTAACTGGGTGACCTGATTATCTTGCAGAAAGAGTGCAAGGAACATATGGGTGTGTGAGAGAGCAGCTGTGAGGAGCAAACATTCACTCACAATGACCTCTACAAGAACCTCTAGTGGACAATTTCCTATCCACAAACACTGTGCATGTGCACAAAATTATTTTTTAGTAGTAAATGATACATGTGTAGTTTCCTATGTGCAGTATTGCACGGTGAAAGTGTAGAGAAAAGTCTTCTCTCTGTCTTATGTCCACTATGAGTGGTTTAGCTCATTTTAGCACACAGTATTTAAAGGCAGTGTAGGTAAAAAAATTTTTAACAACTTTCTTCCAAATTTGTTTAAACTTTCTATATATTTCAATGCATAATTAAAATGTAAGTACTCTGATAAAAAGAGTATAAAAATCGATTGACTCTAGACCGTTTAATCTGTATTAAACACAGCTCATTATTTCCATTCGGGACGAAACATAGGATTGGCTTAGGCGGCTGTCACTCTCTCGCAACCATGGCAACCACCCTTTTGCCACACATGACCTGCCCACTTGCGCGCGCACGTTTGATTTGGGGAATTCAAGAGGAATAACGTACCAAACAATGGCAGAGAAACATCAAGCAGAATTCTCTGTACCGGCCTATGCAGTTACTGAAGGCAAACCGGGCAAAAAAAGGAAGACGGTAACAATACAAGAAAAGGCAAGGAACAAAAACATTTTGGATAAACAAAGAAATAAAACAAGAGTTAATATCGGCGTGGCTTTCCAGCGATGGCGAGAACTGAGGGAACTCAAGGGGCTGAAAAGTGACTCGTTGATGGCCTTATTTCTGCTGGACAGGTAAATCTTTCTTTTTGTATTTTAATCGTACATATTTTTTTGTTTATTTTTTCATGAAGCATGTGTCATTAGCACACGTAGCTGCGTAATATAGCTAACATAACATTACTTAGCGAGCCGTAGTAGAGACGATAAATAATCTATAGCCTAGCTCAAGATGATGGCTATAGTGTTGAATTGTGCATAATTTTGCTTTAGATAACTAAACACATGTTTAACAGATAGTAGGCCTAACGTTACTCCGCATCTAGGAACTTTTCTTAGAACTATATTTACCCTCTGTCTAACTCTTTTACCATGTTCACCTGTAAGTTTACCTGCACGTTTTTTCCGCCTTTGTTTTGTTTTTATATTCTCTACCTATGTTTCCTGATGTCTTTATCTTGTATCTGTGTGTGTCGTACACACTTTGTTGTATGTGTGTGTTATTATTTTGTGTCTGCAATGCAGTTGTGAGTTGATATTTGAGTGTATGTTACTCTGTTTATCTGTAGAACAACGTATATGTTATGAATCTTACACGAAATTCATCTTCATCACAGTGTAAATGATGGTAATGGAAAAACGTGTATCATGCAACCTGTTTTTAGCTTTGCCTTCTACATAACTAGCTCGTTAGCGATTCAAAAAAATATATATTTTAAACTTTACCAATATCAATATGCTAGCTTGATTAGTGAGTACTAAAATACATCTTGTTTGTTTATCTTCATAATTATAAAGTTATTTTTATTACATGTGATTCTGACATGATGTCATGCACTGTGCTCCTTCCTCTCCGCTCGTCTCAGGTAAATAATGCGTCTTCCAGCTCAGTGGTCGGAGTCGCGCGTTCATGTGTTTTGGGGGCGTGGCTTTGGAAGGAGCCCAGAAGGGAGGGGGTGGAGTGAATAGAAATAATGAGCTGTCTTTAAAACAGTCGTGAGAGGTCTACAGACACTCGATTTTTATACTTTCTTTTTCAGAGTACTTACATTTTAATTATGTATTGATATATAAATAAAGTTTAAACACATTTTAAAAAAAATTTTTTCATACAGTTCTTACCTACCCTACCTTTAATGGCTATGTTTGACCAAATAAATGAATATGCCACTGTGATGAAATTGGCCTCAGTTCATCCTTCAATGAAAACTCTTTATCTGACTGACACTTGTCGAAACAAATGACATCAGCACTGATTCTGTGTATGCGTTTATCTGTGGACGCGTGCTTCAAATCTCTGTTGGCATTTGCCTGTTCTTTCTGACCTTCTGTTAAAAGATTAATTAGCTCTGTCATATCCTGTCTATATGTGAAAGGTAAATGTCAGCATGTTCCTTTCAAACTTAAATGTTCTAAACAAATGTCAGTGTCACGATATCTGCATCCCAATGATAAACCGCTCTGCTCATTAATTTAATTCGATAGAACTTCAAATGTTTTTTCATTCATTTTCAGAAATGTACATAGCATCTACTTGACTATGTATATATTATCTTCAGAGGAGCATGTTGATTTTTTTTTTTTATGTTACATTACTGTTTAAAAGTTTGGGGTTGGAAAGATTTTTAATGTTTTTGAAAGAAGTCTCTTCTGCTCACCAAGGCTTCATTTATTAGATCCAAAATACATATATTAGATCCATAATACAGAAATATTGTTAAATATTATTACAGTTTAAAATAACTGTTTTCTGTTGTAATATATTGTAAAATGTAATTTTTTCCTGAGATCAAAGCTGAATTTTAAGCATCATTACTCCAGTCTTCAGTGTCACATGATCCTTCTCATTCTAATATGCTGATTTGCTGTTCAAGAATATGTTTTATTGTTTCAATGTTGAAAATAGTTGTGCTCTTTAACATTATTTTCATGAATCTTTGATGAATAGAAAGTTAAAAGAAAAGCATTAAAAGTTACTAGTTCTTTCTTAAAACTAGCCTGGAAACTATGCGTGTCATGTTTGTCTCTTTAGTAAGAACACTCAGAAATTGAGTACAGTGTAGCATTCAAACAAATCTCTTCAGCACTCACCTTTCGTCAAGAGTCACTCTTTACCTCCACACCTGCATGACAGATGTTCTACACTTTTCATCTCTATGGGTCTCCTGTATAAAAGCTGCTATAATATCTGCTTTTGTGTTAGTTTTGTTGTAGCTTAAAGGATTAGTTCACTTTAAAATGAAATTGCCGCATGATTTACTCACTCTCAAGCCATCCTAGGTGTATATGACTTTCTTCTTTCAGACGTATACAATCAGCGTTATATTAATAATCACCCTAATGCTCCAAAGCTTTATAATGGCAGTGCACTGAATCCACCTTGTTACGCTCTTAAAGATGTAAAAGGGATGATAGTGCAACATTTAAGTGAGATATAACTGTTGCGGTGTGTGAAGATGGCACAGACAACCAACAACAATGTATTGCTAATATTAAGGTCGTTTTTATTAGGAGGAATGCAATGAGGTTATAACAAAAGAAAATGATTAGGAATATAACAAACAAAACAATTGTGTCATCAAATTAATAAAATAATCAAAACAAAATCCCCATAACTATTAACTCAACCTCTAAAACTGCCTACCAAAAAGAAAAATGCAGAAACAAAACCAAAATCTTCAGCGTATACGATGCCCTAAATAAACTACTCTGACTAAAAATGAAAATACAATTAGTGGCGCTCACCCTTCAACTAACTAACACAAAAGAATACTACCTACCGTTGTTACAAAGGTACTTAGAAGGTCAACACCCAGAAAAGTTATTTACTGTTGACTTAGAAGCTCAGCAACCAGTAGGAATTCCTACCGAGTAGTTAGTTACGACACACCGTGTTTGTCTCTGATTATCAGCGTGTAGCAAGAACATCACACATGCACAGCTGTACTTAATACGGGACTTGAATACTAGCGCTGAAACAGTGCATTCTCTTAAATAGAACTAATAGTGCAGTAATACATCAGCACAACAACAAACAAACCCGAAGATGCATTGACTCGAAAACCACCAAATGAACATTAACATGCAATCATCGCTAGCTGGACTTGGAAATGGTCGACTAAAGGCACGGAAGTTGAGTGAAATCTGGCATTGATCTGCTCACTGCTCATTCACTGTAAATGAGGCATTTTAACCTGCTGGCATGTCAGCGGATTGGTCGTACATCGGCCATGATGTCGAGCGTCCTGAACTATATGATATATGGACAGTTGTATAGTCCATTGATCGCAACCTAAGAGGAATTTAGAGAAACAAAGCACAAAAAAGAAAAAGAAAAAAAAACTGGAGTGTAACACACCTGTTTGTGTCATGATCACCAGTGAGAGTGCCCTTTCAGCCACTAGAGGGCACTCCATCCCGGACTAATCATCTCACGTCATTGCACTCACCTGTTTTGTATCATGTCATTAGTGTCTGTCTATTTATAGTGAGCTGTTTCTGTCTTTGGTTGTGGTTCGTTGTTGATGTTGTGTGTACTTCTGTTTCTCTGGTTTTCTTGTGCCTGTTTTGTATGGACTGCTTTACTGGATTTTGACCCTTGCCTGCTTTTGGATTACGACCTTGGATTACCCAATAAACAACCGCTGCAACTGGATCCTATCTTCTTGTTTTTTGTGTGCACCGTGACAGAACGAACCACCACACAAAGGATCCAGCAGCATGAGCGTTCGGATTCGTCCCCCAGTCTCCATTGGAGAGCGGATGGCTCTGGTTCGGGCAGTGGTGGCGCTGCGTCAGGAGGGAAGTGAGGTAGGATGTTTTGCCCAGTTTTTCTGGACAATGGCAAGAGGGCTGCGCTATAACGATGAGGCACAGAAAGAAATATTCAATGGATGCCTTGATGACCCTCTTCCTCAGTGGGAGTTACAGGGGCTCCAGATCCTGGATTTCTGGGGCTTTGTCAGCTATCTCTCCCACAGAAGTCAATGGGCAACCCATGCTCAGCCAGAGTCCGCTCCAGCTCATGAATCCGTTCCTGAGGTCACTGAGGAGGTGGGCGCTGAATCTTCGCTTCCCACACGGAGGAGGAGGAAGAGGAGGAGGAAGCCTCCAGCCAGTGAGTCCGCTCCAGCCAGCGAGCCCGCTCTAGCCAGTGAGTCCACTCCAGAGCCCGCTTCAGTCAGTGAGTCCATTCCAGAGTCCGCTCCAGTCAGTGAGTCCACTCCAGAGCCCGCTCCAGCCAGGGAGTCCGCTCCAGCCAGTGAGTCCACTCCAGAGCCCGCTCCAGTCAGTGAGTCCACTCCAGAGCCCGCTCCAGTCAGTGAGTCCACTCCAGAGCCCGCTCCAGCCAGGGAGTCCGCTCCAGCCAGTGAGTCCACTCCAGAGCCCGCTTCAGTCAGTGAGTCCATTCCAGAGCCCGCTCCAGTCAGTGAGTCCGCTCCAGTCAGTGAGTCCGCTCCAGTCAGTGAGTCCGCTCCAGTCAGTGAGTCCGCTCCAGTCAGTGAGTCCACCCCAGTCAGTGAGGCTACTCCAGAGCCCGCTCCAGTCAGTGAGTCCACTCCAGAGCCCGCTCCAGTCAGTGAATCCACTCCAGCCAGTGAATCCACTCCAGCCTGTTGGTCCACTTCGGTGCCTACAGATGAGGTAGGCACAGAGCCACCGCCTCACCCTCATAAGAGGAGGAAAGGGAGGAGAAGGGCTTCCTCCATCCTTCAAGGCCCGGAGACCACTCTAGAGATTGTTCTTCGTTTTTCCAAGCGCCTTGCCCTGCCGGCGCCACCGAAGCGCCTTGCCCTGCCGGCGCCAACGAAGCGCCTTGCCCTGCCGGCGCCAACGAAGCGCCTTGCCCTGCCGGCGCCAACGAAGCGCCTTGCCCTGCCGGCGCCAACGAAGCGCCTTGCCCTGCCGGCGCCAACTAAGCGCCTTGCCCTGCCGGCGCCAACTAAGCGCCTTGCCCTGCTGCCGCCGCCGCCGCCCAGGCCGCCAGCCCTGCCCCCGCCGCCCAAGCCTCCTGCCCTGCCATCATCCAAGCCTTCTGCCCTGCCACCGTCCAGATCTTCTGTCCTGCTGCCATCATCCAAGCCTTCTGCCCTGCCACCGTCCAGATCTTCTGTCCTGCCGCCATCATCCAAGCCTTCTGTCCCGCCGCCGCCGCCCAGACCTTCTGCCCTGCCGCCGTCGCCGCCCAGACCCTCAGCCCTGCCGCCGTCATCCAAGCCTTCTGTCTTGCCGCCACTGCCCGGGCCGTCCGAGCCGCTGGAACCAGCCTGGTCGGTTCCTCCAGCGCCGCCCTGGAAATCAGCCAGGACTCCAGTCCTGCCAGTATCCGCCTGGTCAGTTCCTCCGGCACCACCCTGGCCATCAGCCAGGACTCCAGACCCACTGGAACCAGCCTGGTCAGTTCCTCCAGCACCACCCTGGCAATCAGCCAGGACTCCAAGCCTGCCAGCGCCCGCCTGGTCAGTTCCTCCAGCACCGCCCTGGTGTTCAGTGAGGTACCCGGGATCTGGCCCACCATCCCTCCCCCTGATCCTCCTCCTGTCCACCTCCCTCCTGAGTTTTTTGTGTTTTGTCTGGTGGAGCGTCTGGTAGCCGCTCCTTTGAGGGGGGGTAATGTCATGATCACCAGTGAGAGTGCCCTTTCAGCCACTAGAGGGCACTCCATCCCGGACTAATCATCTCACGTCATTGCACTCACCTGTTTTGTATCATGTCATTAGTGTCTGTCTATTTATAGTGAGCTGTTTCTGTCTTTGGTTGTGGTTCGTTGTTGATGTTGTGTGTACTTCTGTTTCTCTGGTTTTCTTGTGCCTGTTTTGTATGGACTGCTTTACTGGATTTTGACCCTTGCCTGCTTTTGGATTACGACCTTGGATTACCCAATAAACAACCGCTGCAACTGGATCCTATCTTCTTGTTTTTTGTGTGCACCGTGACAGTTTGAAGCTCGAAAAAAAAGTGCATCTATCCATCATAAACGTGCTCCACCCGGCTCTGGGGGGTTAATAAAGGCCTTCTGAAGTGAAACGATGCATTTGTGCAAGACAAATATCCATATTTAACATGTTATAAAGTAAAATAACTAGCTTCCACTAGACCGCCAAAAGTATAACACCTCTTGCAGTTCAAAACACTTACGCTGCATCCTACGCCTTCCGTATTCAACTTACGAAACAACTGAAGCGACGTCAGTTATGCTTTTTCGTAAGTTGGATATGGAAGGCGGTCTGGTGGAAGCTAGTTATTTTACTTTATAATGTGTTAAATATGGATATTTTTCTTACACAAACGCATCGCTTCTCAGAAGGCCTTTGTTAAGCCCCTGGAGCCGTGTTGAGTACATTTATGATGGATGGATGCACTTTTTCGAGCTTCAAACAGGTGGTTTCTGTGCACTTCCGTTATAAAGCTTTGAAGCATCAGGGTGATTATTAATATATCTGATTGTATTCGTCTGAAAGAATAAAGTCATACGTACCTAGGATGGCTTGAGGGTAAGTAAATCATGCCGTAATTTTCATTTTAAAAGGAACTAATCGTTTAAGGTCTTGGTTAACATGCAAGTTGAACATGCTGCTACTGGTAACTGATTTCTTGCTTTCTTGAAAGTTTACTTAGGTAAAGCATCAAGCACTGCACTATGTAACTTGCTTAATTTCTTAATTAGTTCATTCTAATTTCGCAAATGTGTCTTTCTTTTTTTTTTAAGACAGACTTGCGTGTTCCAGAAGTTGCTTAACACCAGCCAATCATGTCTTGTATACAATGATGTAACTCGCTGCTTAACTAACATAATACCATGCATCTTTGAAGAAATCAACTAGCTAGTCACGACTGTTTCCTGAAATCATATTATCGAAATTTGGTTAATGTCGCGCAGGTGGTGGAGTAAAAACTTCTTTTAATGAATCCGTTTGAGATCGAATTCATGACAGATTTTTGTTATAAATTACAGACATAGCATCTGAGGTCTAATTCTTTTTTTTTTTTCAATATTGCTTTATTTTCAAATGAAATCATAGGCTCCTTCTTACGTACTAGAACATGTATGCACATGCACACTCTTCAAATACTGAATCTCTTTAAATCTCTTGACAAACTAAAAGACGTAAATGTAATTTGTATATATTCAAAATAACAGATTGACTGTCAGCTTGCTTATTTTGCTCAAGATAAGGATTTATCAAGTCCACATGTCATGCAAAAGCAAGAAACTATGCTTCTAACCACAGGTTGAGAGCTGTCATTCCAACCACACAACTTTGCAATGCTGTTTGCAAATGTTTGTTGGAACTACGGTTTCGGGAAACACAGACTCGTTGAACTATGTTGATAATAATGGAACTTGCGACCATAGGCTAACAATGCTTTTGTGAAACGCACCCAAGATTGAAGCTGTGGATTTCAGCCCAGACAAATTAATGCAGCAACAAATGAAAATAAAAGCAAGAACACATTTATAATAAAAGGTGTGCATTTTATTGGTTACCTGTGCAGATGAAAAGCACAGTATCGCCAGGTCTGAGCCAAAGGCCTGAGTGGAATGATTAGATTTCCTTCAAACCAAGAAAATGTCTTCTGAAGCTCCACTGGCTCTGTCAGACTCTAGATGCCGACCACAGCCCAGAGATTAGTGAGCTACAAAGGGAAAGCTGGCTGAGAGAGGACCTAAAACCATGTGAGGAACAGAGCCTGGCCTGGAGAGGGATGAGGGAGCTCCATTTTGGATACGAGTGAAGAGAGAGAGTAAAGCTGAGTGATCTTCCACCCCGCAGTGCTCAGAGATACGGCCACACTCGCATACTCACACTAAGCTCTACAACCTGTAGTGTGTCCTGAGATATCTGTACACCCGCTAAACAACCTGATTCCAGCCTCTGATCAGTAGATGGAACATGTGGACTATCGGATGGCCATCTGATTATGCTTCAATCATATATATAGTCTTTATATTGTTCATAATGTTCTCAATAACAAGGTTAAATCAGTTACCATTCATTAGTGTATTACGTATCATGAACTAACACTGAATAAGTGTTTATTAATCTGGGTTGATGCTAAGTTCTACATAAACACATTTGTAGCATTTTAAGTTGAATACATTTCAATAAAATACCAGTCGATGTATTTTGACAGAAAATTAAAGATGCTATATGTAAGATTTTCACTTTAATAAAGCATTAAAATACCCCAATATGTTTGCAGGTTTAGAAAACATGGTAAGTTCACCTACTTGTTTCTCAGAAAAACAATGCTACAGCCAGATATTCTACTTTGAAATGTGCGTTCCGTGTCGGAATGTCTGTCTTTGTTTTGGTTTGTGCGAAACCGCATGCTGCCAGTTTATCCAACAGTATTTCGACATCACAGGTTGCCAGTTGGCGGAAAACAACGCATATTGCAGCAAACAAACTGGGTCAGAGAATCGCAGATTCTACCTGCACTAAAAAGCCTCTGCATCCATCTAAAAATCTCTATGAATGACAGCATATTAAAACACAAATAAATCAACTTACAAGTCTCCTCAGCTTTTATTGTCAATTGCGTTCCCTTTTGTTGCGTGTCCTCAAGCTGGCAACCAGCATCTTTGAAGGAGGGGGTGGGGCAAACCATATTTTGAATTTGGACTGCAGTACCTATTTCGACCACTGGGTGTCATTCCTACATACCACACCTTAAATTAACAAGGAACAATAGTATATTTGTAAATTAAAAGGTTAGTTCACACAAAACTGAAAATTCTTTCATTAATTACTCACCCTCATGTTGTTCCACACCCGTAAGACCTTTGTTCATCTTTGGAACACAAATTAAGATATTTTTTGATAAAATCCAATGCCTCAGTGAGGCCTTCATTGCCAGCAAGATAATTAACACTTTCAGATGCCCAGAAAGCTACTAAAGACATATTTTGAACAGTTCATGTGATTACAGTGGATCAACTTTAATGTTATGAAGCTACGAGAATACTTTTTGTGCTCCAAAAAAACAAAATAATGACTTGATTCAACAATAGGCTATCTAGTGTTGGGCGATTTCAAGACACTGCTTCATTAAGCTTCGAAGCTTTATGAATCTTTTGTTTCGAATTAGTGGTTTGGAGCATGTATCAAACTGCCAAAGTCATGGGGAGTGGTGAACCATTGAAATTTTTGAGTCACAAAGCCTTGTTTACTGAAATCATGTGACTTTGGCAGTTTGATACATGCTCTGAACCACTGATTCAAAACAAAAGATTCGTAATGCTTCACATCTGTGGTCTGTCCATTCTTGGCCCGAATGACCTGCAATGTGGACCAGATTTTATGCTGGTTCTCAAAAGTCTGTACAACACTAGACACTGCTGCAATAGTGGTTTGTTTCTGCCAGGCTTCAAATGTGGTATGAAAATTTGAAATATGTAGGACATGGTCAGGATGAGGACCACACACACACATACACTCACTTCTGAGTAGCAGACAGTCATCTTTGAATCTTTGTAGGTGTTGTAGAGCTAATATGATGCATTAGTCCAGCAGCGAAAACTCTGCCGCGTGGCATGTCAGAGAGAGACACATCAATATATGATTTATGGTCTCATTACTGGCAGCAAATGGGACTTGGAGATGACACACTCTGAAAAGCTGCTGCTCAGATAAACACACGTTAGGAAGGAGATGGTGAAGACAGGTGGATCTGTTCTCCACTGCTCTGGAGGAGGAAGGAAGGTCATTCTTAATAGGTCCTTTGATTTCAGGTTACTTTGAAAACCTTGATACTTTGAGGGAAACAGGATGAAATTAGGTGGGGAAATTGTTATTTGTGTGGACACAGTATAAGTAGATGATCTGATCATCGGAACATAAATTAAGATATTTTTTATCAAATCCGATGGTTCAGTGAGGCCTCCATTGACAGCAAGATAATTAACACTTTCAAACATCCAGAAATGTACTAAAGACATATGTAAAACAGTTCACGTGACTACAGTAGTTCGACTTTAATGTTATGAAGCAACGAGAATACTTTTTGTGAAAAAAAAAAAAAAAAAAACTTTGTTCAACAATATCTAGTGATGGGCAATTTCAAAACACTACTTTATGAAGCTTTGAAGCTTTATGAAGCTTTTGTTTCAATTCAGTGGTTTGAAGCATGTATGTCAAACTTTCAGTACTTTCAGCAAACAAGGCTTTGTTACATTATAAGTGTTTCGAAATGTATCGAAATTTCAATGGTTCACCACTGGGGGCCGATGATCTCTGTGAAGTGTGAACTAGTGATGGGCAGAGCAAGACTTTGTGAAACACTGAAACATTTCAATAAAATGAGCCGAATTGTGTCAAGGCTTCAAAACAATAACCTGTCTCCACGGTTACACTAGTCACTTGCATGTGTTGATCTCAAATAACCTTGACAATGATTCAGACAAGCGTTGACGAATTATAACGTACATGTGGTTTTGTGTTTGGGGGGAGTGGATAGTGTTCTCGACTGGGTTCGAATCCTGGTCAGAACAGTGTTTTGCTAGAAAAACTCATGCAAATAAACACCTTTTACAAACCCATTGCAAATGTTTTATTGAAAGTAAAATCTATAAATCATATAATAAGATTGAATATTAAAGGATTAGTTCACTTTCAAATTAGAATTTCCTGATAATTTACTCACTCCCATGTCATCCAAGATGTTCATGTCTTTCTTTCTTCAGTCGAAAAGAAACTGATGATTCTTTCCTGGTTTTTGGCTTCTCCATAGCTCCATTTCCTGTCCCCACTTCGGTTCCACTTTATCATTCTTCATTTTACCTATGTATATATGACTTGTGTGTGTATGCATGTGTTTGTTAGTTTAGTTGTGTGTTCGTAATTTAGTTAATAAAACTTGTGCACAATACATATTTAGTTCTGACTCTCTGTCTGCAATAGATTGTCTCTTAAATGATCAGATCTTATTACCAGCTCTTAGCACTGTAAATGCTAAGAAAGAAAAATGGCCATGAAAAATTCCTTTCTCTTAGAATTAATTAATAATCAATAGTGAGTGTTCACAGGATGAACTGATTTATTGATTGTAATTTTAATGTAGCTACATCAAGTTAATCTGATTAACTGATTCAAATATTGATAATTAATCATAATTAATAATCATAATGAGTTATGAATCATTATTAATATTTCCGCTTTGGGCTGATTCACTACACGGGCGTGGAACAACATGAGGGTGAGTAATTAATGACAGAATTTTCATTTTTGGGTGAACTAACCATTTAACACTCAACAGGCACCAAATGCACCAAAATTGGAAAGATTGTAGTTGGAGTAATGTATGTATTCCCTCAAATATCTGTATATTACAAATATCAGATATATTTTAGTAAAAAAAAAAAAAAAATGCAAAAAAAGTTTGGCAATTCATGTATGATTTTGTAAAGATGGACTGCATTACTGTGGTGAACCTGTCATCTTACCCTAAGGGATTTAAAACCAGAGTCTTCCATGAACTTGTAAGCTGTTTGTCAGAAAACAGATAGAGTCTTTCTTTGTTCTTCCAAAGCAAAGCTTTGGAGTTCAATCATAGCTGGCGCGTTACTCTCTGACTGTGTCAGTCCTGCTATGAAGTGCCGTCAGCCATGATTACTTGTTTGATGGTTAAATCAGTCTTGGTTTGTTAAAGTGAAATGTGCCTCGGGAATCATCAAATTGAATGTAATTAGCTGAACAGCACATTAATTGCTCAACACTTTTGGAAAGTACTCTTCCCATTATTTTCAGGTTATGATGGTCCCAGTTACTGCAGAGGTGCGGTAAACTTTTTTCTCTGATTACACAATACATTTTAATTACATTTACTTCTGTTCAGACATCTACAGGCAGCTATGTAAATGTCAGAACAGAAGTACACCTCATTAAAATGTAATGATTCATTCAAATTCAAAACACTGAATCAATGAACAATGGAGACAGACGATAGGTTAACAGGTAGTTTATTGAACACAAGCAGAGTATATGGATGTCAACAGGTGAGTAAACAGATGCAAGTTCATGACTGATGAATGATATGGAGAATGACACTGTCCTTTTGTGGTTGCAGAGTGACAATGGAGAATGATACTTGCTGAATGGAGTAGATGACTTCAAACAACACTTCACACCAGATCGAAGACGAGGAGTAGAGCTTGGGTACACAGAGTACAGGTAAGTAGCACGTGGAGTCCTTGAGGTAAGCATTCAGGTAAGTCCTTAGATGCAAACGAGACTGGACAATGTGACTGTGTGTGTAAGTGTCTTAAGTAGTGCTGGTGATGAGCTCCTGAGGGCCGCGGACCCCGACGTCGTGGCGGGTCTGTTGGGATGTGTCGAGTGGAAGGTGTCCAGCAGGTTGGGATCTAAGATGTCATTGCGTGGTACCCAGGAACGTTCCTCAGGACCATAGCCTTCCCAGTCCACGAGGTACTCAAGTTGTCCGCCACGACGCCGGGAGTCCAAGATGTCTCACAACTCGTATGCTGCTCCGTCCTCCAGAATGAGTGGAAGGGGGGGTTTGGCTTCGGTTACGCCAGGCCCTGTGGAAAGAGGAACAGAAGGGTGGTGAGGTTTCAGGAGTGATACATGGAAGGTTGGGTGAATACGATACTCAGGAGGTAGTTGTATCTTGTAGGTGACTGGGTTGACCTACTCCGTGATGGTGAACGGGCCAATGAATCTGGGACTCAGCTTCTGTCCTGGTTGGCAAGCAGGAGCTTCAGAACGTCGTAAATCCGCGGTCATCCTGCATCTACGAAGGGCCCATTGTAACTGGTGGTGGGCTGAGTCCCAGACCGTCTCGCTCTCTCGGAACCAGTAGTCGACTGATGGTACGTCGGATGGTTCCCCAGACCAGGGGAGCAGTGGGGGTTGGTAGCCGAGCACGCACTGGAAGCGTGTCAGGCAGATTGGCGGAGGGAGTTTTGTGCGTACTCGGCCCAACCCAGATACCGGTTCCAAGAGTCCTGGTGGCCGTGGCAGAAGGTACGGAGGAATCGCCCAACTTCTTGGATCTTGCGTTCCGTCTGCCCGTTTGACTGCGGATGGTATCCTGAGGAGAGGCTCACGGTCACACCTAGGAGTGAGAAGAAGGCTTTCCAGACCCGTGAGATGAATTGAGGTCCTCTGTCGGATACGATGTCTTCGGGGATTCCGTAGTATCTGAAGATAGTGTTGAACATAATTTCAGCCGTTTCCATGGCTGTGGGCAGGCCTCTTAGAGGGATGAGTTGGCAGGATTTAGAAAACCTGTCCACAACGATAAAGATGCAGGTAATCCGTTGGAGGCTGGGAGATCTGTCACGAAGTCTACTCCTAGGTGTGACCAGGGTCGGTTGGGAACGGGCAGAGGAAGAAGTTTGCCGTATGGTAAATGGCGAGGACTCCCGGCCATCACTAAATAAGTCGTTATTTTGTTTTTTTCGACACACCAAAAATATTCTCGTCGCTTTATAAACATCTTTTGTGATCCATAGAAGAAAGTCAAACCGGTTTGGAATGACACAAGTGTGAGTAAATGATAACAGTATTTAGATTTTGTGGTGAATCATTCTTTTAAATATGAGAGGGAGAAAGATGTACACTCTTGCATGAGACAGAGAGGCATTTGAAAAGTAATCTGAGGAAAGACAAGAGACTTTTATGTATGCTGGCACATCGAAACACAGTGCCCTGTTTGTCTCTCTTTGCTGCCATAGCAACCATGTCAAAAACACACTGTCTCTGTAGAAGCTGAATGAACCACAGAGAGTCCAGAGTGTGAAGGAGGTTTTGAAGGGTTTCTCGTGCAACCTTCTTGCCAAACTGTGTACTGTGGTTATTGTTCTGGCGCTACAAGATTTAACCTCACGGGGGCTCATATAATTTTTTCTTGAACTCTTTCTTTCCAAAAGATGTTTGATGCAGTGAAAGGGGTTGAGAGAGAGTTTATTGTAAAACAGCTCCTTTTTTTGCAGTTGCATTAATATATGGCCACCCACATTTAAATCAGCCACACCTATTGGGTGATCAGAAATTTGACCCACCCACTCACAATGAGGTAATAAAGAGGAAATGTGATGGATACTATTATGCTTGTGTGCTGTCTTCAAGGACATGCATGAAAATTAATGAGTTAATTAAATTGTGCAGAATTTAAATTGACAGTTAAATTAAAAAAATTTTATTGAAATAAATTGCAAAAGACATCCAGTATTTCCACTGTAAAGATGTATATTTCCAACCCAGGCTCACTGGAAAAATATAACACTGTACTACCTATACTATACCCTACCTAAATGGTTAGTGTTAAAGGATTAGTTCATTTTAAAATGAAAATTACCCCAAGCTTTACTCACCCTCAAGCCATCCTAGGTGTTTATGATTTTTTTCTTTCAGATGAACACAATCTGAGTTATATTAATAACTATCCTGACGAATCTAAGCTTTATAATGGCACTGAACGGGACCAATGAGAATAAAGCTTAAGAAAGTGCTCAAGAAGCTTAAGATACTCCACATGGCTCTGGGGGGCCTTCCGAAGCGAAGTGATTCATTTGTGTAATAAAAATATCCATATTTAACAAGTTATAAAGTAAAATATCTAGCTTCTGCCAGACCGCCTTCCGTATTCAACTTATGAAGAAAGCTTAACTGACACAGCATCAGTTATATGCTTTCTTCCTAAGTTGAAGGCGGAAGGTGGTTATAACTCAAGATTATGAGTTTCTGGAGTTTTGGTGTTGGAATTTGGTCCTATTCTTGCCTGATATAGGTTTCCAGCTTCTGAAGAGTTTGTGGTCGTCTTTAACATATTTTTCTCTATAGGTGAAAGATCTGGACTGCAGGCAGGCCAGTTTAGCACCCAGACTCTTCTATGATAAAGCCATGCTGTTGTAATAACTGCAGTATGTGGTTTTGCTTTGTCCTGCTGAAATACACAAAACCTTCCCTGAAATAGATGTCGTCTGGAGGGGAGCATATATTGCTCTAAAACCTTTCAGCATTTTTATTTATATACCTTTCAGCATTAATAGTCCCTTCCAAAACATGCAAGCTGCCCATACCATATACACTTAAGCACCCCCGTACCATCAGAGATGCTGGCTTTTGAACTGAATGCTGATAACACGCTGGAAGGTCTCCCTCCTCTTTAGCCTGGAGGACGTAGTGTCCGTGATTTCCAACAAGAATGTCAAATTTGGACTCGTCTGACCATAGAACACTTTTCCACTTTGAAACAGTCCATTTTAAATGACCCTTGGTCCACAGGACACAACGGGGCTCCTTTTTGCATGATAGAGATTTAGTTGGCATCTGCAGATGGCACGGCGGATTGTGTTTACCGACACAATCATGCCGATGAGTAATGCAGTGTCGTCTGAGGGCCCGAAGACCATGGGCATCTAATAAAGGTCTTTGGCATTGTCCCTTACGCACATAGATTTCTCCAGTTTCTCTGAATCTTTTGATGATGTTATGCACTGTAGATTATGAGATTTGCAAAGCCTTTGCAATTTGGCGTAGAGGAAAATTGTTTTGTTCTGATATCAATTAACTTAATTAGCTGCTAGATGTTCTCCCATCTGAATATTTTCAAAATGTATTGCTTTGTCAGCCATTTGTTGCCACCATGCCAACTTTTTTTAGACCTGTAGCAGGCATCAAATTTGAAATGAACTCATTTAGTGGATAAAAGTGTATAATTTCTTAGTTAAACATTTGTTATGTTATCTATGTTCTATTGTGAATAAAATATTTGCTCATGTGATTTGAAAGTCTTTTAGTTTTCATTTTATTCAAATTTAAAAAACATCCCAACATTTCCAGAATTCGGGCTGTATGTCGTCATGGTGACGAAGTTGTAAAATTGGATATAACTTTGCACAGAAAAGGATAGTGAGCATTTGTTCCCACGTTAACACATATTAACAATACCAGACTGCCAATAACAGATTGCCCTCATTCACTTCCATTGTAAGTGTGTCATTGTAACCTGTAACCCATCATTGTTTTTGTTTTTTTTGTTTGTTTGTTTGGTTTTTTTATGGTAATCAACAGTAAGTGATTTCAGTTGGGCTTTGCATGTATTGAAGCAAAAAATATTCATGTAATCTGAATAATGTGCATGCAAACGTGATAAGTCTGTATGAAATGGGTTGTGCTGTTCTGTTTCTTCACCAAGCACAGTGACAGAAAGCATACCCATGACTTAGATAATAGGATAAAAACAATCTTTCAAAGAGCCTGGGATCCAGAGCTAGTGTGAACTTGGCTCTCCAGTAGTCAGATTGTGGCAGCTCCCTGATTCAAAGTGACTGGCGATGGAGATGGCCCAGAATCCTATTGGGCAAAGCAGCCTACACATTAATTAACTGGGCTGGCCAGTTTAATGCAGTCGGTCGCACACACCCTGCCAATCTGGCTCATTCTTGCTTTATTCAATTCCAAAAAATAAATCCCTGCTCTTGTTCTCATCAAAATAAGCCATTTTGCATTGATTACTGGAGAGTCTATTTCGCTCTGTGAGAACACAGGTTGTTCACGGGTGGCTTTTGTTCTTTTTCAGACTTGTTGATAGATGTTCAGCCATTGGACTAGAAGTAGTTTAGTGTCACGCTAAAGGTCATATTCCCCTTCAGCTCTTCTGGCCGATCATTCTCCATGTGAGAAAACGAACAACACTGTGAAAAACCTTGTGCTCACAGTCAGCTCATGTTGTTCCAAACCGGTATGACTTTTCTTCAGTGGAATATAGAAGATGAATTGCTGAAGAATATCCTGCCTATTAATTTCTGTATAATGAAAGTGAATGAAGACTGAAGCTGTCAATCAAACACCAACAAGCGTGACATGATTAGCTAGTCTGTATGGTAGCTGACTCTAGAACTGTCATCTTTAAGTAATTCATCTGAAAACATAATCTCACTATGAAGATTTCATGGGCTGTATCTCTGCTCAAGTTCAGGCATTTGTACATCGCTTAAAGTGCATATTTCGATATTTCCTTGATCTTTGTTGCATTGCCTCCAATATGTTATTGAGTTTTCTAAGGGTCTTTCTTTAACTTAGAATGGCAATCCATAGAGAACTTGAAGGCGAACTATGAGGAGTCAAAAACGTCAAGTATAAGAGTGTTCAGCGTTGTTTTGAAGTAAAACTGAGACTATAGTTTAGGAGCTCAGATTTCCACATCTGTTCAGCTTCTTAGCATCACGTGACCCCCATTTCCTTGATCTTTGAGTGTATGAAAACATACCAAAACTTTTAGAACTCAAAACTATCTGCAGATTCCTTTTGAAGAATCCCAATGTTAGAAACTAGGGACTCAAGTTTATTTTTAATAATTTACATAATCATTTCTGTCTGAACAGTCTGAGCAGCATATTTCAATTCTAAACCACTGGAATAACTCTTCTTCTTCAGTATGGCAAACATAGTCATTGTTAGTCTTAAATGTAAAGCATGTCAAGGTGAAAAATGGCCATATGAAACACTGGCACTAATAACTTTGCTAACATTGTAAGACTAACTAAAAATGCACAAGATGACCCTTTTAAAATGGTCTGTAATTATGATATTACTGATAGATTATTGCTAGAGAAGAGAAGTGAAGCCTGAAATAAATATAAATAGTCATTTCTTATGCATAATGTGTGTCCCATCAAATATAGTCACTCTCACATGCCAGTGATTTTTTTGAATGGTGGAAGTGCTGAGGTTTCCTCTAAAGGAAATTGCATAGTTTAGGACTCTTAAATGTAGTGTGTTGTGAATGAAATAATTCAGATCATTTTTGGTTTGAATTAATGTGAGTTAATAGAAAACTCTGATGATTTTTGCTCTTCTAGAGAGGCAATTTTAGGTGGAAAGGTGCATCAAATTACAGCCCTCTGATATGCATGTATTATGTATTAGGAAATTTACAAATAACAAAATAATACCTGTTTGATTAGATGAATGAGAGGTTTAAAAACCTGATTGACATTCTGTGTTCTGTCTGTTAATCATGTCGACAAAAACATTGCTGTGATCATAATTTCTGATTATTAGTTTTGTTTAGTTTTCTGTCAATGAATGTATCCAAAAAGTTGCTCACCTGTCTAATAAAAACGCCTAATATATTAAAGTCTGCGTGAACCAGAAGTTGCAAATGACTTTTCTCCAGTGCTGTGACGTATTTCCAAGTGAAACGGATTATTGAATAGAGGGCAGAGTTTTATTTTAGCGCTCCTCCTCTCCATCTCTCGCTCATAGCAGACTAACGGTCGGAGGGGAGTGGTTTAAGTGTTTACAACCCAAGCCGTCAAACTGATGTCATTAGAGAAGGGGCACCGTTGCAGAGGGGAGGAGCATTTTCAGATTTTGATTAAATATTACGAAGCCAAACAATTTTTTTGTGTGGATTGACTTTCATGGATGAATTGTTCGCCACAAAACTAGCAATTTGAGCTAACAAAATAAATAAGGTCAATTTTGATTTCATGTGTACTTTAAAGCATCTTTGGTGTTTCCATGGTTTCTACAAAATAAAACTGGAAATTGAGGGTAACCTAGGTATGATGTCATTGGCGATGCCTGATCACGGTCGATGTCCTGGTTAAAATTTCTTATTTCTCTGGAATTAAAAATTCTTGGAAACATTTAGGATAATATAAGTACACAAATCTAGTCATTTTTGGATATATTAATCCAAAAATCGTACATATTGCGCCTTTAATCGTCCATCACAATGAGTAAAACCAAAGAATATTTGGTTTAAAGATTGTTGAGCTTCACAAAATAGAATGTGGCTGTAAGAAAATATCTAAAGTATTGAATTTCAACCATCATGGCAATAATTAGGAAGTTCCAATCAACAGGAAATGTTACGAATCTGCATGGAAGAGGACTTCTGTCTATATTGTTTTAAGCCTGAGTAAATGGCTCTCTTTTTTTCTTGGTCAACTTTTCCTTTAAGATGCACCTTCAGTTGCTTTTATTCTCAGGCACATCTTGACACTGGTGGCTTGCAGCATGTCCCAAGTACCTGCTCAAAGAGTAAACGTTCTCTTTTGTCTCGGAGCTTTAGATTGTGTTCAGTGTTTTTCTGTCCAGATATGCGCTGTGCTGGCAGGCGGTGATGAGAGAGGCCACTCAACAGACAGAGGCTTCAAAGCACTGTACCACGTTGCATAGGGCACTATGGGAATGTCTGTCTGAGAGAGGACATTGTACACATAAGAGGCCTTTAGAAAGATGAAATGCATTGTTTTGCCTTGAAATTAAAGTGCTGCTTTAGACAGTAAGGACACACAATGCCTTGAAACCACGATTTGGCAGACAGAACAAAATACAGTAAATTTGCCCTTTAGTCTTGTGTTTTAATCGTGAGTGTGAGGCAGTCACTTTGGGCTTTGAATTGCATTGCTTTATTATGTTTATAAGAAATTGTGTAAAAGTAGATTTGATACTTTTGTTAATTGTGATTTTGGATAAGAGTCAGGATATAGTGAATCACGCAGTCTGGTTTTATTTAAAGGGGACCTATTATGCCCTATTTAACAAGATGTAAAATTAGTCTCTGATGTTCCCAGAGTGTGTATGTGAAGATTTAGCTCAAAATACCCCACAGATAATTTTTTTATAGCATGTTAAAATTGCTACTTTTAGTGGTTGAGCAAAAACGAGCTGTTTCAGTGTGGTCCCTTTAAATGCAAATGAGCTGCTGCGATCAAGGGCAGAGCTTCACGAGCTGATTCTCTGGTGACAGGAGTCAGTCAGGACTGTAACGAAGCGGGACTCAGTCGGAGATCCATTTGCAAGCTTTTATTCAATGTGAGCATAGTCGTACAGGCTGGGTCGATCAGGGGTAAACAGGAACAGCAAGGAACAGGCAGAGTCGTAATCAGAGTACAGGCAGTAGATCGAGGACAGGCGGATATCATTCACAGGTCGGTATACAAGGCAAGAGTCAGGACAGGCAGCAACGGGTCAAGAAACAGGAACAGGCAGTAACGCAGTAACGTAACAAACAGGCAGACAGGAATAATAATGCTCGGAAATGATACAGGAGTAATCAAGACTTCGCGATTGGATGGTGTGAGTGAGAGTCCTTTTATAGTCCAGGTAACAAGCTGCAGCTGCGTGTAGTGATTAGTGAGGAGTGTGTGCATGGCTGTATGTGGCGACAGGTGATTGGTGTAGAGTGAACATGTGACTGGCAGGGAGGATTGTGGGAAGTGTAGTCCGGGAACTGACAGGAACAGACGGTGATCGTGACAAGGACGCACTGTAATGTCAGAAATTGCGAATATATGCTGCATTCCGAAAAAAATCCTCACTGATCAAGGCACGGCATTTATGTCACGCACGTTACGCAAACTTTACGAATTATTGGGCATTAAATCGGTTCGTATCAGCGTCTTTCACCCACAAACGGATGGGCTGGTCAAACGTTTTAATCGCACGCTTAAATCCATGATTCGTAAATTCATTCAAGAGGACACCAAACATTGGGATAGGTGGTTGGAACCACTGTTATTCGCAGTGCGAGAGGTCCTGCAAGCCTCCACGGGGTTTTCTCCCTTCGAGCTTCTCTTCAGGCGCCAGCCCCGCGGGGTACTGGACATCCTAAGAGAGACTTGGGAGGATGGACCATCTCAGGCCAAAAACGAAATTCAGTATGTGCTGGACTTGAGAACAAAACTCCACACTTTGGGGCGGCTATCTATGGAGAATTTGTTGCAAGCCCAGCAAAAAAAGAGCCAGCTGTATGACAGGGGGACTAATTTACGCAAATTTTCACCGGGAGATAAAGTGCTTGTATTGCTCCCCACTTCAAGTTCGAAATTACTTGCAAAGTGGCAAGGACCATTTGAAGTTACACGGCAAGTTGGCGAGCTCGATTATGAGGTGATACGTTCCGATAGGAGAGGATCACGTCAAATTTACCAACTCAATCTCCTTAAAAAATGGAATGAGGCAGAATCAGTGATGCTGGCGACGGTGATTAGCAGAGAGGATGATCTTGGGCCAGAGGCGAATATAAAAAAACAATCCCTCGCTCTGGCCCCAGGAGGAGACCACCTCTCGCCCTCCCAGCTCACTGATTTGACTAAGTTACAAGCAGAATTTGCTGACGTTTTTTCTCCCCTACCGGGTCGTACAGACCTCATTCAGCACCACATTGAGACGGAGCCGGGCGTGGTGATTCGCAGCCGGTCGTATACTGTAGGTTGCCTGAACATTAGAGGCAATGCTTGAAATGGGAGTAATAGAAGAGTCCAGCAGTAACTGGGCGAGCCTGATAGTTTTGGTCCCTAAAACGGACGGCTCAGTTCGGTTCTGTGTGGACTATCGCAAGGTGAACACAGTGTTGAAATTCGACGCGTATCCAATGCCGCGGGTGGACGAATTGCTTGACCGGCTAGGTACGGCTTGATTTTATTCGACACTGGACTTAACAAAGGGATATTGGCAGATCCCCTTGTCGCCATTATCCAAAGAAAAGACAGCTTTCACGACGCCGTTCGGATTACACCAATTCGTTACACTTCCGTTCGGGCTGTTCGGGGCACCGGCTACCTTTCAGTGTCTCATGCATAAAATTTTGCGGCCCCATGGTGCATATGCTGCTGCCTATCTGGATGTTATTATTGTCTTCATTAATGATTGGCAGCAGCATATGCAGCATTTGAGGGCCGTCCTGAGATCACTGAGAGGGGCCGGGCTCACGGCCAACCTGAAGAAGTGTGCGATTGGGACCGTGGAAGTAAGGTATCTGGGCTTCCACTTGGGGCATGGGAATAATTGATAAGACAGCAGCGATTGCGACCTGTCCGCGCCCCAAGACCAAAAAGGCGGTTAGACTGTTCCTCGGGCTGGCAGGATATTAGAAGATTTGTTCCTAATTATTCGGACCTCACCAGCTCGTTGACTGATCTAACTAAAAAGGACGCACCAGATACGGTCCAGTGGACGGTGCCAGCAGGCCTTTACTGCAGGCCGGACGGCTGCCCGGCCTGAGTCAGGTGGTGGGGGTATGTGGTGAGGGGGGCGTGGTTCAGCGAGGTCTGCAGCAGGAGAAAGCGTCAGGAGAGGCTTGGTAAGTGAACGGGTTAAATGTAAATCACGAACACCGGTTTCTCATTCCAGTAATTGGCGCAGAGACAGGATAAAACGGCGCAAGAAGCAGTAGTGTGTGAGAGAGAGGGGAACTGCTGACTGAGACGCTAGTCACGACAGCGATACTGGAGTAAAGCCTGTTGGGAATTGTGTATTATCAAGACTGGAGTGAAGCCCTTTGTGGATTATTTATTCAACTTTCTGTTGAACAGTTTTGGAGTTGTTGAATAAAGCTCAGTCAGCAGTCAATCGCCAACTCCGTCCTCTTCCTTCCAGATGAACTTTGATCTTACTACACAGACTAAGACCTACCTGGAACTACTTTAGCCGTGCATTTCCCTGAAAAGAATTGCACACTTTAGAACGTTTGTCAATCAATCAGATTCGAGCATTCAACCCTGTAGTATAAACTATATTATTCTATGAATTATTAACAGATATAAACATTCAGAAGTTTGGGGTCAGTAAGAAGTCTCTTCTGCTCACCAAGAATGTGTTTACTTGACCAAATATACAGTAAAAACAGTAATATTGTGAAATACTCACAAGAATACTCACAAGAAACATTACTCACATTTCAGCATCTTGCTGCACAAGAAACATTTCTGATTATTATCAATGTTGAAAACAGTTGTGCTGCTTAATTTTATTGTGGAAACCATGGTACATTTTATTTCAGGATTCTTTATTGTTCAGAATCACAGCATTTCAGAAGAACAAGTTCAAATAACAAAGAGCAACATTTATTTGAAATAAAAATCTTTTGTAACATCAATCAACAACAACAATTACTGTCACTTTTGTTCAGTTTAAAGAACCCCTACTGAATAAAAGTATTAATTCTTTCAAAAAAAAAGAAAAAAAAAATCGAATTCAGACTGAATGATTCCACTCAATCCATCATACAATAGGATGTTTGAAATGTATATCTAATTCATGGAATTTTTACAACATAACTCCATGAATTACAATATTTAAATAATAAAAACATCAGCAACAGCAATGAATACAAATGGCATCATTTAATGAATTACTGCTGCCACGATTGCAAGAACATGTAAACAAACATCTATTTTAAATAAAAGCATTTACTGCCTCCGTCCTGAGGGGAAACAATAGTGCTTTGTTAACTGATCCTAGCAAATAGTGCTAGTTTTCTGAATATGGCACATTCTGTAAGCCTGATTTATATAAAAACCTGGTGTACATTTCAGTGCATGTAGTGGGATTGCTGGTGTAGTTTGTTGCACAAAAGGGGAGAATTTGCGCTAAAGTCACAGAAAACTATTTTTTGTACTGTAATTAACTTTATTCTGCATGGCTTAGACAAAGGATGTATAGGAACTAATATTGAATGAAACTAAACGATTGCTCTTTTTCATCAAATCGTCATTCAATCTCCTGTAGTCTGAGCTGAGAGCTCAAAGCTGTCGTTAAGCACTGACCGCAACCCCAATTATCCTCCGTCACCAGGCTGTTGCCATCTTTAATTTTCTGTTCCCAGCATTGTTTCCATAACATCTATGGGCCACAAGCTGAGATATTGATGGCGGATTATAAAGACGGTGGCACTCAATTAATTTCTTGAAATGCCATCGTTTCCTCTGCCAGTCACTGATTGAGTCCAGCGTCTGGCTTCAGTGGTTGCTGATTGGTCAATGGTGGTGATGTTACAGAAACTTGTCAGGGTGGCACTGTCCGGTCTGCACATAAAGTGTGTTTGAAGGGGAATAACAGCTTAGTGAACAATTCACATTATACATGGTATACTGCCTGCTGTTTATAATAAAGCAAGTGAGCATGTGAGTGGTGTCTAGTTAACATCCAGGGGGAAAAAAAAATGTTGATTTGCATTTTCAATGTCATTATTTGCTTAGACTGCCAAAAACATTTTTGCACAAAATGGATAAAGAAAAATCATGTCAGTATAATCACATTCATAATGCTGGAAATGGAAGGTCAAATCATTGTATTACTGAGAGATACTGTATTTCATGCAGTGTGCTCTGTTGTATATACACATTTTGCCAAATATAGCAGGTCACCTGGGTGTTGAATGCATACACAAAGTTTGCATATTGTGCGAAGCATAAATATTGTGTGTTTTCTGTGAAAAGAACAGGTAAGAATAGTACTAAACATTGAGACTAATGTGAATGAGACAACTCATACTCAATTTAATGACAGTTTATTCCTCAAACAAAGTAGCTAAATTTCAGTCTCACCTTTTTGAAAACTAGGTGACTCTACACTACAAACAAATGCTAGTTAAATGCATAGAAGTGATTGATATTTTTTAGACTTTTTTCAATAAGGAGTAATTATTTTGCAAACAAAAAAAAAAAACAAAAAAACAATAAGGGTGATCGCATCAAACAATACAACTAATAAATAACTCTGAAAACACCATCATTTTAAGCAGTAAACAAAATGCTAAATCAAATGTTAGTGATTAAACTGCATGAAATGTCCAAATGAACCTAAATTCAAAAGTATATTCAATGAGATTCGGGAGTTCCAGTGTTTCCAACAACAACCTAAATTACAGTTTATTCCTCAAACAAAGCTTCAGACTTCAGAAGACTTGGAACCTAGCAAACAAATAATGGACTACTTTTATGATGCTTTATTTCTTTGTTTTTATTTTACAGCCTGACAGCCTGAGTTCACTGGTTCACTTTCATTGGGTGGAGATCTGCTCATCTGCTCCATTTCTCCTCTTTTGTGTTTCATGGGGGAAAAAATGTCAGAGGTTTAGAATGACATGAGGATGATAAAATATTGATAGGTTCTTCTTTTTAGGTGAACTATTATATTATAATTACATTGGGATTGTAATTATTAACCTTGGATTGTTAACCCATGTGTGAAAAGCCTATTATAGTAAATGGTGAGTGATTATTGGTGTATAGTCTACATTCTGATTGAATGAGCTGCGTTCACAGCTTCTTGTGTTGCTTGCCAATTGCAAAAAAAAAAAAAAAAAAGGATACATGTAACATATGGGTATGCGTAGTCGTACAGGCAGTAGGTCAAACACCAGCAAACTGTAACAAGAAGGCCACGCAAGAGAGTAATCCAAACACAGGCTAACTGTGTGTTCACACCGCCGGCAGCGAGAGCGTCAAAGTGACACTAGTCATTCATTTTCAATGAGAGCCGGCGGCGAGCTCCGGCGAGAGCGGCGCGGTGCGGCGCGTCTTGGACGGTGAGAGCGCCGAGGAGAGTTGAAATCAGGTTAACTTTATGGTAATGAGCTATGACGCGGTTCGGCGGCAACCAATTAGAATGTAGAGGTCCTCACTTGAGAGGCTTCCGATTGGTTGGCGTGACTTGTCATTTACTTTGGCTCTGCTTTGACCCTCCCGTTGGCGGTGGTTTGAACGAAGAGTACAGCGTTGTTGGCAGGGCGGCCAAGGCGAATGTTGACGCTCTCGCCGGCGGCGGTGTGAACGCACGGTAAGGTCAAGGCAGGCAGCAAACGATCAAACAAAGAATTGTGGGAAACGAAGTCCATATAATCAGAATAGAGCATGGACCCAGGGCACATGTAACAGAGCCCCCTTCAAAGGAGTGGCTTCCAGGCACTCCTAAACAGTGGAGGCAGACCAGGGGATGGGATAGAGGGACAGGTCCATGGAGAGGAAGGCGGCCTGGAGACTGAGGCAGGGCAGGCGGCCAGGGTGAAGAAAGCTGGACAGACGGCCAGGGAGACAGGTTGAAGACCACCACGGCGGAGCAGACAGCCACCAAAGCAGTTCAGATGGTCTTGAAGACCCCCAAGGTGGAGCAGATGACTGCTACTGCAGGTCAGATGGGCTTGAAGACCCCCATGAAGGAGCAGATGACTACCACTGCAGCTCAGATGGGCTTGAAGATCCCCACGGTGGAGCGGAGGACCACCAAAGTTGTTCAGACGGGCTTGGAGATCTCAATGGCAGACTAGAAGATGCCCAGGGCAGATCTGGTAACACTGGGAACCACCAAGGCTGATCAGATGAAACTGAAACAGGAAGCACATAGAGGTTAGAGTTGGCCACTAGGGCCATAACAGGACAGGCAGGGAGCTCAGGAAAGCCCTCCAGGACTCTTAAGTAGAACATCCTCTCTAGTTGTATAGAGGTAGGCAGACAGTTCTGGTATGACCCCTGCGGTCATGTAGAGGTAGACAGGAACTCCAGAAACCACGTTCATGGTAGCAGACATGGAACTCATTGATGACCTCTGTGGTCGTATCCAGGCAGACAGGAAGTTCATAGCTTATGAGGCTGGGTTCTGGGACTGCGACAAAATCTGGAGTGGACTCATGGACTGAGGTGGACTCTGGATTGGACTCATAGGTTGAAGAAGGCTCAGGAGTGAACTCATGGGCTGGATCAGGCTCTGGAGCGGAATCAAGGACTGGAGTGGGCTCAGGGACTGGAGCCAATGTGTGCGCAGCCCACACACACCAAATGGCTGTGGCCATAATGGCCAGCGCTGCAATCTCTGAGGGCTCAGGTGTGGCAGCCATCTTGGCTGAGATGTGACGGGGCTCTGGAAGATCTGACGAGACGTGATGGTGCTCTGGAAGCTCTGATGAGATGTGACAGGCTCTGGAAGCTCTGACGAGACGTGACGGGGCTCTGGAAGCTCTGACGAGATGTGACGAGGCTCTGGAAGCTCTGAAGAGTCATGACGAGGCTCTAGAAGATCAGATGAGAAGTCACAAGGCCCTGGAATGGCAGGAAAGTATAACAGAGGCCAACAATCCTCAGAATTGGGCATGTTGGTGATTGTGATGAGCCAAGCTCCATGGCCACTGAAGCTTGGTGTGTACTGCTCCTCCGCAAAACATGTTTAGGGGAGACAACCTCAACTTTCTCAACAGTGAAGGAGGAACCAGCTAATAATAGAGCATAGTCCATGTATTGTTCTAGAGTCAGTTTGAATAGAAGTCCTTAAAAACAGCATCTTTCCAGTTTACATGTTTGGCGAAAGCACAGAATTGTTCAGTGTAAACCTCAATAGTATGGGTACCTTGACGTAGAAACAGAATTTCCTCTGCTGGATCCATGTTGGCTGAGTATTCTGTAACATATGGGACGGGACAACGGAGTAGGAGAGCCATGTGCAGGGTTTATTAATATGAGCGTAGTCGGCAGCAAATGGCAGCAAGGTCAAAGCAAGGCAGCAAATGATCATCTAACAAAGAAACAGTCTAGGGTCAAAAACACAGGCAAGGCAAGGCACAAGGAACATAGAGACAAGGTAGAACAAAGGCTAAACAATACTCAGCAATGAGTGTGTGTTTGAGTGCAGCTCATAAAGTGTCACTGATGGGAAACAGGTGTGAGTGTGTGATAAGTTCCTAGGTGGGGAATTGTGGGAAAAGTGAATAGGCGTTTCTCAATGTCAAGGAAGGATCCTCGGAAGCCAGAATTTCGAGGATGCTACGTCATCGACATCCGTCAAAGGACTGTTCCAAGGACTGAGTCCTTCGTTCGAAAAATATCCCATACACAGGAAAGGATGCATATGTGTAGCCTTCGTGCTCTTTGCGCTCTCAAATCACCCACAATCCTATGCGCGCAGCTTTGCAATCTTGTTCAAAAATGTAAAAAAAAATGTTGGACATTAGCGGGCAATATGCTTTCAAATGTAAGTATATTTACGTTACCAAACATTTGTTATAACTGTAGTAAATATGTCAGATAAATAAAGTTTAACGTTTAAATGCCAGTACAAATTACTACCGTATTGATATTATAAATTATACAAATACAAATTACGTTGTTGATGGCTAACTGAACCGGACCATCATTTAACAATTGTTAGCTTGGTTGCCGTCACCGGCATTTCTTTTATATATAACTAGTTAAGTTGTCCAAAGTAATGTAACGTTAACATTATACCATTATACCATTCACAGCGTTATTTATAGCTTTCTCGTCTTTTTTAACAGGGACCAAGGAACGAATGGAGGTATTCATACGTCTCCGTGTAGAAAACAAGCAGCTCTTTACCGGGTGGGTAATGACACAATGACGTGCACTTGCTAGTCTGTTCCATTTATGTGTTCTCCGAATGCTAAAGAGGAGCCTCGCCTAGCCTCTGAAGAAAGTGAAGTATCCTTGACATTGAGAAATGCCTCATTTAATCAGAATAGAGCATGGACCCAGGGCACGTGTAACAATACAGTTAAAATAATGATCTATAGGCCTACAGTATATTTACATTTTTTGCAAAAACAAAACCCATTTTTTATGAATGCTGTTCTTTTGAACTTTCTACAAAAATCTGAAGCATCAAAATTGTTTTCAACTGATGATAATCAGAAATGTTTCTTGATCAGAAAATAAGCATATTAGAATGAATTCTGAAGGATCATGTGACACTGTGTCACGATCACCGTCTGTTCCTGTCACATCCCGGACTACATCTCCCATCATCCTCTCTGCCACTCACCTGCACACACTTCACACTAATCACTAATCACCACACCCAGCTGCAGCTCATTACACGGACTATAAAAGACTCATACACACACCACCTCACTGCAAGGTCTTGTTTTCCCTGTGTTGCATTTCCAAGCGTTACTTCCTGTCTGCCTGTCCTGTGTTACTGTTCCTGCCTGTCTCCTGTTTGTTGACCCGTTGCTGCCTGTCCTGACCATTGCCTGCACCCTGACTACGATTCTGCCTGTTCCTTGTTGTTCCCGTTTACTCCCGTTTGACCCTGCCTGTATGATTACGCTCACTGTAAATAAAGCTTTGCATTTGGATCCCTACCTGAGTCCCGCCTTCGTTACAGAAGACCTAGCCGCCCACAGATCCAGCAGCTTTCGTGAGTGTTCCTGTCATTACCACCATGAATCCATCCGCCCAGTTGATCGGTCTCCGTCAGGGAGATAGATGCATTGAGGATTATGTAACCGACTTTATTGAACTGGCGCATTTGACCTGCTTTACCGAGGAGTGTCTTATGATATTTTTTCGCGGTGGACTATCTGACCCGCTCAGTGCTGTCATGCCGATACATGATCCAAACGGGACGTTGGAACAGTATGTTGAACAGGCTTTACTACTGAGCGGATCTCCCTTTACTGTGGGTGTCGCAGAAGAACGCGATACCATGCTTGATCACGTAATGGACGCCGCATCAAAGAACATTCACAAAATGGCGGCTATCATCACAACAGCAACAGTTCATGTCGCCGCTGATCGCCCAGAGCAACGTCACGCCTTCGTTGATCGCCCAGAGCAATGTCACGTCGCCGCTGATCGCCCAGAGCAACGTCATGCCTTCGCAGATCGCCCAGAGCAACGTCACGCCTTCGCTGATCACCCAGAGCAATGTCACGTCGCCACTGATCGCCCAGAGCAACGTCACGCCTTCGTTGATCGCCCAGAGCAAAGTCACATCGCTGCTGAATCACGTCACATCTCTGGATCTGTCTGGGAGTGGAGAGGGTTGCGTTCCAGTGTGGCTGATTCACCGCTGATGTCGGCGCGACCGGCTGGAATTCCCAAGCATCAGCTGGCCGCCTCGCTCTCAAGCCCGCCGGCCGCCTCGCACTCAAGTTCGTCGGACGCTTCGCTCTCAAGTTCGCCGGTTGCAACGCTCTCAAGTTGGCCGGTTGCAACGCTCTCAAGTTGGCCGGTTGCAACGCTCTCAAGTTGGCCGGTTGCAACGCTATCAAGTTGGCCGGTTGCAACGCTATCAAGTTGGCCGGTTGCAACGCTATCAAGTTGGCCGGTTGCAACGCTCTCAAGTTGGCCGGTTGCAACGCTCTCAAGTTGGCCGGTTGCAACGCTCTCAAGTTGGCCGGTTGCAACGCTCTCAAGTTGGCCGGTTGCAACGCTCTCAAGTTGGCCGGTTGCAACGCTCTCAAGTTCGCCGGTTGCAACGCTCTCAAGTTCGCCAGTTGCAACGCTCTCAAGTTCGCCGGTTGCTATGGATTCAAGCGCCTTGGACGCAATGGACAAGATGGCTGCGTTGCCAGTGCCCACGGGCAAGATGGCCGCTCCAGCCAGTGAGGCCGCTCCAGCCAGTGAGCCCGCTCCAGAGCCCGATCCAGCCAGTGAGTCCGCTCCAGCCAGTGAGTCCGCTCCAGCACAGCCTGCTCTCCTGGTCTGTCCTGTCTTGGCCCAGAGAGTCGTGCTCACTTTCTATGTCTTGGCTGTCCTGCGTGCGTTGAGGAACTCGAGCTCTATGGACTTTGTAACAGTCTGCCAGCCCAAGCCGTCTGCTGTCGTCCCAGACCAGCTCGAGCAGCCCGCTGTCGTGCCAGAGCAGCCCGAGCCGTCCGCTGTTGTGCCAGAGCAGCCCGAGTCGCCAGCTGTCGTCCCAGAGCAGCCCCAGCCTGAGCCTGCTGCCATCACTGAGCTGTCCGCTCTCCCTGATATGACCACTGAGCACCCTTGGTCAGCTCTGCCGCCGCCGGCCAGGCCGCCTGCACTGCCGCCGCCCAAGCGTTCTGCCCTGCTGGTGCCATCCAGGCCTTCGGTCCACGAACCTATTATGGACCCTGCTGAAATCCCCAAGAACTTTTTGGGGGGGGGGCAGTATACCTGAGGGTGGGGAGCTTGTGGGTAGGGACCCTGCTCAACCATGGCCATTAAGGGCCCCTGACCTACTATGGCCATCTATGGACTCTGAACCGCTGGGGTCACCTATGGACTCTGACCCGCTGGGGTCACCTATGGACTCTGTCCTGCCGTGGCCGCCTGAGCCACCTGACCTGCCGTGGCTGCCTGAGCCACCTGACCTGCCGTGGCTGCCTGAGCCACCTGACCTGCCGTGGCTGCCTGAGCCACCTGACCTGCCGTGGCTGCCTGAGCCACCTGACCTGCCGTGGCTGCCTGAGCCACCTGACCTGCCGTGGCTGCCCGAGCCACCTGACCTGCCGTGGCTGCCCGAGCCACCTGACCTGCCGTGGCTGCCCAAGGCCCCGGACCCGCCGTGGCTTCCTGAAACCCCTGACCTGCCGTGGCTGCCTGAGCCATATGACCTGTCGTGGCAGCACAAGCCACCGGATCCGCCGTGGCTGCCCGAGGCTCCTGACCCGCCGTGGCTCCCTGACACCCCTGACCTGCCGTGGCTGCCTGAGCCATATGACCTGTCGTGGCAGCCCAAGCCACCGGATCCGCCGTGGCTGCCCGAGGCTCCTGACCCGCCGTGGCTCCCTGACATCCCTGACCTGCCATGGCTGCCTGAGCCATATGACCTGTCGTGGCAGCCAGAGGCTCCGGACCCGCCGTGGCTACCCGAGGCTCCTGACCCTCCGTGGTTGCCCAAGTTCCTAGAACCTGCATTGGAGATCCGTTCCCGGCTACCATTAGATCTCCAATGCACCCACCCCCCCTCCCTAGCTGTTCCATTTACGCCGCGAGGACGCGCCTTCCGGGAGGGGGGCATTATGTCACGATCACCGTCTGTTCCTGTCACATCCCGGACTACATCTCCCATCATCCTCTCTGCCACTCACCTGCACACACTTCACACTAATCACTAATCACCACACCCAGCTGCAGCTCATTACACGGACTATAAAAGACTCATACACACACCACCTCACTGCTAGGTCTTGTTTTCCCTGTGTTGCATTTCCAAGCGTTACTTCCTGTCTGCCTGTCCTGTGTTACTGTTCCTGCCTGTCTCCTGTTTGTTGACCCGTTGCTGCCTGTCCTGACCATTGCCTGCACCCTGACTACGATTCTGCCTGTTCCTTGTTGTTCCCGTTTACTCCCGTTTGACCCTGCCTGTATGATTATGCTCACTGTAAATAAAGCTTTGCATTTGGATCCCTACCTGAGTCCCGCCTTCGTTACACACTGAATACTGGAGTAATGATGCTGAAAATTCAACTTTGGATCATAGAAATAAATTACATTTTAAAATATATTCACATAGAAAACATTTATTTTTGAGTGTTGCAGGTATGACAGAGTCTTGTTCTTCTCTCATGAAGATCGTAATGAATCTCATTACTCTCAGGTAAGGGTGCAAATATTATATCAGGACTGAGCAGATAGCAAGATAGCATTTTTTTCTTTACTAAATTTGAGCTTTTATCCTAAATGTGTATCGGATGCAGATAAGGCCTGGGAATCTGTTTTGCTGTACACTCTTTTCATAAGCGTTAACAACACTGTCATTTTTTGGGCCAGTGCACTCAATTACTCAATTTCTATGTCTTACCATGAAGAATTTTCATGGTTCTCATGTAATGGCTCTCGTTTAGAGATGATCAGTTAGTCATGGTCGCGTCGCTTCCCTGGAGCACTGGGTCTAATGATCACTGTGCGTGTATTCATGGGCAACATCATCTATTAAACAGCCAATAGTGCTGCGCTTATGGTGCTGCTACTGAAATGTGATGATTCCAATTTAAAGGCATCTGGGTATAAAGTCAATCATTGCAGTAGGGCCTATTTGATTGTAGTCTTTGAGAATGGCTAATGTAAATATACGTTGCTCCAGATTATCCGCTTTATATATGTCACCATGTCTATACTACAAAACTATAATCAGTGGAGTCGTTTACATTGATAATATTTTAGCAGTCATTTTGTGTGTCCTGTATTTTGTGCCAGCTGTTTAGCAACATAGTAATGTCCAAATTATTCTGTTTTTTTAAGTTGTGGGTACTAGGTGAATTTAGGTTTTATTTGTGCAGTAAAATATATGGAAGCTTGTTGCCACCATGGAATAAAAAATAAACTTTGGTTACACTGTATTTTGATGGTCCCCTTTAGACATTCTGTTGACTATAAGTAATGCTGCACCTGTTTGTCAACAAACTTTCATTAAAGTATTTGTAAAGTATTAGTAGACTGTTAAGGGTAGGGTTAGTGTTAGTAGAATAAGGGGTTTGGGTTAGTAGAATAAGTTGACATGTACTTGCAAAGTTACTTATAGTTAGTAGAATGTCTGTTGGAGGATCATTACAATAAAGTGTTTGCAGATATTAAGCAGACAGTCTACTAATAGTCTAATGAGTTATAAACCCAATTCCAAAAAGTTGGGACTCTGTACAAATTGTGAATAAAAAAGGAATGCAATAATTTACAAATCTCACAAACTTATATTTTATTCACAATATAATATAGATAACATATCAAATGTTGAAAGTGAGACATTTTGAAATGTCATGCCAAATATTGGCTCATTTTGGATTTCATGAGAGCTACACATTCCAAAAAAGTTGGGACAGGTAGCAATAAGTGGCCGGAAAAGTTAAATGTACATAAAAGGAACAGCTGGAGGGCCAATTTGCAACTTATTAGGTCAATTGGCAACATGATTGGGTATAAAAAGAGCCTCTCAGAGTCGCAGTGTCCCTCAGAAGTCAAGATGGGCAGAGGATCACCAATTCCCCCAATGCTGTGGCGACAAATAGTGGAGCAAAATCTTAGAAAGGAGTTTCTCCGAGAAAAATTGCAAAGAGTTATCATCATCTACAGTGCATAATATCATCCAAAGATTCAAAGATTCTGGAACAATCTCTGTGCGTAAGGGTCAAGGCCGGAAAACCATACTGGATGCCCCTTGATCTTCGGGCCCTTAGACGGCACTGCATAACATACAGGAATGCTACTTTAATGGAAATCACAACATGGGCTCAGGAATACTTCCAGAAAACATTGTCGGTGAACACAATCCACCGTGCCATTCGCCATTGCCGGCTAAAACTCTATAGGTCAAAAAAGAAGCCATATCTAAACATGATCCAGAAGCGCAGGTGTTTTCTCTGGGCCAAGGCTCATTTAAAATGGACTGTGGCAAAGTGGAAAACTGTTCTGTGGTCAGACGAATCAAAATTTGAAGTTCTTTTTGGAAAACTGGGACTAAAAGACTAGACTAAAGAGGACAAGGATAACCCAAGTTGTTATCAGCGCTCAGTTCAGAAGCCTGCATCTCTGATGGAATGGGGTTGCATGAGTGCATGTGTCATGGGCAGCTTACACATCTGGAAAGGCACCATCAATGCTGAAAAGGTATATCCAAGTTCTAGAACAACATATGCTCCCATCCAGACGTCGTCTCTTTCAGGGAAGACCTTGCATTTTCCAACATGACAATGCCAGACCACACACTGCATCAATTACAACATCATGGCTACGTAGAAGAAGGATCCGGGTACTGAAATGGCCAGCCTGCAGTCCAGATCTTTCACCCATAGAAAATATTTGGCACATCATAAAGAGGAAGATGCGACAAAGAAGACCTAAGACAGTTGAGCAACTAGAAGCCTGTATTAGACAAGAATGGGACAACATTCCTATTCCTAGACTTTTGCAGACTGTTATAAAAAGAAGGGATGCCACACAGTGGTAAATATGGCCATGTCCCAACTGTTTTGGGATGTGTTGATGCCATGAAATTTAAAATCAACTTATTTTTCCCTTAAAATGATACATTTTCTCAGTTTAATCATTTGATATGTCATCTATGTTGTATTCTGAATAAAATATTGACATTTGAAACTTCCACATCATTACATTCTGTTTTTATTCACAATTTGTACAGTGTCCCAACTTTTTTGGAATTGGGTTTGTAGATGGCATGTAGGTGCAGTGTTAATTATAGTCAGCAGAATGTCTAAAGGATACCGTCAAAATACAGTTACCGTGTGTGGAGGAGGAGATTTAGCCCTGGCTGAAGTCAAGTAACCCAATCAAACAGGACTTTCACTTCCCCTCATGCTTTGCACCAGGCTGAAGTGGGAGAGTAAGTGTTGAAAAAAGTGTCATTTTATGCATTTTTTAGAGTGGCAAACAAGTGGCAAATACGTGTTAAAATGGAGAAGAAAAAAAAAAAAAACGTTGGGAGAAACCAGGCTTAGTCGGGGGGCCAGTTCTCCTCTGGAAAAACTGGTGAAGTGTAGAGCTTGTGTTTGGGTTGAGGACGTACTAACAAGAATTGCCTTTTTTTCATGTAATAAAGCAGCCACTATGATAGTGCTTTGGATCAAACCAGTATCATTTTTTGCAGGATCATTTAGACTGCCAACACTGATTATCACATGTATAAATAGTTATGTTTAGTTTGTTGCTATGTAAAGGACAAAATAAAAGCCTTAATAATCATAGGATTATTATTATATATAGAATTCATTACAAACAGATTTTCAGGCATTTCTTTTTTCACAGCTGATGTATTTTGCTTGCTTTAAAAGAACTGTCTCTTGTTTACTAAAGTTTTTGTTGTTGTTGTTGTTGTTTTGGATTGCAGTCTTTTTCTGCTGCCATAGTTTTCCTTGGATTTGCTTCTCAGTTCCATGCAATTTTAAGCTTTTCTTGGTTCATTCCATGTTTTACAGGGAACCTCTCTCATGCTAATTCAGATTAGCACAGTTGATTTTAAATGAATCTAGTTTATTTTAAGTCAGGACTCCATAGTCCAGGTTTTAGTAATCAGTACTTAATCTGTGTTTCAGAAAGCCATTTTTTAAGACACAATTAACTATTCTAGATTAAGGCCTATCCTGGTTTAATTTAAACCCTGTCCGGGAAACCGCCCCAAGACTTTTAAATGTATGTTTTACCTGTGTTATTTTTGATGTTGCCTTGGGTCGGATGAAGAGGGGGCGAATCAGAGCACTGCCGGAGATGGTCTTTTATGTTAAAAGCCACGCTCTTCTGGTCTCGCGAGTCACCTGGAAGGGGACTGTGTGAGGTCATGTGACCATTATAAAAGGTGCTTTTGATCCAAAGTTATTTGTCTCTTGGTAGGTCGGACAAGTAAGCGTGCAACTGTAGTGCTGTGAACGAGTCAAAACCCTTTATTACTGGAGTGTATATGGTATATATATATATATATATATATATATATATATATATATATATATATATATATATATATATATATATATATATATATATATATATATATATTTATATATATATATATATTTATATATATATATATATATATATATATATATATATATATATATATATATATATATATATATATATTTATATATATATATATATTTATATATATATATATATATATTTATATATATATATATATTTATATATATATATATATATTTATATATATATATATATATTTATATATATATATATATATTTATATATATATATATATATTTATATATATATATATATATATATTTATATATATATATATAAATATATAGATATATATATATATATATATTTATATATATATATATATATATATATATATATATATATATATATATATATATATATATATTTATTTATTTATTTTATTTATTTATTTTTTTTATTTATTTTTTTTTTTTTTACCCTTTTGCCGGTGACAGTTTTTTGTTTATTTTTGTACAGGGTTTTTTTTTTGTACTTTGTAAATATTGCACATCTGTGGATTACCAAAGCCCCACTGTAAATAAACATCATCTTGCACCAGAGTGCATTTTCGAGTTCACAAACACTCACAAACACTTGCCACAACCTAGAAGCCTGCTGAAAAGCTACTTCTTCACACAGTGACTTTTAATTTCACAATTCTGACTTTTTTAGTTATAAACTCGTAATTGCAAGATATTAAGTCAGCAAGAACATTTCAGAATTAAGATTAAAAAAAAAAATTTTACTCTAACAAAGTACTGTTAAAACTGATAAAACCGGTAAATTTTACAGTGCAACAGTGGCATCTTTTTTGTCTTTCCATACTTTGCTCTTTTAATTTACTTTTTAAAGACTTATTCTTTATTTTTTAATTGTTTTGTGAAGATGTTGCTGTCATTGTTCGCTTAGTCAACACATGGATTCAACTTAATAAGACTGCTCACATTTCATAAAAATACATTGTTATAACAGGTGTTTACTCTGTTCAGTTATATTCAATTATAGTCTTTTCAATTTCTTTCTGCCCAAAATGTAACAATTCATCAGGAATATTATTTCTACTTAGTGTTATTGTGTTGTTCCCTTCTGTACCAAGTACTTTTTTCTTCTTAAAATGTTACACCAAAAGAAAGGAATAGTACAAATATTTGAAAAAATATTGTATACTTGCATGAGGAGAAGACTTCTAAACCTTGCTTAGCTTCCAAAATCAGATGAGATTTGGTGAGCCTATGCTTGTACAGCCTGAGGTCTTGTTCGGTATAAAAGGATACAGTAATATGAACAATAAAATGTAGAAATTCATTTTTCTTCAACTGTTTGGCTCTTTTGCCAAAGCTTACATTATGTGCATTCGACATCACTTACTTAGCCAGAAAAAGTCAAGACAAAATTGATGCTAAGTTAACTTTGTTAGATAATAGTCAAGCATATCTAGTAGTTTTGAATTGTGTCCCTGATGCTTTAGTAATGGGACAGCCAAGCATACAGTGTTCGTGGGAAGTGCCAGTAATTTGTCAAGCAATAAAGTGAAGTTCAGCCCAACTCTGCTCTTACCTCTCCAGTGAAGCAGTGCAGATTCTGACGCGCTGTAATGTAAGGCAATTACCTGTCGTTTTCGCTCTGCTTCACTGTTCGGAGGCGGCACTCTGATGATGAAGTGGGAGGATATCAAAGCAAAGGCTTTTGATGTCTCATTCATTTAGATCACTTATCCTGGATAGTCGTACAATCCTAAAGATTCAAGTCAGCATGAAATGCCGTTCGAAACCCATTTACTTCTGTAATCTGATCTGACATATTTCAAAGTTAAACAGGATACTCAATGAGAAAAATTTAGGAAAAGAATTGATTGAGAATATTGCCTTCCAACCTGGGCTACATCTCCCAAAAGCATTGTCAGCTAAGTTGATCGCAGAGGGTGGCAGTGGTTCTACCATTACTTAGACTTCCAATACTTTTGGGAAACACAGGCCTGGTTAGTTTTGTCAGAGTTTGCCTTCATCCACATTTATGAAGGCAAAAACAACTGAAGACTTGCTGCAAGGTCATGTTTGATCAAGCATGTTCAGTGACAGTACAATTCCTAAATGCAAGTTTTGATAACTGTCAGAAAAGATCCAATAGAATCTGTCCTTGACCATGGAAACAATGTAGTTTGATCCCTTGATGCCTGTGCGTTTCAGAGATGAGTTATTAGCTTTAATTATGCATGTATTCGTATACTCTAATCTTCATTTCACTTGGTGGCCTATATTAGCCTCTTACAAATAAAAACATCTTCTACCTGCCCACTCAGATATGACTTTTATGAATGTATGAAAAAATGTAAAGTCTAAAGCCCGTTTTAAACGGCATGTATAACAGCCGCAGCTCATCTGTAAGGGCAGGTGGGACAGAGAACCACCAAAATATTCATCCAAAACATACACCTCTATATAAACTTAATCACAAATGAGCTGTAAATATTCTTAACATTCAGCAACAAAATTTTTTCGAATTTACCAGACTATGGCTTCGGCTGGCATGTTTTATGATTCTAAATGGGGCAGAGGGTGCCTGAGCCTTCCACAGCTCTACAGTGCCCCACACTTTTTCAATGTAAATCTGTGGTAAAAAATGGAACTGCAGGGCTCACTAATTGATAGCCATTGGGCCCTATTTATAGCGATCGTTATACATATAACGATCTAAGCGCGTGGTCTTAAGGTGCGTTCACGTGGCCTCGTAATTCCTGTTGTTACGAGATTCCTGCTTGTAAAAAGCGTTCACGTCCTCATAGAGCTCGTAATTACAGCTCGTAAGCTGGGAGTTTTCTGAAAGCTCCCACATGTACCATGTGGCCGCTATACCACCTGATCGCTGTAGATTGATTTATTAGGCGTTGATAGTGGTGCCAGTCCAAGGACCAAAAGGACGTGAACAGCTTCGAATATAACGCCACGTGTTGTCATTTCAAGATTCCGGAAAATACAAGGTGACGTGAATGCAGCTTTAAGCACATGGCGCAGTTAGGGTGTGTCTCAATCCACCTTTGCTAGTTTAATGGTGGAAAAAAGTAGTCTGTGTGCTAGGCACATGGTCCAAAAGGGTTGTACCTAGTCTCTTAATGAGTCATGGCTGTGTTTTAGGTGTAATGTGCAATAAACCAATCAGCCAATTAGCCAATATTTGGCATGTTTGTGCACTGCTACACCTCCCTGTGTGTGTAACGAGCAGAGTGTACGCTCGTTGTGCACCCGCCTATAGGTGCATATTACTAATGCTCCCTTTAAATAACAAAAAATAAATAAATAAATACTGCGCAATTGACTTTAGACCAGGTTTTTGTTGGTCAATGGCGCAGTCGTTTTCAGTTGCCTCAAAATAGCAACACGCCAACAATGCACCTGAACACACCAGCACGACCATGGGCGAACAGATGGAGTGCATTTGCTATTTAAACAATGTGAGCTCTAGATATGAAAATGATAACTGCGTTGGGCTGAAACTAGCAAGAAACACTTGTGTTGTGCCTGGCGTCGTATTGCACCAGTTGTATGATATGGCCCACTAGGGCAGATTTCAAACTGCCCCGCCTATTTTCACATAACCTTGCGTAAACTTCACTCCAGACCAAGACTATATCAGTCTGCTTCAGCTATGTGTATATTAGTCTGCATCAGGTATAAAGTATAAATACATTAGTTTTAACATGCTTAGTTCTATTGTTTCATTTATGCTTGCTCTGAGAATAGATATGACTTTCTTTTCCACACCAGAATTCCCCCACAACTTGTAATATTATAAAACAACATTCAAAGACAATAAATACTAAGGAAATTCTAAGATAGCGTTCTATTCTTGTGTAGCTACGTAAAGCCTGTCAAGCATCATTAGAGTGCCACCCTCAGGTTGTATATTGCAAGGACACTAGACCTCTGCCAGAAGTGTGTCTGCGTGTGTTCAGCGGTTTGAATATAAATCTTATGAAGTGTTTAACATAAACTAACGCTAAGACTTAGAATCTGCCCTGCCAAAATTTAAGGTCAGGCTCTACTTTTGGAAAAGAACTAGCACAGGTGATGTTGAGTGCCACATTTGTTCACGTTATTGTAATTAAAACACATAAATAACATTATGAAGAGTCAAGTTTTAGCTGGTTAGCAGATGTCATAAATACACCATCTGAACACAAAGCATATGACCTTTTAAAAGTAACTGTTTTCTGATTATTCATTTCTGTTTGTCTGCTGATCTAGTGTGATCAGTCACATGATAAATCAGTTCTGTGCATTTTTCATATGTACTGTGTAATCTCATTACTAATCCAAGGTGAAGTATGACTAGTGTGAAAGCTGTAAGAAGATTACATTCATCTCAGTTTAAAGTGTTTTGAGTGGGTTATTTCAGGTAGTACTGCTGAATCTAAAGCTCTTCAATACAGACTCTGTGATATTAGACTTGCACAGAGTGAGAACATGATCAGTGTATTTTCATGCTGTTCTCTTTCACACTCTCTCTGTTTGTCTGTGTGGGAACTGAGAGGTTTAAAGGGGACAGGGATCAAAGCATTGAATCAGAGTGGGTTTGTTCATGATAAGAAAATTATTTGAAGTATGCAGAAATGCATTATGGGAATTGTATTAGTAATATATGCAAATGCACCTCCAAACGCCCACCATCAGTTAATGCTTTCACTACTTCAGACTCTGTCTTTTTCTTTTCTTTTCTTTTCTTTCTTTTCTTTTCTTTTCTTTTCTTTTCTTTTCTTTTCTTTTCTTTTCTTTTCTTTTCTTTTCTTTTCTTTTCTTTTCTTTTCTTTGTTCCTTTGTTCCTTTGTTCCTTTATTTCAAATGAGGAAAGTATTACATATGAGTCATTTATAATAAAATAATATATTTGCAGTTATACAAATTATAAAATATATTTATCGTGGTACCAACTTGATTATGTCAGTCAGTTTATGGCAGTGGGTGGTCCATGCTGGGGCTTTTTTTTTTTTTTTTTTTTTTTTCAGTTTCTGTTTCTATGGCAACAGCAGCTTCTCTGATTGGTGGATCCTGCTTCAGGATTATGGATAGTGTAGTTCTTCACTGGAAACCTAATTACACACAGTTTTTACTCTGACTTATGACTTCTTTCTTTCTTTCTTTCTTACTTTCTTTCTTTCTTTCTTTCTTTCTTTCTTTCTTTCTTTATGCCATTCATTTGTTCATTCTAACTAACATCTGTTCTGTCCATCCATCCATCCATCCGTCTGTCTGTCCATAGTTTGTTTTGTCTCCATCCATCCATCAATCCATCCATTGTTTGTTCTGTCTTTCTCCATCCATCCATCCATACATCCATCTGTCTGTCTATAGTTTGTTGTCTCCATCCATTCATCCATTGTTTTTTTCTGTCTGTCTGTCTGTCTCCATCCATCCATCCATCCATCCATCCATCCGTCTGTCTGTCCATAGTTTTTTTTTGTCTTCATCCATCCATCCATCCATTGTTTGTTCTCTCTGTCTCCATCCATCCATCTGTCTGTCTATAGTTTGTTGTCTCCATCCATCAATCCACTGTTTGTTCTATCTGTCTCCATTATGCCGTTCATTTGTTCATTCTAACTAACATCTGTTCTGTCCATCCATCCATCCATCCATCCGTCTGTCTGTCCAAAGTTTGTTCTGTCTCCATCCATACATCCATTCCTCCATTGTTTGTTCTGTCTGTCTCCGTCCATCCATCCATCCATCCATCCTTCCATCTGTCTGTCTGTCCATAGTTTGTTCTGTCTCCATCCATCCATCCATCCCCTGTCTATCTGTCTCCATCCATCATCCATTCTTCTATCTGTCTGTCCATTGTTTGTTCTGTCTCTCTCCATCCATCCATCCATCCATCCATCTGTCTGTCTGTCCATAGTTTGTTCTGTCTCCATCCATCCATCCTCTGTCTATCTGTCTCCATCCATCCATCCATCCATCCATCATCCATTCTTCTATTTTTCTGTCCATTGTTTGTTCTGTCTCTCTCCATCCATCCATCCATCCATCCAACCATCTCTCTGTCCATAGTTTGTTCTCTCTCCATCCTTCCATCCATCCATCCATCCATCCATCCATCCATCCATCCATCCATCCATCCATCTCTCTGTCCATAGTTTGTTCTGTCTCCATCCATCCATTCATCCATCATCCATTGTTTGTTCTGTCTATCTCCATCCATCCATTCATCTGTCCATAGTTTGTTCTGTCTCCATCCATCCATTCATCCATTGTTTGTTCTGTCTGTCTCCATCTATCCATCCTTCCATCTGTCTGTCTGTCCATAGTTTGTTCTGTCTCCATCCATCCATTCATCCATTGTTTGTTCTGTCTGTCTCCATCAATCCATCCTTCCATCTGTCTGTCTGTCCATAGTTTGTTCTGTCTCCATCCATCCATCCATCCATCCATCCATCCATCCATCCATCCATCCATCTGTAATTGCCAAAAAATGCATGATTGTGTATCTGTAATTCAACAGGACACTGTATCTTGTGTGTAAAGACATATGAATTTAAGCAGCAGATTTTCTCCTGCTCTAAATCATGCCCTCCGTGACCTCAGGGCACCATGAATGGACAATGAAAGCTTTTCAGGGGACAGAGTTTATGTGTGAGATGCCACCCTTAGTTGTATCACTGGCAGAATACATTTCCTCACCTGTCTGTCTCTTGGCGCACCAGGTAGTGACCCTCAGTTCTGCCCAGAACACTCAACAATAACAGCCCTACTGCAAATAGCCTTAACAATATTTTGGGATCACTCAGGGCTGATTGGCCCACAATTTCTTCCAATCTTGTGTGATTGGAGCCATTTCTTCTGCAGAATCAGCATGCCTCTGTGTTTTCCCAGCAAGTTTGTCCCCTACATCTGGCCTGCAGTGCCCTGGTTGGACATCTTAATGTTGTCCAGGCATGCCAACAGTGGGACCTGGTGAGTATTTAATATTTAGTAACATTAAGACAACAAAGTGTTCAGTTAGCCCTGGTGGTTCCAAAAAAGATCCATTGAGATCCAGTCTGACAGATAGTTCTGTGTAGATCGGCTCTGACAGACAACAAAGTGTTGAGTTAGCCCTGGTGATTCCAGGAAGATCTGTCTGCAAGGGTACTGTTAAAGGCACAGTTACCTGACAAATATTCTGACTGAAACTCTCTGACTCTTCCATCCAGATAGAGCTATTCTCTGCGTTTATTGTTATTTCTATTTCTTATGCATACCATTTATTTTTATTCTTATGTATTTGTTTCTGTTTCATGTAAAGCACTTTGAATTACCATTGAGAAATGTGCTACAGTATATAAATAAACTTGCCTTGCCTTGCCTTGCCTAGTTGGTGAGAAAATGCTTTATCTGGTTAAATAGATGGATAATTCTTTGCACTAATTATTATTCAATTAAAGGAATAGTTTCTCGTGTCGTTCAAAACCTGTTTGCTGTTATTTATTTTGTGGAAAACAAAAAGAGATATTTAGACAACAAACGATCACTGTACCACCCGCAGTACACATACATTTTAAAAGAGACTAAAACCATGCATAAACTCCAAATTCGAGAACAGCATACTATTTACTTTGGGTATGCCTTTTTTAGGTGTTTTAGGTGTCATACTCCATTTAAAAAAAAACAAAACTCAAAAGCACCAAGAAAGTGTCCTTCTGATTCTGGGTCAGAAATGTGGGGGCTTGGGGCAAAAATGCCACCACAAATGAACAAAATTTAAATATGAGAGGACAAAAAAATACCCTTACACAATTAAACTAAATCTATTATGGCACAGTTTTTAGTATACAGAGTTCTGTACTCTCACAAATTATATCGTCATAAACATTTGAATAACCATTTTGTTTTTCATTCTACAAAGATAAATGTGAAGTCTTGATTTTCTAATGCATAAGAAGCTATAAAACTAATTCATAAGATACATTTAATAGCGTTATTATAAAAAATTATCTATAAAGGTCAAAAATGCCCCTGGAAATCAATTCCAGGGGACAAAAATCAAAAGTGCAAACACTGTTGATATTTGAAATCAGTTCAAACAAATACACCCTACCTTCATTGTTCCGTGCCCAAATGCATGAACACGCAATGCAAGAGTGGATGTCTCTTTATCATAGCTGAAACAAAGCAAAATAATGTTTTTCGGAAAATAAAGCAAAGATGAATGAATGACAAGGAAGAACAAAATAATTTACATGAAGTACACAAGAGTATAACATAAAGTACTGTACACAAGCAAAGGTTATTTGTAAGGCCGCATTTACACTGCATGTGTTACGATCTAGTGTTGTACAAACACACACGATGAGGAATATAAGATAAACAGTCCAACTTTACTAGAGAATCCAATAGAAGAACAGGAACACAGGAGATACAAACACTAAATATAAACGATCACTGACAAAGACATGTGGGAAAGGTGAGTAGTTATATACAAGTCCAAATGAGTGTTAATGGTGATGATAGTCTTCAGGTGTGTGTGATGGTGATGACGTGCAGGTGCAGGGCAGAGGGAATGCTGGGAAGTGTAGTGCGGGAACCAGTGGTTGTAACAGTACTTCCCCCCTCCGGCAAGGCGTGTCCTTGCGCCGTAGAGGAACATCCAAAGAGGCAGGCCGGAGGGGGTTCAGGAGGTGGACAGTGAAGCTGGAGGATGAGTCTGATGGAGGCCCAGTCCCCAACCAGGATGCTGTACATCGGCGGCGGCGCTGAAGGGGGGAGCCATGGTGGTGAAGGCATCAGCGCCACCTTGGGGATGAGCGAAGGCAGCCGCGGCAATGGAGGAGGAACCCACGGCGCAGATGGACGACAGATGCAGCGGATCAATGATGACAACCCAGGCAACCACGACGGAGCCACAGCAATGACCATCCGAGGAGGATGCAGGGATCCTGAGGGCTGAGGTGTAGCTGGAGCGACCGAGGGCGGCGACGGAGCCTGAAGGAGGGCGGAGCTAGTTGGAGCAGTAGGGGTGGAGGGCCGGAGAGCAACGGATGGCCCGCAGGTCCGTTGCGTAGGCAGTGTGACGTCCGACCCAGGTGAAGTAGACGATCCGAAGCAGCTCCGGGAAGCCAATGGCTCAAAGGTCCCAGCAGACGACGGGCGAGGGAGAAGCGTAGGTGAAGGAGTCAGGTCGACGGGTTGAGAAGGAGAGACGGGAACAGATGTTGGAGGCAGAGACACGTGATCCTCACGCCCCAGAGGAGATGGCTCACAGTGGTCCTGCGATGTAACCACATCATTGAGAGGAGGTGATGGTGGTGTAGCGGGACTGATGGGTGACAGCTCGGGCAGAACAGCAGACTTGGTTGGGGTCAGGGAAGAAGGCAGAGATGGAGATTCTGTAGAACATTCCAGTAGATGATGTGGCAGAGAGAGGCTAGTAGGAATTGATAAGTCCAATATAGAGCTTTCACACAGCTGAGAAGTAGTATTGTTGTCGTTGGACTCACTCTGAGTGACGGGTGGGTGGGCAGGGCTTCTCTCCAGCTCGACGTCCTCGACACCTACTCCCTCGCCGCTGAAAGGGACCCCCGACTCGAACTTCTCCGTTGGAAATACCTCAGGCTCCGGAGTGATGTGAGGTTCGGTCGCTCCTCCTGGCGCGGGCTCTGACGTCACAGCGGGGTCGTCGTTTCCATCGGCGGTGGGTCTCTGGTTGAGAACTGGGTATGGCCTCCCTCCAGTTCAAGCCGGTGGTATCAGGAAGCTCACAAGGTCCATTGTAGCTCGCCCCGATCCGGTACAACTTCCTCAATTCCTCATCCTCCAGCTGGCTGCTGACGGCAAAAAGGAAAAAACGTGACGAATAAAGCCAATGTGATGAATTTGGCCCATTCATCCATTAGGGCTGTCGGTGATTCTGTTACAATCTAGTGTTGTACAAACACACACGACAAGGAATATAAGATAAATAGTCCAACTTTAATAGAGAATCCAATAGAAGAACAGGAACACAGGAGAAACAAACACTTAATACAAACTATCACCGACAAAGACATGTGGGAAAGGTGAGTGGTTATATACAAGTCCAAATGAGTCTTAATGATGATGATAGTCTTCAGGTGCTGGGAAGTGTAGTGTGGGAACCGGTGGTTGTAACAGCATGGCTCAAGTGACCCAATTCCGATTTTTTCCTCACATGTGGCACAGATCGGATATGAGCCACGACCATGCAAGCAGGAAAAAAGCGTATGGATTCCAATATTCACAGATCGGTTTCAGGCCTCATTCATATAGCCTCACACTAAAGAATTAAGATTTAAGATGTGAGAGACCACAAACATGAGGACAAAAAAAATCCTAGATTTAACCTATTTGCTCTTATAGTGTGTGGTGTCCCGACTGTGAACAAGGGAAATCTCGCAAAATCTCTCAAGACTTCAGAGTAAACATGACGGATGATAGGCAGGAATAAATTTTGTTGTATCGTGCTGTTGACAACTGATCCTCCTTCTCTGCTCTCCAAATCCATTCAACTTTGTGCTGTGCCATGACTGCGTTTGTTATGCTTCTGTCTTTCTGATTGGATATTGTGATGTTTCACGTGATAGTCTCCAGAGTGTGTGCGTTTGTCCTCTGGGTTCTCCCCACACACCAGGATTTCTGATTGTAAATATTCAACATGTTGAATATTTACAATTCGCGATCGGAGCGCCTCCGTCGTTCTTCGGAGCAGATTCACATATTAACACCACACCACAATAAATTCTAATAAGATAATCTGTAGAACCATCAAGATAATTGGGACATTACCTAGGATTGTCGGAAGGGGAGAAATCGGCTCAAAATCAGCCTGATATCTTGTCGTGTGTACCCAGCATAAGCAGACAGACCGGATATTCCCCTGTAAATGTGACTCCTGCATCATTGAAAATTTAGGGGTTTTTTTTACATTTTGCTGGACAGACATACCTATAACAAATGAAACATCTCTAATTGACTGCACTGTAAACCTAGACACTCAAAATACTTAATTGTTTTGAGATGGACAAACTTTAATTGAACAAATTATGAGTATTTAGAACTTTCTTTTTCTTTTGAGTTCACAGCACTGACATATTTCAAGTAAACTGAACTGTTTTATTGTTTTGAGTTGTATGAACTCATTTCTTTTAATTTAGACTAACATAAGTTTAACCGAAACTGGCTGGAATTTCTATTTCCCAGCATGCTTTGCCCATGGCTCCCGAAAGGCTTTTTTTTAGGTTTTTTTTTGTTTGTTTTTTTGTGCAAGATTAATGGTAAGGGAGATTTAGTAGTGATTAATGTTTTGTTATGCTAATTTAGAAGAGTTTCTGTTAAAGTACAGTGTAAAATGCAGACATGGTCACTTTTAAAAGAAATGTAAGCACATCATCCAAAAAATTGGATATAGTCAGAAAATTGAAACTGATCATCAAGACCTGCAGTGTAAATGTGGCCTAAAGTCTCCAGCAGCACACCAGCTCCAGACAAACAATGACACTCAAATCTGTCCAGTTACTACAGTTAACATTACAACAACAGCATATCTTGGTTCTGCCAAACATAGCAAAATCAATGTTACTCATGTATGGAGCAGAAACAACACAACCTTTTCTGACCTTTTCTCTTTTGTAATGTCTCTCAGCCATCTATCTTTCTTTAAATCTTCCTCTTGCTCACTCTCTCTCCTCCTCCATCATGAGTGGACACACCCCCAACTGCTGATTGGCTACAAGTGTGTCGTGCAGCTCCACTTTCAGCAGCGTACCTTACTGCACCTTTAAAGTGAGTGCGATTTGAGAGATAAGGACAATAATATCACTGAATAATGACTTAAATTTCAGCTGTCAAATCACTTCAGAACAGGGCAAGAAATTAACTTTTTTTATTAACATTTAGACTCAAAAATTATATGTTGAAGATTTGCACCAGGTTTGACATGATTGATTGGTTCCCAGATGTCAGAAATGTGGAATGGAAAATGATTTGTAAAGATTTGAGAGGTAAAGAAGTGGAGAGATGCAATTTAGTGAGTGGGTGATAACTTTATGTGATTGTGAAGAAGAGATTAGTCTTATGACTTCAGAAGAATTTGAATATCATGTACACATTGTATAGGCAACTTTTATGGTGTTTTTGGTGGTCCTTTTTGTAGCTTGAAATATATGTGAAAAGCACTATACAAGTAAACTTGAAATGAATTGATCTGAAAACTGTGGTAATATAGAAGAATCTTTGTGAAGATTTTAAAGATTTTAAATCTGCATTCCCTGCACATATCAGACAAGACGTTTAACCTTAGTAAAACCTTATCCACAATGTTCTAATATCTTGGATCTTTAAGCCTGTTAGACTGGCTTAGAGCATTAGGCACAGTTATGTTACATCAATATCTAAATGTCACTTGCCAACCCTTACACAGGGGGATCTCAATACAGTGCCAGTGTTTGTCAAACCTACTGCTAATTCTCCACATGTGCATGCAGAACAATATGCGTTTGACTTCATCTGATGCTTAGTCAACCCTGATAATGTAACATGGCTTATTTGTTGACCCAGCATCAGCTGAATTTAAAAACGGTGGGCTTCACTTCAGGAATGAAGACTTTGTAACCATAGAAACAGACGTGTCACATGATTGCAGTTCCTGCTCTGTCAGTAAGGATTGTGTGGCGAGAGAAAGCTCCTCCACTGACAGCTCCTTATGAGCACTGCAGAATAACAATCCACATTGAACTTCAATTCAGTCACTGGTATTCATCCAGTTGATTCATGAGGTTTCTTATTCCCGCAATGGATAATTGTTAATGAATGCTTCAGGATAGCAATCTTCCCTTTTAATTTTAGAAATTCAATAAATTGTATGTATTGTATTGTGAATATCTCTCAGGATGATTATTGAATATGATTATTTACTATTAGTAAACAGTGTGATAGAAGTGAATTTGAATTTGCCAAGCAGAAGCTAATAATCATTTAAAGTAGTTTCTGAAAAATTAGGACTAACAATACATATGAGTGCATCAGTTTGCTCGTCTGAAAAGTTGCATGCGCTATACTACAATAAAATCAGCAATATAGAATTTTGGGTTGCACTTTATTTTACAGTATGTGCACTTACATGCACTTACAGTATACTTACCCAAGAAAGTACTGGGTAATATAAGGTAGGTTTAGGAGTAGGTTCAGGGTTAGTACTTAGTTATTACCGAGTTATTACAATTACTTTCATAGGTACATAGTAAGTATATGGGGAACAGGACTGTAAAATAAAGTGAATTTTGTCACAATACAACACTATTAAAAGCTACTTTCATTTAGTTATTTTCTAACTCCTTTTTTGGTAAGTTACCTAAAGTACATTCATTGCCATCATTTTTATTCTGTCTTGATTTAATCAGAAAAACTCAAGAATTAACTTGTTTTGTCATGTTAATGAATGCAAGACTGAAAAATAATAATGCATGGCCTCTGTGGGCTTCTACATTTTACAGCTGCACTTTCTTACAGCTCCGGTTCCAAACTGACAATCAATAGATGGACTTTATCTCAAATGCTGCCTGCGAATTTCACAATTTTTTTTTTCCCTCATATTTTGAGTCTGCCTTAAGCTCAGAATTGATTTTGGTCTGTGCAGGGTCGCACATGTGCACACTTTAGAGTGAACACTGGTTCCACGAGGCCTGTGTAAGTGACAGAGCTAATGCAGTCATATAGACGGTCCTGAGGTCGCATCTCTCTTTGAACATGCTTTGCATATTTTCAATTTGAATTAACAAAGCAGCTCCTGATAGAAATGACAAACCAAAAGCTTGCCCTCGTCACTCTGGTCTATAGATCTCACCGGTGACAAATGAATTTGGAGTCTTCTTGTCATTGCACTATTTGTACAGGGTTTTTTCTTCATGACAGTTGACAACCTAAACTGCCATGTCATAAAACGCTCAAAATATTTGATGTGGCAGACAAAAGTGTTTCAAATATTAACCTTTTTTCAACAATATATTTTTTTTTTTAACTAACCACGTTCCTTAAGAAACAATAATAAAACATGCTTAAGGTTTTATTTTATTTTATTTTATTTCATTTCATTTTGTTTCATTATTTAATTTCATTTCATTTCAATCCAATCCAATCCAATCCAACCCAATCTCTGGACAGTTATACCAACCAGACAGTTTGTACGTTGTGCTTCCCAAACTATAGCTAAATTAATTTTTAATTTTTATTTCAACTCCTTTTAAAACATACATTATAGACCAGGTGTATTCAAGTCACTGAATTAATGAATTTTTTATGTATTTTGAATAAATAATTTATGTGGGAAAAAACCTTAACGCCACGTCATTGACCTAAAAAAAGTTTAGTCAGTTAGTCAGTAATTTTTTTTTTTTTTTCAATGTTGTAAATAAATCAAAAGTTACTGGAGTACATTTTACAAGAAAATGTTCAAGTCTATCAACTTCAAAATTTCACATTTAATTCAATGTGTTACTTCTTGTTTCTTTGGTAATTATTTGTGAAATTTACAAGCAAAATCGTTTAAAATGAAATCCTACAGCATTTTTTTTTTCGACTGACAAGCAACTGATAACATTTATATATCTTTTATTGCAAATAAATGCAGGTTCAGTTTGATTTGGTCACTACAAAATGACATGACACACATAAAAAAAGATCTCAGACATTCCTTTGCAGATTGAAAATATCTCTAGTTCTGAACTTCATTATGAGGAGAAACTCACGGCCTTCACATTCATGGTCGAGTTGTGTTGACTTTAACTGCTGGGAGAAACACAAAGCTGCTTACTTTCAAGAGTGAAGGAGAGAAAGGGAGAGTGAGAATGTCTTCTTCATTCAAGTTCAAATGTCTTCTACTGAAATCACAGCAAACAAACAAAGACTGAATGAATCCACATCAAACAAATAATCCATGAGCATTTTGCCGTACAAATGCCTTCAGACTGGCCCATTTACTATGAGGGGCTTCCCTCAGAGACCCTGCAGCCTTGTTCAATAAATGCATAAGAATCCTTCCTCCTCCTCCTGACTGTGCAGTTATGAGATAACCAACGCCACAAACAACCGCAGCAGTTTAGCCACGGGTCAGGGAGAAGCTGTCATTCAGTTTGGCAGGATGTTAAATTCCTCTCTTCCTCCTCTCTCTGCAGCTAAATGGCCTTTGAATGTATGTTGAGCGGAGCCTCACGGGATGGAGCGCCATCATGCCGGGCCCAGACAAGCGAAATCTGGTTGGTAATCCTTCGATTTGGAGAGGCATTGCAGGCAATCGGATTTAGACCGTATTGCTTTGTTTAATGACGGGTGACGCGTCCGGTCTAAGCCAGGAGGTCAGGCCGGCAGGTGGTTGAACGAAGACAATAAGCCGCGCTCTTATCCTCGGCTAAGACCTGCCGTGCCTCTCCACTCTCATTGGCATTCAGGGAAAACCTTTGTCCATAGGGCGGATTGCTAACAGACAGCTTAGCCCATGTCAACAAATCCCAGTCCACCCGGGCCAAAAGAGCAGCGTGTTGATCTGTGTAAGGCACTAAAGCTGGACATGTTGTGCTATTGTTTTGACTGTCAGAGGGAAAGAGGATAAGATACGTACGATAACAGAATATGATCAAACCTCAGCGACTCTTGGCATGGCCGTTCCTCTAGATTGAGACTGACCTTTTCAGTCTGTCATTGAGCAAAGACAACAAAGCGACACTGTTTCAACAGCCGTGAAGTTGTGTTTCCAGTTAGACTGTCAGTCAATTAAAGTTTTGATTTAATTAACTGCTGATTCATATGTCTAATTAACTGCATTTATCAATATTTGCTAAGAAAATGAAGATAATTCAAAGACATTACAATGGAAGCCAAATGACTGTCAAATTTGATTTGTTAATTTTACTTGAAAAGCAAAGAAAAATGTTTTCTTTATTAAGTTAAGAAGATAAACTACATTGAAAAAAAAATGGTTAGACTTCAATTCCAACTTGACTGAATAAAATAAAATTAAAATTTAGTAAATACTAAATAAATAAATAAATAAATAAAGTAATTTAAAAAATATTAATTAATTTAAATTAAACTAAATAATTTAAATACAGTTATTAATTTAATTAAAAAAAAAAAAAAACATTTCCTTAGAGAAATTAAACAAGCTTCACTCTATAGAGTTTATTTATAAATGAAAAGAAAAATGTTAGAATAATATAACTTCAATTCCCTCTAATCTTGAGGTCGCTAGTTTTTTTTCTTCCAACGTTTATCTAAATAAACATCAATTAATAAATAAATAAGAATGATTTTAAAATAATCTAAAATCTAAAAAATATATTAATTTAAAATAAATTTATGTCAATAAAAAAACTGAAGAATGTGAAACATTCTTAAAAACTATTAAGCTAGTTGTTCTGTGTTCTCTCTACTTAATGTAATCCAAGAAACCAGTTAAGTTTTTGCCAACCCTGGGTTTTAGGCAGTAGGCACCATGAAAGTGCTTTGGCTTCTAGCAGTGTTCGTTGTCATATTAACATACATTCCTCAGCTAACCTGCTAACCTCCCTGTTGTCTTGTTTGAGCTAATTGGACCAATCAGCTGTGAGCAAAGTGACAAGTTTGATGCGGTGAAGTAAACATCAGATATGCTTTGCCACAAGCTGTACCTGTAGGAACTACGCTAAGTACGGTGATGCAGATCTACTTCTGAGGTGGTATTACTGGAGCATCCACATTGTTGGAACCCTTCCGCATCATCAGCAGGGATCTCAGGGTCTCCAGTCTTTCGCCCCTTCACCTGAACACCTCGCCTGAGTGGGGCAGCGAAGACTGACTAGTCTTCACCTGCAGAAGGGTTCCAACTGTGGGCTCTCTTCAGCCACAGCCATCTTGAACTGGACTCGGCTGCTGCAGCAATGTCCCTGGTGGCTTTCTTCAGTTGTTTAGACTCCAGGCCCACACTATGGAGGAAATAGCGCACCGATTTTGCTGGGAACCCACGGCAGCCGACTTCAATGGGGTAGCTGATTGCCTGCCACACCTTTAGAACAGCTTCGTCAACCAGATCTTGGTACTTGGCTTTTTTCAGTTGGTGGGACGTGGCTAGCCTCTCTTCCCAGGGCACAGTGAGCTCAGCAATTATTCGTGCTCATGGATAACAGGACCTGGTTGGAGGGAGGTCACTGCCACGTCCTGTGGGAATACAAGCTTCCGCTTGAGGTCTACTCTCGACTCCCAATCAGAAGCTCGTTGCAAAATAGAGGGTGGGTTCTTGGCCACCATGCCGGTCTTATAAACCTTGTCTCCTTTCCTCACAAAGGTTATGGCTTCGAGCAGATGGACCTGCTTGTTATTGGCTTTGACACACTGCTGTTCCACCCATTTGGCAATTTCCGTGAGGACCTTGTCGTGCCTCCATCTGTACCGCCCCTCTGCCAGTGCATTTGGACACGCGGTCAGGATGTTGTTCAGTGTACAGGAGGCTGCTCCAAATTGGTTGCAAGATGGGTCTTCCCCTCCACCCCAGATCCTTATGTTTGTTGGTGTTGGCAGCAGGCAGTCACTGAACGCAGGAGAAAGCTTAACTACCCTTGGTCAGTCTGCCACAGTTCCTTCCAAGACAGAGGTCGCTCCTGTGCCTGATCCCACTGCGTCCATCGACCCTGAGAGGCAAGCCCAATCGCTTTCACCTGACGCTCCTCCTCTACTGCCGCACGGACTCTTTGCACCATAAGGCCTCTTCTGGCTCTGGCATCAGCCCTGCTCCACCTCTTCTCGCTGTAGTGTCCAAGGCCCAGGCATCCCTGGCATACCACACCCACAATTTCCTGGTGTTTCCAGTAGGATTCTGCTTCCATCACGGCTTGCTGGGGTTTCCACTTTTTGCCGCATTTGATGGTCTTGTTTGCGTATCTTACTTTCCCATCTTTAGACGTGAGGAGTGTACTGACTACCCTTGCCTTGGTGGCTTTAAACTCCTCGACCACTGATGAAACTGGCAAGGGAAGCTTAGAGGTCTTGCTGTAAAGGTTAATTGTGCTGAATGATGGGGGGACTCCCAGCCATTTCCGCAAGAACTTACTGCCCAGTCTTTCCATTCCTTCCACCTGAGACATGAGAAAGTCATAAAGTAGGAAGGGCCACTGCAGCCGGGGTATGATGCCATGCTGAAAACACCAGACTTTAAACCTCCCGGGCAGTTGGCTGTGCTCGATTGCCCCAAGCCAGGTGTTCAGCTGGGCCTTGGTATTAGTGAGATTGCCGCTTTCCTTTAAGGAGATGTCGTACTGCTTTCCAAGTCATCGGATCCCTTGATCTTGAATTATTGGGATCTCAAAGCCTTGGATATTAAAGATGTTTCCTGTTAGCTTCCCCTTCACAATACTGAGGCTCCTTGACTTTTCTGATTTAATATATATATATATACGCCTCGTGTTCCGCCCCGGGGGCGGGGTGGAACGGATTTCCGGCCGTTCGTGGCGCCGAGAGCCCCGCCCAGGGGGGCGGGACTGGCCACCGCCAGGCTGGACCCCGCGCCTGCTTCTCCCCTCTCTCCACGCCAATCATCCAGCCCGTTCTCCGCCACTGGAGCGGCGGGCAGGTCTGGGCCGGCCTGCTGGCGTTGCGGGGACCCGGATCACTTCATAGACCGGTGTCCAGTGATGGAGGTGGGGACATTGATCCGGGACCCGGACGACCTGCAGGTTGGTCAAGCTGGTCAGTACCAGATACCAGTGAGTATCAAGGGGGGTACATATCAGGCTTTGGTGGACTCAGGTTGTAACCAAACCTCTGTGCATCAAAGCCTGATTTCATCCGGGGCATTGGATACAGGCCGCATGGTTAGGGTACGGTGTGTGCACGGGGATATCGCGAGTTATCCGTTGGTGTCAGTCAGGATTCTATTTAGGGGACAAAAGCATAGTGTGGAGGTGGCAGTTAATCCGCACCTCCGGCACCCGATAATTTTGGGGACGAATTGGCCCGCATTTAATAAATTATTGGGACATTGTTCGGGTGCCTCTTGGAATAGATGTTCGCGGGGGAAGGAAGTGCGAGTGCAGGCGGGGGAGACTGATCGGGGACCAGTGGTGACTGCCTCAGGGGAACAGAGCGGAATCGAGAGACTGATTCTGTAACGATCACCGTCTGCTCCTGTCACTCCCCGGACTACACTTCCCACAATTCTCTCTGCCAATCACCTGCACTCACTCCACCAATCACTACACTAATCACCACACCCAGCTGCCATGCATTACCTGGACTATAAAAGACTCACACACTCATCACCTGATCGCGAAGTCTTGTTATCACTTGTGTCACATCTCTGAGCGTTTCCTTGTATCCTGTTTGCCTGTCTGTGATTGATTTTGCCTGATTCCTGTTTTACGACCCATTGCTGCCTGCCTCGATCCTTGCCTGTACCCTGACTACGACTCTGCCTGTTCCTTATTGCTCCTGTTTGTTCCTGTTTGACCCTGCCTGAACGACCACGCTCACTTCTAAATAAACGCTGCACTTGGATCCCCTGCCTGAGTCTCCCATTCGTAACAGAAGACTTCGCCTCACTAGATCCAGCAGCTACCGTGAGTGTTCCTGTCTCAACAATTATGAATCCATCCGCCCAGTTGATCGGTCTCCGTCAAGGAGACAAATCCATTGAAGATTATGTTTTGGACTTTATTGAACTGGCTCCGTTAACATGCTTTGATGAGTTATGTCTTATGACATTCTTTCGCGGGGGACTGTCTGAACCGCTCAGCTCTATTATGCCAATACATGAGCCAAATGGGACTTTAGAACAGTATATAGAGCTGGCGTTGCTACTGAGTGGATCTCCGTTTACTGTGGGTGTCGCGGAGGAACGCGATTCCTCGTCTGGGTGTGTGATGGCCGCCGCGCCAGATGACACTCACCAAATGGCGGCCGCAACAATGAGTCACGTCTCCGCTGATCGCCCAAAGCAACGTCACGTCTCCGCTGATCGCCCAGATCAACGTCACGCCTTCGCTGATCGCCCAGAGCAACGTCACGCCTTCGCTGATCGCCCAGAGCAACGTCACGCCTTCGCTGATCGCCCAGAGCAACGTCACGCCTTCGCTGATCGCCCAGAGCAACGTCACGCCTTCGCTGATCGCCCAGAGCAACGTCACGCCTTCGCTGATCGCCCAGAGCAACGTCACGCCTTCGCTGATCGCCCAGAGCAACGTCACGCCTTCGCTGATCGCCCAGAGCAAAGTCACGTCGCCGCTGATCGCCCAGAGTCACGTCAGGTCTCTAGATCAGTCCGGGAGCGGAGAGGGTTGCGTTCCAGTGTGACCGATCCACCGTTGATTTCAGTCCGAGCAGCTGGCATCCCCAAGTCTCCGTCGGCCGCTTCGCTCTCAAGCCTGGTGGCCACTTCGCTCTCCGCACTCAAGTCTCCGCCGGCCACTTCACTCTCAAGCCCGGTGGCCGCTTCGCTCTCAAACCCGGTGGCCGCTTCGCACTCAAGCCCGCCGGCCGCTTCGCACTCAAGCCCGCCGGCCGCTTCGCACTCAAGCCCGCCGGCCGCTTCGCACTCAAGCCCGCCGGCCGCTTCGCACTCAAGCCCGCCGGCCGCTTCGCACTCAAGCCCGCCGGCCGCTTCGCACTCAAGCCAGCCGGCTGCTTCGCACTCAAGCCAGCCGGCCGCTTCGCTCTCAAGCCAGCCGGCCGCTTCGCTCTCAAGCTCGCCGGTTGCTACGCTCTCAAGCTCGCCGGTTGCTACGCTCTCAAGCTCGCCGGTTTCAACGCTCTCAAGCTCGCCGGTTTCAACGCTCTCAAGCTCGCCGGTTTCAACGGACTCTTGTTCGCCGATTGCAGTGGACTTAAGCACCCTGGACGCGATGGACGAAATGGCTGCTTTGCCAGTGCCCACGGGCAAGATGGCCGCCCCTGTGGTGCTCAAGGATGCAGGGGTTGTTCCAGCCATTGAGTCCGTTCCAGCCAGTGAGTCCATTCCAGAGGGCGCTCCAGCCAGTGAGTCCACTCCAGAGCAGCCTTCTCTCCTGGTCAGTCCTGTCTTGGCCCAGAGGGCTGTGCTCACTTTTTATGTTTTGGCTGTTCTGCGCGCGTGGAGGATGAACTCAAGCTCTATGGACTTTGGAGCTGTCTGCCAGCCCAAGGCCGCTGTTGTCCCAGAGCAGCCCGAGCAGCCTGAACTCGCTGTCGTCCCAGAGCAGCCCGAGCAGCCTGAACTCGCTGTCGTCCCAGAGCAGCCCGAGCAGCCTGAACTCGCTGTCGTCCCAGAGCAGCCCGAGCAGCCTGAACTCGCTGTCGTCCCAGAGCAGCCCGCTGTCGTCCCAGAGCAGCCCGCTGTCGTCCCAGAGCAGCCCGAGCCTGCTGCCGTCACAGAGCGGCTCGCTGCCGATCTAGAACAGCCTGTGCCCATTCCAGAGCTGTCCGCTCTCCCTGACACGGCCAAGGAGGCCGTCACCGAGCTGCCCGCTCTCACTGACACGGCCATGGAGCACCCTTGGTCGGTCCTGCCACCACCGCTCAGGCCATCTGCCCTGCAGGCGCCACCCGAGCTCCTTGCCCATGAACCCGCCAATGACTCCGTTGATTTCCCCAAGAACTTTTTGGGGGGGGGCAGTATACCTAGGGGTGGGGAGCTTGTGGGTGGGGACCCTGCCCGGCCACTGCCGTCATTGGCCTTTGAACAATTATGGCCGTTTATGGACCCTAACCTGCCGTGGTTACCCAAGCCACCTGACCTACTGTGGTTACCCAAACCATCTAACCTGCCATGGCTGCCTGACCCGCCTGACCTGCTGTGGTTGCCTGACCCATCTGACCGGCTGTGGTTGCCCGAGCCACCTGACCTGCCGTGGTTGCCCGAGCCACCTGACCCGCCGTGGAGTTGTGGCACTCCTGACCTGCACTGGCTGCCCGTAGCACCTGACCCGCCATGGTTACCCGTGGCGCCTGATCCACCATGGCTACCCTGGAGCCTGCATTGGAGACCATGGTCCCGATATAGCTCCAATGTACCCACCCTCCCTCCCTATTCGTGCCTTTTACGTCGCGAGGACGCGCCTTCCGGAAGGGGGGCGTTATGTAACGATCACCGTCTGCTCCTGTCACTCCCCGGACTACACTTCCCACAATTCTCTCTGCCAATCACCTGCACTCACTCCACCAATCACTACACTAATCACCACACCCAGCTGCCATGCATTACCTGGACTATAAAAGACTCACACACTCATCACCTGATCGCGAAGTCTTGTTATCACTTGTGTCACATCTCTGAGCGTTTCCTTGTATCCTGTTTGCCTGTCTGTGATTGATTTTGCCTGATTCCTGTTTTACGACCCATTGCTGCCTGCCTCGATCCTTGCCTGTACCCTGACTACGACTCTGCCTGTTCCTTATTGCTCCTGTTTGTTCCTGTTTGACCCTGCCTGAACGACCACGCTCACTTCTAAATAAACGCTGCACTTGGATCCCCTGCCTGAGTCTCCCATTCGTAACAGATTCTCTCGGACCGTGATGATTTCCCCCTGGAGCAGTCTCACGATGACACGCTGAAAAATGCGTTTGAGAGGGTCAGCACGATCGACGGTCAGCCTCTCCAGCCTGGACGACCACTGACTTATCCCTATTTTGCGATTATTAAAGATAGGTTGTATCGAGTGACCCAAGACACTCAATCAAAAGAAGATACAACCCAGTTATTAGTACCAAAGAGCCGCAGGGAAATGCTTTTCCATGCGGCTCACTCTAACCCAATGGCTGGACACTAAGGACAAACAGCGACACTAAATCGCCTCATGACCCGATTCTTTTGGCCGGGCATTCACGAGAACGTGCGCAGGTGGTGCGCGTCTTGTCGTGAATGTCAGCTGGTAAATCCTCCGGCCACTCCAAAAGCGCCTTTGCGCCCCCTTCCATTAATGCAGGTCCCCTTCGAACGAATTGGCATGGACCTCATCGGGCCATTAGAGCGATCAGCGAGAGGGCATCGTTTTGCATTAGTCATTGTGGATTATGCAACACGATATCCAGAAGCAGTGGCTCTCCGCAACATTTCCGCTAAGAGTGTTGTGGACGCCCTCTTCAGTTTAATCTCCCGAGTGGGGATTCCGAAAGAAATCCTCACTGATCAAGGCACGGCGTTTATGTCACGTACGCTACACGAACTGTACGAATTGTTGGGCATTAAATCGATTCGAACCAGCGTCTTTCACCCACAAACGGACGGGTTGGTCGAACGTTTTAATCGCACACTTAAATCCATGATTCGTAAGTTCGTTCAAGAAGACGCCAAAAATTGGGATAAATGGTTGGAACCCCTGTTGTTCGCTGTGCGAGAGGTCCCGCAAGCCTCCACGAGGTTTTCCCCCTTTGAGCTTCTCTTTGGGCGCCACCCCCGCGGGGTGTTGGATGTCCTAAGAGAGTCTTGGGAGGACGGACCATCTCAATCGAAAAATGAAATTCAGTATGTGCTGGACTTGAGAACAAAACTCCACACTTTGGGGCGGCTATCTATGGAGAATTTGTTACAAGCCCAGGACAGACAGTGCCGGTTGTATGACAGGGGAACTAATCTGCGTAAATTTGCACCGGGAGAGAAAGTACTTGTATTACTCCCCACGTCAAGCTCAAAATTACTGGCGAAGTGGCAAGGACCATTTGAGGTCACACGGCGAGTTGGTGATCTCGATTATGAAGTAATACGGTCCGATAGGAGAGGGGCACGTCAAATTTATCACCTCAACCTCCTGAAAAAGTGGAGTGAGGCGGAGTCAGTGATGCTGGCGATGGTGATTAGCGGAGAGGATGATCTCGGGCCAGAGGCGAATGAAAAAAAACAATCCCTCGCTCTGGCCCCGGGGGGAGATCACCTTTCGCCCTCACAGCTCACTGATGTTTCCAAATTACAGGCTGAGTTTGCCGACGTGTTCTCTCCCCTACCGGGCCGTACTGACCTCATTCAGCACCACATCGAGACCGAGCGGGGCGTGGTGATTCGCAGCCGGCCGTATAGGTTACCTGAACACAAAAAAAAAGTGGTTCAGGCAGAATTAGAGGCAATGCTTGACATGGGGGTAATAGAGGAATCCAGCAGTAACTGGGCGAGCCCGATAGTTTTGGTTCCCAAAACGGACGGCTCAGTGCGGTTCTGTGTGGATTATCGCAAGGTGAATGCAGTGTCGAAATTCGACGCGTATCCAATGCCGCGTGTGGACGAATTGCTTGACCGGCTTGGTACAGCTCGCTTTTATTCGACACTGGACTTAACTAAAGGGTTTTGGCAGATCCCCTTGTCTCCATTATCCAAAGAAAAGACCGCTTTCACGACGCCGTTTGGATTACACCAATTCGTGACCCTTCCGTTCGGGCTGTTCGGGGCACCGGCTACCTTTCAGCGACTCATGGACAAGATCTTACGGCCCCATGCTGCGTATGCGGCTGCTTATCTGGATGACATTATTATTTTTAGTAATGATTGGCAGCGGCATATGCAGCATTTGAGGGCTGTCCTGAGATCGCTGAGAGGAGCTGGGCTCACGGCCAACCCGAAGAAGTGCGCAATTGGGCGCGTGGAAGTAAGGTATCTGGGCTTCCACTTGGGATATGGACAGGTGCGTCCCCAAATTGATAAGACAGCAGCGGTTGCAACCTGTCCGCGTCCCAAGACCAAAAAGGAGGTAAGACAGTTCCTCGGGCTGGCGGGATATTACAGAAGGTTTGTTCCTAATTATTCGGACCTCACCAGCCCGTTGACTGATCTGACTAAAAAGGATGCACCAGATACGGTCCAGTGGACGGAGTTGTGCCAGCAGGCCTTTACCCAGGTGAAGGCTGCTTTATGTGGCGGGCCGTTACTTCATTCCCCTGATTTATCTCTCCCCTTTGTGTTGCAGACAGACGCGTCGGACAGGGGGCTGGGTGCAGTCCTGTCCCAGGAGATAGAGGGTGAGGAGCGGCCGGTGCTGTACATTAGCCGCAAGCTCTCCAAGTGGAAAAGAGTGTTTAGCCATCAGGTGGGCCGTCCTCGCCCTCCGCTATTATCTCCTGGGGCAGGAGTTCACCCTCTGTTCGGACCATGCCCCTCTGCAGTGGCTCCACCGCATGAAGGACACCAACGCGCGGATCACTCGTTGGTATCTCGCTTTACAGCCTTTTAAATTCAAAGTGATCCACAGGCCGGGTGTTCAGATGGCTGTGGCCGACTTCCTCTCCAGAAATGGGGGGGGGGTGTATGTGGCGAGGGGGGCGTGGTTTAGCGGCTTCTGCAACAGGAGGGAGCGTCTAGGGAAGCGCGGTGATTGAACGGGTTGAATGCAAATCACGAACACCTGTTTCTCGTTCCAGTAATTGGCGTGGAGACAGGATAAAACGCCAGTAGAAGCAGGAGCGGAGGTGAGAGAGAGAGTCTGCTGACAGTCAGTGTGTGAGCCCTGCTCGTTGCCTGGAGTGAAGCCCGTCCTCGGATGTTATTGAGTGTGCGTTGCACCGTCCTTTTGTTTGTTTTGTTTGATATTTTCTCTGGTGAGAATAAAAAGACTGTCAGCAGCCAAAGCCGATCCCTGTCCTCTTCCTTCCCTCTACACAAGAACCTTACTACAATATATATATAGATATATAGATAGATATAGATATAGATATAAATATAAATATATACACGTAATATGTAATATAAATAAGATTTGGAATCGATAAAGCTTTTAAAATGACTACATGTGAGCTGTTCGAGTCTCTCTCTCTCTCTCTCTCTCTCTCTCTATATATATATATATATATATACAACAGCTTTGTCTGGTTCTCGAATCTGATTGGTTGATAGCCATGCGATATTTCAGTGATAACAGCTCTGCCTTTTCACCGTTTGTATCACTCCGCTTGAAGTGACTGTCATGGTGGCCGATCAAATCAACCATAATTTTTACAAATACTACTTCTTGTACCACGAACTGTAGTTTTAATAGTTTTTTAGGCGAGAATGTAGTTGTTTAGACCTAAAATATTTGACTCATATTTAATAACAGAGCCTATTTTACAGTTTGTTTTGACGTTTTCGGAGATGCGAGCTCGAGTGCGTCAGCGGCCGTTCAGTGCTTCTGTAACCGCCGAGAACAGCTTCATCTCGGCCAGTGCCTCGGGATTTGCCGCTGGCTCATATAGTGGTTAAACATGTGACATAATTCAATTTGAGTACATAGAACGGGCAATCTTTGGTCTTATTAATCTATTATTTGTTACAGAGCAAGTCGAATTGTGCTATATTAAATTTGATAATAATAAACGTTACGTTACATCCTTATATAGCACATTGGCTACAACTAGACGGGACATATCAGACTCTTCTCCGCTTCAAATACGTAAAACATAAAACTTTATGAACATATGTTTTTTTGAGTAAAGAAAACGCTTTACAATTTTTTTTTTTCAAACATCAGATCTTTTCTTTACCTTTACATTGCACAGAGGAGATGTCCAAACTGCGTGCGCACTTCATTCACGAGGCGAGGCGGATTAATGAGGCTTGATTGACAGTTTGAGGATCCAATGGAGTTAGGAGGTTTTGTCACAAGCTCTTTAAAATCCTGTTCATTCGTTAAATATTTGTAAAACCCACATACCAGCATAAATGGTGACCTTTTTTTTTTTAATAACTAGTGCTTTGTTTGACTGAACTGTACAATTGTGCTTATGTTGTTCAATAAATATTATTTTATATAAATATGTCCATTAAGTAATATGGATTGAGTGAACATTACATTAATACGCCATTAGATGGCGGCAACACTTTACAGGAGACTTTACAGAGACTTTTAAATTGAAAGGAACTTTTGCAAAAGGAAGTTGTTTTATCGCTGTGGTGTTATGCTGCGTTCAGGTCACCTCGTATTTACCGGATTCTTGAAATGACAACACGTGACGTTATATTCGGAGCTGTTCACGTCCTCGGACTCGGAATTATGCGTTTCCATGGCACCACTATCAACGCCTAAATGAATCTACAGCGGTCAGGTGGTACAGCGGCCACGTGGTACATGTGGGAGCTTTCAGAAACCTCCCAGCTTACAAGCTGTAATTACGAGCTCTACGAGGACGTGAATGCTTTTTACAAGCTAGAATCTCGTAACTACAGGAATTACGAGGCCGCGTGAACGCACCTTTATGGATGGAAAATTCCCAACGCTGAAAAAAAGCACAAATACAAAGATCGCTTACCTCAGCGGACATTCAAACGGACTTGTATAAAGGATGTAATATTATGGACATCGACTTGATGAATGAATGTAATACAATATACCAGACACAGGTAATAGCCTACTCTCTCTCTCTCTCTCTCTCTCTCTCTCTCTCTAATACTGTAGAAAATTCAATGTGTTTCAATGAAGCGACTCAACGTTCCTTCGTTACTAGTTCTAAAGTGACGTTTTAGAATTAGTAACGGAGGCTTGGTCCAACTGTCAAATTGAGGTTTGAATCCGTGGCGGAAGGAAGTAGTGCTGCACAAAAGAGGGTTTTAAAGACACTCCGTTGTTGTTCTTATTTATTTACACACTTGTGCCGTCGAACTGTTGTATAACGCAATATCACACGAGTAGCCGTGCAATATGGCTGTATATCAGCACGCTGTGATTACCTACGGCACTCGGCCTGCGGCCTCGTGCCTACGGACGAATCATATAGCGTGCTGATATACAGCCATATCGCACAGCTACTCGTGTGATATTGCTCATATATATATATATAAACACCGATCAGGCATAACATTATGAACGCCTTCGTAATGTTGTGTATGTCCACCTTTTGCTGCCAAAACAGTCCTAACCTGTTGAGGCATGGACTCCACTAGATCCCTGAAGGTGTGCTGTGGTATCTGGCACCAAGATGTTGGCAGCAGATCCTTTAAGTCCTGTAAGTTGTGAGGTGGGGCATCCATGGATTGGACTTGTTTGTTCAGCACATCCCACAGATGCTTGATTGGATTAAGATCTGAGGAATTTGGAGACCAAGTCAACACCTCAAACTCATTGTTGTGCTCCTCAAACCATTCCTGAAACATTTTTGCTTTGTGGCAGGGTGCGTTATCCTGCTGAAAGAGGCCACAGCCACCAGGGAATACCATTTCCATGAAAGGGTGTACATGGTCTGCAACAATGCTTTTGTGGTACATGTCAAAGTGACATCCACATGGATGGCAGGACCCAAGGTTTCCCAGCAGAACATTGCCCAAAGCATCACACTGCCTCCGCCAGCCAGCCTTCTTCGCATAGTGTATCCTGGTGCCATGTGTTCCCCAGGTAAGCGACGGACACGCACCCGGCCATCCACGTGATGGAAAAGAAAATGTGATTCATCAGACCAGGCCACCTTCTTCCATTGCTCCGTGGTCGAGTTCTAATGCTCACGTGCCCACTGTTGGCGCTTTCGGCAGTGGACAGGGGTCAGCATGGGCACCCAGACTGGTCTGCGGCTATGCAGCTCCATACGCAACAAACTGCGATGCACTGTGTATTCTGACACCTTTCTGTCAGAACCAGCATTAACTTCTTGAGCAATTTGAGCTACAGTAGCTCGTCTGTTGGATCGGACCACACAGGCCAGCCATGTGCATCAATGAGCCTTAGCCGCCCATGTCCCTGTCACTGGTTCACCACTGTTCCTTCCTTGGACCACTTTTGATAGATACTGACCACTGCAGACTGGGAACACCCCACAAGAGCTGCAGTTTTGGAGATACTCTGACCCAGTCGTCTAGCCATCACAATTCAGCCCTTGTCAAACTCGCTCAAATCCCCACTTGCCCAATTTTTCCTGCTTTTAATACATCAACTTTGAGGACAAAATGTTCACTTGTTGCCTAATATATCCCACACTCTAACAGGTACCGTGATGAAGAAATAATCAGTGTCACCTGTCACCTGTCAGTGGTCATAATGTTATGTCTGATCAGGGTATATATATATATATATATATATAAGACAACTCCCCATCAACTAAAAAATTAATCCTGTAACCCTGAGTTTGTTCAAGTACCTTCATTGGAACGGGCCCTCATTGACTTATTTGAGAACTGTTTGTTGATTGTCATCACTGTTGATGGTTGTGTGTGCCTAGTAATAAGAAAATAGTTAACTAGTGAAAATGTGTAGAAATTAGTTGGATTTATATATGGTTCTCTGAAATACTCAGATTGGTCAGTAAATTAAATGTTTATTTAGTATCATGCAAAAATAAAGCAATAATATTTTTGTACTATAATGATGCAAACCTGTATAATTTACCTGTCAAGTGATTTCATTGTTGTGTTAGTGTCATTTCTCTGGTATTACCATACATGTTCTCACACAATATATAATTTTTAGCCCCAAACCATATTTTATTTCCATTTTAAAAGATTTATTTATTTTTGATAAGTAGCCATGTAATAAGTGGGGAAATGTATAGTTATATGGTCATTATGGCAAAATAAACCACCTTGCAGCACTGGGTTTATTGTGTGTCTGCTAATGATTCCTTTCTTATTACGGCCTTCAATGAACCTCAAATGACACAGACATGACCTTGATCCACAGTACATTTCTACCTGTTAATGATGCTGCTCATTTTTTGTATTGTTTGTCTTTTATGAATAGACATCATTGTGAGGCTCATGTGTGCGTGTGGTGTTAGTAATTCCCTCATGTTAGTAAATCTGCTCTAAACACAGCTCTTTTCAGACTTCACCAATCAAACGCATCTCTTCCATTACCACACACTTCAAACTGGCTTGTCAAACTCTTTGATCCCAGATGTAAACAGACTGCATGATATGACTGCTAATTAGAGTTTCACTCTAGTTTACAAACCACTGAGACTGTTAGTGGTCTAACAACCAGCACCAAAACAAGGAGAGGCAAACCTGGACTTGAGACACACAGTGCCTTGAGGTTATCCCATGATCTTGATTCCTTCTGTCATTTTATATTGATGTTTTATCAAACTTCAACCTAAAAACACCTCATAAATCTTGAAGAGTATTTCTTGAATCTTTCTCCTAAGAAAAAGATCTCAGATTGTACTGTAAACAAAAGTCAGTATGAACTCACAAACACAAACAAACTAGTTCTAATCTTGATCTGAGCTGCGACCCACATTGATTTAACACTGTATACTCTTACTTTATGTCTACAGTTTTCACTTTTGTGTCTATTTTTATTTCTCGTAAGGGATTTTCAGTAGATACATATGAGAACAAGTTGATACTTAGAAGAAATATGACTGAGAACTTGAAGTTTCATGAAGTTTCCTGAGAAAAGCCTCTGGGAACTAGGCGTGATGTTTCAAGTATCATGTACATGTACTTGTGCTCTCTGAAAGTAAAATATTATTTATATATAAAAAAAAATTATTGTTTAAGATGTACTTAAAAAAATACTATGGGTGTTCCAGAAGGGCTGTAAAATGCAAACAATTGTAAGTAGCTTTATCCTTATGAACGAGGCAAAATTCACATCCAGGCACTTGCATAGATTTTAGTATTTAAAAAGCCTTTATTTGCAGGGCTACATATTAAAAGATTTTTTTGACCACTTGCAATCTATATAGATCCTACAAGGATCCACTTACTATATAATGCATATTTATATGCATATTTATTTAGTTTTATTACAGTTTATTACCTTTATTTAAAAAAACAAAAAATGGTAATAAAATATGACAAGATCTCAGAGTTAAACTGTGTCAGAAAAAAAAAAAGTAAAATTACTCTAACATATATTCACATTCATATTTACATTTTTTAGCACACTAGTGACTAGGAACATGAAACTGTTCAGCCATGACTTCTTGTTTAATTGAGCATAAATATGAAAAAAAAAACACAAAGGCCAAATTCCCTTAATCATCCTTCACAATAAGTAGAACCAAAGAAAAGATCAGAGTATAGATTTGCAGCAAAATATTGTTGAGCTTCACAAAATAGAAAGTGGCTGTGAGAAAATAGCTATAGCATTTCCAACATCAGGGCAATACTTAAGAAGTTCAAATCAACTGAAGATTAAAGTTACTAAAGTTTAAAGATTAAAGAACTAAAGTTACAAATCTGCCTGAAAGAGGACACATGTCTATATTGTCTTAATGCATGGTGAAGAGGAGAGTTTGAGTGGCCAAAGACTCTCCAAGGATCACAGCTGGAGAATTGTAGAGATTAGTTGAGTCTTGGGATCAGAAAGCTAAACAATGTCAAACACCTCCTACATCACCACATGTTGTTTGGGAGGGTTTCCAAAAAAAAAAAAAAAATCCTGTGCTGTCACCCAAAAACCAACTCCAGCATATTCAGTTGGGGCAGTTGTGGCCTAATGGTTAGAGAGTCTGACTTTGAGTACAAGCAGAAATATAGGTGGGGAGAGTGAATGACAGCTCTCTCTTCCACTCATTACCCACAAGTGAGGTGCCCTTTAACCTAACCATAATCACTCCCTGGGCGACGCAGCAAAAATGTTCAATACTCACTGCTGTATGTGTGCACTTGGATGAGTGAAATGCAGAGCACAAATTCAGAGTATGGGACACCATACTTGGCTACACATCACTCACTCATTTTAGTTTAAACAGGACCAGTTCTGTAGTCAGATGAAACTAAAAAAAAAAGAGTTTTTTGGCAACAAACAAAAGGGTGCCAATGTGTATTGGATAAAAACCTTTATTTCATAAAGAGAATTTCCCCACATTTTTAATACCTTTTTAAAAAAAATGTGAATAAAAAAAATCAAAGGATTAACAATGCAGATTTATTTTTACAGGCTTCTTTGTTCATATTTACCAAGGGTGCCAATAATTCTGACCATGACTGTAATGACTGTATGTGTATATATATATATATATATATATATATATATATATATATATATATATATATATATATATATATATATATATATATATATATATATATATATATACTACAGTATACTAGTAGTATACTATTATAGTATTTATTCATATTTTGAATGAGTTTTTTAAGTTTAAAGGTCCCATGACATGCTACTTTTTGGATGCTTTTATATAGGCCTAAGTGGTCCCTAGTACTGTATCTTAAGTCTCTTTCCCGAAATTCAACCTTGGAGCAGAATTTCAGCCACTACAAGCCAGTCCCACAATGAGCTTTCCTCAGCACGTGCCGTTTCTGGGTCTGTAGCTTTAAATGCTAATGAGTAGGAGAGAGGCGGGGCAAGGTGGAGGGGGGTGTGGCATTAACCAGCTTGCGGCCACGGTACCATGCGCTAATGTTGACAGTGGATGTATGCAATGACTCCTAGACACGCAGTCGTTCAAGCTTTTCAGTTTAACCTAGAATCTGATCCGGATGAAGAAGTTGCAACTCAGCGGCTACAGCAGGACGTCTCCGAATGGTTAGTGTAAAACATTGTGTCTGGATACGGTACTTTAGTTGGTTTATGTATGCTGTTACAGTTATTATCATGTAGCTAATGCTAGCCTACATTGTTGGCTTTTCATGTTGCTCTGATTTGCTATCGTGTATATTATATTATATTATATTATATTATATTATATTATATTATATTATATTATATTATATTATATTATATTATATATAATTATCAGCTACAGACACTAACCAGCGCAACTAAATTAGTCAGACCTCTGCCATGTTACCTTTTCAGATAGGTGCCATTGTGGAAAATGTGCTACCATGCCAACATCATTTATTTGTTTACATATTTTATATTTCATAAATCTTAAAGGTTTTTACAATCTTATTACAATTTATGTACATCAAGCTCTGCAATCTGGAAATGTGGATATCGCGTGCAGAACGGTTACCAAACAACAAAGAAATGTACAACACTGGCATTACAGTATTCACACACATACTTGATGCTGTCTACTTTTACATTAGCGACAGTAACTGGGCTGTATTGGCCCACGCTGAGGAAACAGTCGTCGGTGAAATGTGTGGCGCAGCAGACATACAAAACTATGGGAAGTTGTATCTGCGCTAGGCATGTGACGGTATCAAATTTTCATGTTGCGATTAATTGATGAAGCTTTTATCACGGTATACGGTATTATCACGATGTTAAAATAAGTTGCAAAACAATTTTTGTCAGTTTAACAGGTTTAAGAACTCTTTTTCTAATAAAACAAAAACAACTGACTGAAATTTTCAAACAGATTAAAATGCAAAAGAATTAGGCTATAACGAACAACAGATAACACTTTACTCTATTTAATGCATTAACTAAGATTGAGCAATAGCTACATTTGTTACAGAAAGTGTTATTTTTTGTTAATGTTAGTTTAGAAACACAACTGATCATTGTTAGTTTTATCTCAGGTCCATTAAATAAGTTATTTTGATTTTAGTAATGTTATTAAACAGTAACTAAGAAATTAACATTAATTAATAATAATTATACTTTATATAATTAAAGATAATTTTTATTGTCAGTTTAGTGATAATGAATTAACATGTTAACTAATGAAGCTGTATGTTTTCAAAGTTTTACTGAACAATAACAAATAATCAGAACATTTCTAATCATTAGGGCATGTTGTAGTCCAGATTAATATATAAAAATGTTTAAGTTTGAAAATACATATCCTTTTAAGTCTTTTTTAAGTATTCAGTATTTGGTGCTGTGATGAACAACACTGAGATTACAAAAAAATGAATGGCTGTTTGAAGCATTTTAAAAACTTCACTAGCGCAGTTACTTTGTTTGCACGGTTTCCATGGTAACCGCTGCACGCTGCTGTTCCATCAGCGCCCTCTGCTGTCAGAGAGTGAACGCGCACTTTCATTCAGCTCGTCTCCTTCACTCGTTCCGCCATGTGCCACATGCACGTTGGGATTGTTTACATCTGAGCGCGTGTCCTTTTGACGCAGAATACTGCGGTGTTGTGCATTTTATACGACTGATGGGTAAAGTATTCTTAATTGCCTTATAAAAAATGTATAATTGGTAATACATTATTATTTACGGTATTCTGAAGTGCCGATGATTACAATATCGTGCATATTCATTATCGCGATTTATCGCATTACCGAATATCGGCACAAGTCTAATCTGCGCATTACCAGAGAAAATCAAATTAACCCACTGTTTCTTCATTGGCTCGGATGAAGGAACTAAAAATTCTTTGGTGTTCATTTGTACATCCAAACACTGAGCAGCTGCCATGCTTCGCTCGTTTACAAGGCATTATGTGTTTCTCGAGGAAAAAAAAAATATTGTGCGCGAATCTCACGGTAGTAGCTCATTTTCTCATGGGCGGGCAAAGCAGAGAAAGGGGAGGTAACCTTTCCCCGTATGACGACATATAGGGAAGATTCCAAATTGGGCCGTCTGAGCTTTCATTTTCTCAATTTACCCAGGGCTCGGTTTACACCCATCGCCTTTTCTAGCCACTGGGGGACCATATGCATGCTAGGGGAACTCATATTAATGTTAAAAAACCTCACAGAGTGAAATTTGTCTATTTTCTGTTTTAGTTTTAGTAATTTTAGTAACATATTTAATTTAATTTATTTAATTGCCAACCTTTTTTTTAGGTTAAAATTTTTATATGATATTTCTAAATTATTTTATTATTATAATTTTAATTACCAAAAATGATTTTGAATAGTTGTAGTTTGCCACATTACTAAAAATTGAACTACGGCTAAACTATGTGATATGGTTTCGCAGATTAGAGTTCAACAAACTTGAATTTTGGAATGCAGCGAAATTCAAAACTTACTCGCGTGAGCTTGCATTTCCAGTCTCCCACAATTGAATGTGTATGAATGGAAGTCAATGGAATGAAAAGTGTTGTGTGACACCCCCTTAAGCAACGTACCAAATGTCTTCTCACATGATGCTGTTGATGTCTTTTACACTTTCTGATGAATTTCAATCATGGAACACGATCAACATGAATTTGAATCTTCAGGACCAAAACTTTGTGCATTTGAAATGCTCAATTTTAGAGACTTCCTTTTGGACTTATTTTGGTGATATGGCTGATTGCCTGCTGTCTTATCTTGACAACACATTCAACTTTACACCTTCAAATTCTGCACCTCTGTAGATCTTTAACAGCCATTCACTGCTCTTTTCTAGGTCATGGGTCATTTTGTGCTCCAGAAAGAGGGTGGGTGGGTATAGTATAACCTCCAGCTCCCCCTCTCTCTATGTACTGTTGGCATTATGGGTGGAGCTGCATCCTCTAACCACACCATACCCATAACCCTATCTCTCTACACATTAAACAGGTTAAGCTCCACCCTTGAGCTCCAGAGAGGTCATTTGGCTCTGTAGCGAGCAAACTTGAAACTGAAGTGTCTATTGTCTTTCCCAAATGAATCAAGAAGGCTACTAACTGATATTATGAGGATTTTTCTTTGATGGACAGCTTGACTGTGATGTACTGTATGAGGTTTGTGTGGGTCAGTAATGGCAGTAATTAAATCTGTTTGTGTTTAGTCTGTTGACTCTAACGATCCCTTTTTTTGGGTTCATTTAACTTGGGTGAATTACTTGGAAAACTTTGCTCTTTAAATAAGTTCTCAATCTAATTTTAGATTTTAAGCTGTAAAAACATGCAAATGTTTAATAATTGAGGTATTGTGTGCATCTTTTACTGGATGCCAATGACAGAAAGCCTCCTTTGTGAGTATTATTGTGTGAGCGAAAGCTGGAGGAAAGGGTAAGTGATCTCTGCACGCAGAGCTTGTCTCCAGTCTTTCTCTGCAGTCCCCTAAGTGAATGGGAGGAGGGGGGGCTGTGTAACTCTGAAGCACATTTTGACAGATCATTTTTCAGGCATATGAAAGGCAGAACCCCGAGCGTAAAGGATGAGTCGGATATCGAACAGACCTGCGTCGCTAGAGAGAGTCTAATTCTGACCACCAGACGCAGCTCAGATGAGCTCTGTCTGTGCGTGCCTGAAAGCCACCAGAATCGAGCAACACACACACACACACACACACACACACACACACACACACACACACACACACACACACACACACACACACACACACACACACACACACACACACACACACACACACACACACACACACACACACACACACAGAGCATGGCAGCTTTATATGACAGCTCTGAATGCTTCACTAGCAATGTCTGTGTGCTACTGGTTCCACTTGAAGCCTGCATTGTCTTGGGCAGTTTTTCAAGAGATACTGGTCCATTTTACTCTTGTACTATTTGAATCAAGAGTTAAACAGTTTTAAAATAAAACAGTAACCCATGAGAGGCCATGTGTTCTTAGACACAATATAGTTCATTAGTGAAGTTACAATTCAGATATATAGTATCTTATAATGTAGGCATGTGACGGTATCAAATTTTCATGTTGCGATTAATTGATGAAGCTTTTATCACGGTATACGGTATTATCGCGATATTAAAATAAGTTGCAAAACCATTTTTGTCATAATTTAACAGGTTTAAGAACTCTTTTTTTTTAATAAAACAAAAACAACTCTGACTGAAATTTTTAAACAGATTAAAATGCAAAAGAATTAGGCTATAACGAACAACAGATAACACTTTACTCTATTTAATGCATTAACTAAGATTGAGCAATAGCTACATTTGTTACAGAAAGTTGTTAATGTTTGTTGTTAATGTTAGTTTAGAAACACAACTGATTATTGTTAGTTTTATCTCAGGTCCATTAAATAAGTTATTTTGATTTTAGTAATGTTATTAAATAGTAACTAATAAATTAACATTAATTAATAGTAATTAATACTTTATAAGTATTTTTATTGTCAGTTTAGTGATAATGAATTAACATGTTAACTAATGAAGCTGTAAGTTTTACTGAACAATAACAAATAATCAGAACATTTCTAATCATTAGGGCATGTTGTAGTCCAGATTAAAATATAAAAATGTTTAGGTTTGAAAATAAATTACTTTTAAGTCGTTTTTAAGTATTCAGTATTTGGTGCTGTGATGAACAACACTGAGATTACAAAAAAATGAATGAAATGACTTTGTTTGCATGGTTTCCGTGGTAACCGCTGCACGCTGCTGTTCCATCAGCGCCCTCTGCTGTCAGAGAGTGAACGCGCACTTTCATTCAGCTCGTCTCCTTGTTCCGCCATGTGCTTCTCGTGCACGTTGGGATTGTTTACATCTCTGAGCGCGTGTCCTTTTTACGCAGAATACAGCGGTGTTGTGCATTTTATACGATTGATGGGTAAAGTATTCTTAATTGCCTTATAAAAAATTAATAATTGGTAATAAATTATTATTTACGGTATTCTGAAGTGCCGACGATTACAATATCGTGAATATTCATTATCGCGATTTATCGCATTACCGAATATCGGCATAAGTCTAATATAATGTCATATAATATAATATACAAACCCGATTCCCAAAAAGTTGGGACACTGTACAAATTGTGAATAAAAACAGAATGCAATGATGTGGAAGTTTCAAATTTCAATATTTTATTCAGAATACAACATAGATGACATATCAAATGTTTAAACTGAGAAAATGTATAATTTTAAGGGAAAAATAAGTTGATTTTCAATTTCATGGCATCAACACATCTCAAAAAAGTTGGGACAAGGCCATGTTTACCACTGTGTGGCATCCCCTTTTCTTTTTATAACAGTCTGCAAACATCTGGGGACTGAGGAGACAAGTTGCTCAGGTTTAGGAATAGGATTGTTGTCCCATTCTTGTCTAATACAGGCTTCTAGTTACTCAGCTGTCTTAGGTCTTCTTTGTCGCATCTTCCTCTTTATGATGTGCCAAATGTTTTCTATGGGTGAAAGATCTGGACTGCAGGCTGGCCATTTCAGTACCCAGATCGTTCTTCTACGCAGACATGATGTTGTAATTGATGCAGTATGTGGTCTGGCATTGTCATGTTGGAAAATGCAAGGTCTTCCCTGAAAGAGGCGATGTCTGGATGGGAGCATATGTTGTTCTAGAACTTGGATATACCTTTCAGCATTGATGGTGCCTTTCCAGATGTGTAAGCTGCCCATGCCACATGCACTCATGCAACCCCATACCATCAGAGATGCAGGTTTCTGAACTGAGCGCTGATAACAACTTGGGTTATCCTTGTCCTCTTTAGTCCGGATGAAATGGCGTCCCAGTTTTCCAAAAAGAACGTACTCGGTTACTAACGTAACCTCGGTTCCCTGAGATACGGAACGAGTACTGCGTATGGGGGAAAGGTCTCCCTTTTTCCCCGCTGCTGAAGCCTTTTTCAATAACGCAGTGTAACTGCACCGTCATTGGTTCACTCATAGACAAGTTGTTGAACCAATGACGGCGCGGCATAGCTGCGCGGCCTATGGCGACAAAGCACGCGAATATTCCCGCCGAAATGGGCGGGGTTAAGGGCTATATAAGCAGGCGTTTCGCCATAGGATTTCAGTGTCATTCGACTGAAGCGACGACCCTGAGCCGCAGCCTCGTGGCACGGCAAGTATCGCAGTACTCGTTCCGTATCTCAGGGAACCGAGGTTACGTTAGTAACCGAGTACGTTCCCTTTCGATACTTCACTCGTACTGCGTATGGGGAACGAATTCAACCACGCCGTGCCACGGCTGGGAACGATATAGCTTGAAGTTTGGACACCTGAGAGGGGGCCAAAAAGACAAGCGAGAGGGCAAGCCCTTACCGAACCCTTGCGTTACACTTAGAGGAAATTTATTTCCATGATAGCGTGAGGCGGAGCTCATCTGAGGCCGCTAATCACACTGAAAGGACTCGAGCCTGTAAGGTCGGGACATCGAGATGGTAAAACCTGACAAAGGTGGACGGCGAAGACCAGCCGGCCGCCACACAGATGTCTTGGATGGAAACTCCGTTGGACCAAGCCCATGAGGAGGCCATCCCTCTAGTGGAGTGGGCTCTGACTCCTATGGGGCATTTGGCTCCCAGTGAGGAGTAGCACAGCGTAATAGCGTCCACTATCCAACGAGAAATGCGCTGTTTTGAGACCGGAGATCCTTTGGTGCGGCCTCCAAAACAGACAAAGAGCTGATCTGACTGTCTGAAAGACTGCGATCGCTCTATGTAGGTCCTCAATGCCCTGACAGGGCAGAGTAACTCCAGCCCTTGCTCTTCCGTCGAAGGGGGCAGAGCAGAGAGCGAGATGACCTGAGCTCTAAACGGCGTTGAGAGCACCTTAGGGATGTAGCCATGCCTGGGTTTCAGAACGACCTTAGAGTCTCCAGGCCCGAATTCGAGGCATGCAGGGCTCACAGAGAGGGCCTGCAAATCGCCAACACGCTTAACCGAGGCCAGTGCTAACAGCAAGGCGGTTTTTAGCGTCAATGGCCTGAGGTCGACTGAGCCCATTGGTTCAAATGGGGCTCCTTTTAAGGCCCTGAGGACCAAAGACAGGTCCCAGGAGGGAACGGTGAGGGGGCGAGGAGGATTCAATCGCCTAGCGCCCCTCAGGAAACGGATGACAAGTCCGTTTCGTCCCACTGATTGGCCAGCAATAGGAGCATGGAACGCTGCAATGGCTGCTACGTAAACCTTGAGCGTGGAAGGGGTGCGCCCCATTTCCAAGCGTTCTTGGAGGAAAGACAGTATAGAAGATACGTCACTCTTCATTGGGTCTATGTTGCGTGACGAACACCAGTCAGCAAAGACCGACCATTTCTGGTCGTAGAGGCGTCTCGTGGACGGCGCTCTAGCCTGAGAAATGGTATTTAGGACGTCCCTGGGGAGGTTAGTAGGCTCCCATCGAGGGACCAGAGGTGCAGAGCCCAGAGCTCCGGCTGTGGGTGCCAGATTGCCCTGTTCGCCTGAGAGAGGAGGTCCCGTCTCAGGGGTATCGGCCACGGGGCTCTCAGAGAGAGCTTGAACAGCTCCGAGGACCAAATCTGGTTCCTCCAGAGCGGGGCCACTAGAAGGACTCTGTGTTGGTCTTCTCTGATGCGCCTGATGACCTGAGGGATCAGGGCGATCGGAGGAAAAGTGTAAAGGAGCGTGCTGGGCCATGAATGGGCCAGAGCGTCGACCTCCTTCGAGAAAAATGTTGGGCAATGAGAGTTGTCTTCTGAGGTGAAGAGGTCTATCTTTGCCTTCCCGAAGAGCTCCCAAATCCTGAGGACAACCTGGGGATGGAGCGTCCACTCGTCGGAGGGGACGTTGCTCCGTGACAGCATATCTGCACCCAGATTGTTCCTGCCAGGAACATGAGTCGCTCTGAGCGACTGAAGCCTCGGAAGAGCCCATTCCAGTAGACGTTTCGCCAGAGCGCATAAGCGGCTGGACGAGAGACCGCCCTGGTGGTTTAAATATGACACCACTGTCATACTGTCCGATTGGACTAGAACGTGATGCCCTGTCAAATGAGCCTGAAAGAACTGAAGGGCCTTCATCACTGCTAGCATCTCTAGACAGTTGATGTGCAGAAGGCTTTCCTCTTGGCTCCATGAGCCGAAGGCCGGTCTGCCGTCGCACACAGCGCCCCAACCCGAGTTGGAGGCGTCTGTTGCTAGCACCGTCCTTCGTGAGACCGCCTGTAAGGGCACTCCGCGCTTGAACCATACAGAGTTCGTCCAAGGTTTCAGGGCTAGAAGACAGGCCTGATTGACCTTGAGGCGAAGGCGGCCGTGCCGCCAAGCGCTGGGAGGAACCCGGAACTTCAACCAGTACTGAAGAGGCCGCATCCGAAGAAGGCCGAGCTGTAGTACCGGAGAGGCGGAAGCCATTAGCCCTAGCAGCCTCTGAAAAAACTTCAGAGGGAGGCAGGCTCTGTTATTGACTGAGGCTGTGAGCTGCTGAATCGTCAGAGCGCGCTCTGGCGAGACTATTGCCGTCGTATGGACTGAGTCGAAAACTGCTCCCAGAAACGATATTCGTTGAGTGGGGCACAGCAAGCTCTTGGTTGCGTTGACCCTGAGACCCAGGCATTGTAAATGGCTGAGGAGCACTGATCTGTGGTGTTCCAGCTCGACTCGCGAACGGGCTAGAATGAGCCAGTCGTCGAGATAATTCAGGACTCGGATTCCCGCCTGTCTGAGAGGGGAAAGTGCCGCGTCCATGCACTTGGTGAAAGTGCGAGGAGCCAGAGACAGCCCGAAGGGCAGGACCGTATATTGGTATGCCACTCCCTCGTATGCGAATCTCAAGAATCGTCTGTGACGAGGGGCTATCTGGATGTGAAAATACGCATCCTTCAGGTCCAGCGAGCAAAACCAGTCCTCGGGGCAGATGTGCGCGAGGATCTGTTTCAGTGTCAGAATTTTGAACTTCCGTCTCATGAGGGAATGATTCAAAAGTCTGAGATCCAGGATGGGTCTGAGACCACCATCTTTCTTGGGGACCAGAAAATAGCGGCTGTAGAAGCCTGACTCGCTTTCCGCGGGGGGGACTATTTCCACAGCTCCTTTTCTTAGCAACGTCATGACTTCGGCTCGGAGGACATGGGCGTCGTCCGGATTGACCAAAGTTTGAAGCACCCCGCCGAAGCGAGGGGGCCGGCGTGCAAACTGGAGCGAGTAACCCTGAGTTACGATCCCCATGACCCAATCTGACACATCGGGATTGGCCTGCCAAGCCTCGGCCCGAGTGGCAAGGGGTTGAATGATATCGTGTGACAGACCGCCGCTGAGGGGGTTGTACACCGAGAGTAGCGGAAGAGGAAATTTGCTCCCTTTTAGATGATATAAAAATTTGTTCGCCGTGAAAACGGCGTTTGGAGTGGGCGCAACAGTTGTGGGCCCAGTTGTCACTTGAAACATGTTTCCCACGCCCGGATTTAAACGAGGCGGAGGGGAAAATGTTCGTGGGAGCTTTTGGGGTGGTCCGGTCGCGACGGGACGATTCCCCATCCTCTTCCTTCCTGGCAGATCAGGATGACTTCGGAGGCACCGGGTCCAGCACAATCTTGGGCCGGGGTCCCTGGCGTCTTGGGAAGGGATGGCGCTTGGCAGAGCGCGAGCGCTGGCGTTGCTCCTTAGGTGGCGCTGACTGCGGTGCTGCAGGTGGAGCGGGCTTGTGCTGCTGAGCCGACGCAGTCCTGGGGCGGCTGGAAGCAGAGCTGGAGCGCTTGGGCAGGAAATGTCTCATGGCCTGAGACGATTTCTGTGCCGCTGTGAAGCGTTCAGTGAAGCCATCCACTGCAGGGCCGAAGAGACCAGAGGGAGAGACCGGGGCGTCTAAGAAGGCCGTCTTGTCATTGTCCTTGATCTCCGTCAAGTTAAGCCACAGGTGGCGCTCCAACACTACCAGGCTGGCCATGGAACGGCCGATGGCCTGAGCCGTAGCCTTCGTGGCTCGCAGGGCAAGGTCAGTAGCGCTGCGAAGGTCCTTGAAAGCCGGCGCGTCAATCCCAGACTCGTCCAGAGAGCGGAGGAGTTTGGCCTGGAAGACTTGGAATATGGCCATGGAGTGTAGCGCAGAAGCGGCCTGTCCTGCCGAAGTGTAAGCTCGACCAGCTAAGGTGGAAGTAGTCCGGCAGGGCGTGGAAGGGAGTGACCTCTTAGCTTTCCATCCCACAGCCGCGGGAGGGCAGAGGTGAGCAACCACTGCTTCGTCAAGGGGTGGCAGGTGCTCGTATCCCTTTTCCTCGGCGCCGTCGACGGCAGTGAGGGCGGAGCGGTGCGTGGTATGAAGGCGGGCGGAGTACGGAGCGCGCCATGACTTCGTCAGCTCCTCGTGGACCTCGGGAAAAAAGGGCGCTGCTCGCTGGCGAGGGGCTTGGCGGCGGCCAGGCAGGAACCACTCGTCAAGGCGACTGCGCGACGGCTCCTCAGGTGGGGCCCAGTCGAGGTCCAGCTCTTCTACGGCTCTGGATAGGATGCGGAAAAGCTCGGCATCCATGCCCTGGCCATGTTCAATGGGCTCCAAGGTAGGCGGGGGGGAGGGATCGTCCGATTCGCCAGCCCACACTTCTGCTTCGGAAGCCGCAAGAGACATGGAGTCGTCCTGCTCGTCGTCTGTTCCACCGAATGAGACGAGGTCACTCGCTTCCGCAGAGGGACGCTGCTCAGGCCGAGAGAACAGGACGGGAGAGGGTTCCCTCGGAGGAGAGGGCGAGGCACGCGGGAGCTGGGCCGGCGTGAGCTCGCCTATCTCCTGGCGCTGGGTCGCTCTGCCCCGCTGTCTCTTCCTAGCCGGCTCGCGGGAGGAAGGAGACGGGAGGGCGCGAGCGGCGAGATCACCCTCTGTGAAGAAGGCGACCCGCGAGCGCAGGGAACTGAGACTCATGCACTCGCAGTGCGGGCATGACTCCCCAGCGAGCGCGCCGTCTGCATGGGGCTTGTCCAGGCAAGCGACGCACTCGCTGTGACCATCACCGTCGTGCAGGGGGGCCCTGCACGTGCCACACGAGTGGCGGGGCATCTGAGAAGACGCCGTTGCCGTGAAAACGGCACTTGGGTGGCTCTTTTAGAGCGGCGAGGGCCGCGGAAGCTCTAGAAGCGGTGAAAACCGCTGAAATACGCTCTTTTAGAGCGCCGTTAAGCCGCGGTGAAGCTCTCAAGACGGCGCGCCGGATGGCGGCAGGGGACACACAGGAAGCGGCCGGGAGCGGGAAGCGGGAGGCGGCGACGGCGCTGACGCTGCAGTCGGAGAGGGCGCCGGCGCTGTCCTCAGTCCGGCGAGTCCAGGCGAGTCCGCTGCGGGAGCCTCTTCAGACGGCGGCGAGAGCAGTCAGGAAGGCGGCGAGCTTCTCGGCTTCAGGCGGAGATCAGCGAGGAGATGATGAGGCCGTCGCTGAAGGAGAAAACACTGAAATCCTATGGCGAAACGCCGGCTTATATAGCCCTTAACCCCGCCCATTTCGGCGGGAATATTCGCGCGCTTTGTCGCCATAAGCCGCGCAGCTATGCCGCGCCGTCATTGGTTCAACAACTTGTCTATGAGTGAACCAATGACGGTGCAGTTACACTGCGTTATTGAAAAAGGCTTCAGCAGCGGGGAAAAAGGGAGACCTTTCCCCCATACGCAGTACGAGTGAAGTATCGAAAGGGAACTTCAAATTTTGATTCGTCAGACCACAGAACACTTTTCCACTTTGCCACAGTCCATTTTAAATGAGCCTTGGCCCAGAGAAAACGCCTGCGCTTCTGGATCATGTTTAGATATGGCTTCTTTTTTGACCTATAGAGTTTTAGCCGGCAACGGCGAATGGCACGGCGTATTGTGTTCACCGACAATGTTTTCTGGAAGTATTCCTGAGCCCATGTTGTGATTTCCATTACAGTAGCATTCCTGTATGTGATGCAGTGCCGTCTAAGGGCCCAAAGATCACGGGCATCCAGTATGGTTTTCCTGCCTTGACCCTTACGCACAGAGATTATTCCAGATTCTCTGAATCTTTGGATGATATTATGCACTGTAGATGATGATAACTTCAAACTCTTTGCAATTTTGCTCCACTATATTTCGCCGCAGCATTAGGGAAATTGGTGATCCTCTGCTCATCTTGACTTCTGAGAGACACTGCCACTCTGAGAGGCTCTTTTTATACCCAATCATGTTGCCAATTGACCAAATCGGTCCTTCAGCTGTTCCTTATATGTACAATATTTGGCATGACATTTCAAAATGTGTCACTTTCTACATTTGATTTGTTATCTATATTCTATTGTGAATAAAATATAAGTTTATGAGATTTGTAAATTATTGCATTAAATTTGTACATTGTTCCAGGTAACACTTTTAAGTACGGCTCCATTTGTTAACATTGTCACGATTCCCCTGTTTAATTCCTTTTGTTTAAGGACTTTTATTGTGTTTCATGCCTTAGTTTCCTGTGTCTGTTTGTAGTCCCTCTGTAGTTCTTTTGTTCATTGGTTTTCCTTGATCGAATCCCCAGGTGTGTGTATATATATGTGTATATCGTAATTACTGTAACTACGAGTTTCTGGCCTGGTTTCACAGACAGGGCTTAGCCTAAGCCTGGAATAGACCTTAGTTCAATTAGAATATTTAAGTAGCTTTTATAAACGTACACTAGAAAAAAACATTACTGGTGTGCATCTTGAGTCAAAACAGTGGCACTGACATATTTTAAGATATGTCAGTACAAGTTGCTTTCAGTTAAAACAGCTCAAACATGCATTTTAGTCTAGGACTAGCTTAAGCTTTGTCAGTGAAACTGGGGGTCTGTCTCGTAAAAAGCATTCATAGAACTCGTAATTACAGTTTGTAAGCTGGGAGTTTTCTGAAAGCCACCTGACCGCTGTAGATTCATTTAAGCGGTGATAGTGGTGCCATAGAAACACATAATTCCCAGTCAGTTGTCATCTCAAGATTCCGGTAAATACGAGGTGGTGTGAAAGCAGCATAATAGCCCTGTGTTTTTGTCAGTGTTTGTCAGTCGTTGTCTTTACATGGTTGTAGAGTTGTCACGTTTGTGTTTTTGTTTCGCCCTTGTATGGGTTAAATTTTAGTTTCTTTAATAAATACTGTTTGCAATTCCAAGCCTCTTCTCTTCCCTGCAATGACTGTGATAAACATTAGTTAACTACTTTAGTTAAAGGTGCAATATGTAAGATTTCTGTCCGTTAGAGGTCGCTAGAGGCCTATGCAAAATAAAAGGCATAGCTTGATGATGGCAAGTTTGAGCGCGGAATCTTGGGACATGTGATCTTCACATTACAGCCGGTGGAAACAATCGGGATAGGACTCAGGAAGAAATCATGTTCATTGATGTGATCATTAACATTACTGTAGTATGAAGCAGAGCAGGACCGAGTGCTGTGGGAGCTGAACGTGGCCGCTGGAGCGATTGTGCAACACACGCCTCACGAGCAGCTCTTTATTAAGACACAGTCGCCGGCGCCGCTTCCGCTTTTCCGGTCATGAGTATGAGGTAACACAGCTCTGTTTATCATATTAGATACATTTTCTGAGTGTTGAAAATGAAGTTATAATGTTACTCTGTGCATTCGCTCTGCGGCTGCTGTGAGACACTGTTGCACACTGCAGAAAGATAGATCGAGTTTAGAATATCATATTAATTGTATGATGGAGAAAATTCTGTATTAGGTTACTCAAAATAAAGCTGCATCTGATTATGCTATGTTAGCTACTTGACAAAATAGCGTTTTTCTTTAAGGTATGGTAAAGCATGGTACTCACAAAAAATCAAGAAAATTAAATTTAAACAATAAGACTAAATGTGCTGAGCTATATAACAACAATTAGTTTTTTTGTCTATAAACGTAAACCAAACAGTTGTTCTTTTGTCTATTAAAATTATTAAAAAGCATATTTGGCGTTTCCATTGTTTTTACAAAATAAAACCGGAAACCGAAGGTAACACGGGTATGACGCAATTGACAGGCAACTCCTCACACGTCCCGGAGCCTTGGTTAAAATTGCAATTTTCTAAACAAAATATATAACTTTGGCTTAGTGGTTTTTGGATATTTTACTACAAAAATCTTACATATTGCACCTTTAACATGAACTAACCATGAAAAATACTTCTAAAATATTTATCAATCTTAATGTTAATTTCAACATTTACTATTACATTATTTATTAATTATTGAATATTTTTTACTAAATGTATTTTAACTAATGTTAAAAATGACTAATATATTCTTAATACTGTAGTATTAAGACTTTTTGCATTGTGACATTTTCATGACAATACTATTTTTTAAAGAATCGCATTTGTTTTAAATTAACTGTCACAAACGTCTTTTCTATAAAATGAATGTAAGTGCTAGGTGATTTGGTCTTGATATAATTTGATGAAAAATGCTCATATTGCATTAATGAAGATCTCTGACTTTTGATTGCAGTGATCTTGGCAAACCTGATCACAGTTTGAGACATTGTAAAAATCTCTTCTGAAACTCTAGAGGAGATGCTTGTGAGATAAATGTGGTCTTCTCATGTTACATCTGGGAAGTAGAAGAACTCAGAAGATGCCTTCCATTTTCACTCCATACAATCTCAGTACTATGTAGGAAAAACAATTGAGATATTACAGAGATCTCATTGGTGATTTGTCCTTCCTGTGGGTGTTGATTGACAGAATTATTGTCATAATAGTGGGTCCCAACTCTTTTCCACTCTGACCCCTGTGGCTGAATTATTAATCAAGCTCTACCAGCCGGCATCCAAAATCGATCAATCATTCCATCTGCCCAGAAAATCTCCAACTCTGGTTGCATTATCTCAAACAAACTGTGCCCTTAGTAAACCCATACTTGAAGGTTATATGTTTAAATTGTGAAAGATTGGCTCATGTTTTAGGGTGAAGTCAGGCATTTTAAAATCATTTTAAGTTGTAAATATATTGTTGCACGTTGAAGGTTTTATCATATGCTGTATTTTTGCATAAGCACATGAACATCAAGGGCACTCGACAAACTCTTGCGCAGACAGATGTATAGAAGGATGCAATGCTCAGACAGCTCAGACAGGCTGCCGAGCCAAAAATGTGCATGTTTGTGTTTGTTCGCCCACCTGCGTTGGTTTGTGTATGTGTGTGAGCTGATCAACTGGCGGCTGTAGCTTTGTAACTCTGCACAGCAGACTCGTGGATGACAAATAACTCCCCGGGAAGTCTTGGCAGCGTCTGGCCATATTTTTCTATGGGGTCACCTTGCTACGCTCGTGCAGTTTGCTCCTAACAGAGTGATAAATACAACAATTCATACTTTGTATCATAGATGTGCTGAAAAGCTGCAGCTTTGAGTCCATTTATTTGGAAACTGTATCAGTTGAACTTGGAAATAGCTAGAAAGGATATACTGTAGTTTTGAAGCAGTTTTTTTTTGTAATTGCTCAGTCAATTATTCTGACGTCTGATGTGGGTTTCTGAATTAGGTGTGGCAAAATGGCTTAATTGAAATTTCAATTAAGCGCCCTTCGCTCTACGTTTCACGTACAATTATGAAATTCGGTAGACACATGTAACAGCCTAATACCTACAAAAAAGTCGCTGGGTGCAAAATCTGAAAATGAGATATTTTGAATTTTCTCTGCAAAATGTTTGCCATTTCCAGATGTTGTACTTTAACAAACTCTTTCTAGAGATTTTATTAGATCAACATCATATTTAGTCAGTCTAATCTAAAGGCCTTTTTGATGTTAAATTGCGAAAATCTAGAGTTTTCATTGAATCTTCAGTTTTCATTGTCCGTGGCGGCCTGACAAAATTCGATATTTTGCCATGATAGAGGAAGTTGTTGTAACTCGGGTATACAATGTCCGATCTGTCCCAAACTTCACATGTTTTAGTCCTGGCCTGAAGACATCTACATGGCAATATTCAGTTATAGTTATAGCGCCACCTGTGGGATATAGGAAATTACATGTTTTACACTGTGATTAACTCCTCGTAGAGATTTAACCAGATCAACATCATATTTGGTCAGTCTAATCTTAAGACCTTAGTGTTGTTAAATTGCGAAGATCTTGAGTTTTCGTTGAATGGTGTGTCCGTGGCGGACTAACAAAATCTGATGTTTTGCCATGAAAATGGAAGCTGTTGTAACTCAGACATACAATGTCCAAATTGACCCAAACAATGTCCAAATTGCCCTAATCCTGTAGTGTAAACTTGGCATAAGCGTTTTAAACTGCGAGAGTTTTTCATTTTCTTCGTAAGTTGAATATGGAAGGCGGTCTGGCAGAAGCTAGTTATTTTACTTTACAACTTGTTAAATATGGATATTTTTCTTACACAAATGCATCTCTTTGCTTCTGAAGGCCTTTATTAACCCTCCGGAGCCGTCTGGAGTTGTTTATGATGGATGGATGCACTTTCTTGAGCTTCATACTCGTTGGTCCAGTTCACTGCCATTATAAAGCTTAGATGCATCAGGATGTTTATTAATATAACTCAGATCGTGTTCATCTGAAAGAAGAAATTCGTATACACCTAGGATTGCTTGAGGATGAGCTTGGGGTAATTTTCATTTTATAGTGAACTAATCCTTTAAGAGAATATAGATTTTGATTAAACTGCATCATGTTTTCAGTGTCATTTTAAAAATGTTTTGTTTCTGTTGTTTCTGTTTACAAAAATGTTAAATAAACTGTAATTTGTCTTCGGTTCATTAACCAGTCATAACCATATATAGCAATCTGAGTTTTTTTGTATTTTGTTGCATACTGTAGGTTTTAAAAAGCTATTATATGTAAATGATGTTTGGAATGAAATAATTCTCTCATCTCCTCCTCTCTGGGTGTTCTGTTAATAATACACATTAGTCGTCTCCTGTTCTCTGATGACTTGTGTTCATGGGGTGTGTATTTTATTCATGACTTTGTGTGTGTTTTATCTATTGTAATAATATTACTTTAGTTAAATGTTCTGCGTAAATAAAACTAAATGGGCAGACTAAACAAATCAATTATATGTGAAAATCGTAACAAACAAATTTACCATTTCCCACTGGGAGAGAAGACAATCTTTATTACTTTATTTAGAATTTTAATAAGATGGCAAGGTCACAGCAGTTCAGGCAGATGAAGATGGTGCTTTTAGTCTTTTCCGGTGGGAATCTGGTTAATGTTCAGCATCTAAACAAACCAGGAGGGGAATCAGTTAGCAAGGTATCAGTCGGAGAGTGGGTGTGTTTGTGTGCGTGTTGAGTGTGAATGCACAGAGTAGCACATGCAAGAAGATATTACCAGTCATGTAAGGACAGCTTCTATTTAACATAAGTAAAATCAGTGCTAAAAACATCTAATAAAAATATGATCATGCGTTTTGTTTTAGCTCAAATAATATTGGTGTATCTGATATGCATGTACATTCTCCTGTAAAAATGGTCACAAAGACCACCTGATGTCTTTTAATTGAAAGGCAGCACAGCCAGCATGGTGAGTGTTGTGATTTCATCAATTTATTTTTCTACGATTGGCCTATTTCCTCATCTACTCCAGAAATCAAGCACTTTCATCTCAATAGACAGAGTTTCAGTCTCATGTGTACTTGAGTTATTTACGGTGTTTATAAAACTATGTTAATGGTAGCCTGAGAAGGTAAAAGCTACTCACAATTGAATATAGCCATATAAAAAAGTAGTGCACTATATTAAAAGTTATTTACAAAAAGTAGCTGCCAATATTGAAGCTATATAGGGTGATATGTTTGTATGCAAAATATGTTTTAACTGATTCACTGGATTGAAAGCAATTTGCTAAAATGAAATGTAGTTCCAAACGTAGGTTTGGGAGGAGCCTAAACATTCAGTCCTGTCAATCATCATTACGAGTATATATAAGCAGCAGTCACTGCGTCATCCCAGTGACAATTCTTCCAGCATTTGGTCCCAGCCCGTCGTTTTCAAAACTTTATTTCCCACTGCTGCAGCAGTGATTTCGGCCACCGCTCTCGCATCAGCTTTCAGACTAAAACTTTATTTCTATCTACCACAGCAATGATATCTCCCCCACTGCTCTCTAAACTTATTTCACACTGCCGCAGCAGCGATTTCAGCCTCCACTCTCGAAGCAGTTCTCCAGCTAACCATCTATAGGGACAGAAAAGTATCCCTTCACTACCCCAGCAGTGATTTCTCTCTCTGTTCCTGCAGGAGCCTTTCGTTTTCTCTTTTAGCTCCCGCAGGAAATTCACCACACAAGGGGGGAGAGGGATTAAATCCTTTAAGTCTTCTGTACTTATACTGCTGAACTACTCTTAGTTGACTGCCCAGATTGCTGTCCTTGTAAATATCTTTTTGGGGGTTTAACTCTGAGCTCGAGCCAAGCCTCGGGTTCGAGCCTCCTTCGAGGACAGCAAGCCAAGTTTGTTTTGTGCAATCTAATTGAGAGATATGTTCTAAGATAGAACAGCTTAACTATTGTTACACAACTGAAAAAAAAAAAAAAAAATGTAGTTAAAGAGATTTCCAAAAGAAAATATAATTTTTTGCTAACCTTCCTATAACCTTCCTATTCGTTTTTATAAACTTACTTTATTCTACAAATCACAAAAAAAAAACAAGATTTTCTGAACGTTGGAACACATTGACTTTCATTGTATGGACATAATACAACTATAATACAAAATACATAATACAACAATAACACAAAAATGAACTCTGATGCGGTTCGACTGAAATATGAACACAACACCAAAGACACCTAAACGAACCAAAAAGTGGAAGTTATGTCACAAGATGTGACCCTAAAAGGACAGAATGCTCAACCAAATACAAACCCGATTCCAAAAAAGTTGGGACACTGTACAAATTGTGAATAAAAAAGGAATGCAATAATTTATAAATCTCAAACTTATATTTTATTCACAATAGAATATAGATAACATATCAAATGTTGAAAATGAGACATTTTGAAATGTCATGTTAAATATTGGCTCATTTTGGATTTCATGAGAGCTACACATTCCAAAAAAGTTGGGACAGGTAGCAATAAGAGGCCGGAAAAGTTAAATGTACATATAAGGAACAGCTGGATTTGCAAATTATTAGGTCTATTGGCAACATGATTGTGTATAAAAAGAGCCTCTCAGAGTGGCAGTGTCTCTCAGAAGTCAAGATGGGCAGAGGATCACCAATTCCCCCAATGCTGCGGCGAAAAATAGTGGAGCAATATCAGAAAGGATTTTCTCAGAGAAAAATTGCAAAGAGTTTGAAGTTATCAGCCGTTTTCTCTGGGCCAAGGCTAATTTAAAATGGACTGTGGCAAAGTTGAAAACTGTTCTGTGTTCAGACGAATCAAAATTTGAAGTTCTTTTCATTTTGGGACACCATGTCATCTGGACTAAAGAGGACAAGGACAACCCAAGATGTTATCAGCGCTCAGTTCAGAAGCCTGCATCTCTGATGGAATGGGGTTGCATGAGTGCGTGTGGCATGGGCAGCTAACACATCTGGAAAGGCACCATCAATGCTGAAAGGTATATCCAAGATCTAGAACAACATATGCTCCCTTCTAGACGTCGTCTCTTTCAGGGAAGACCTTGCATTTTCCAAAATGACAATGTCAGACCACACACTGCATTAATTATAACATTATGGCTGCGTAGAAGAAGGATCCGGGTACTGAAATGGCCAGCCTGCAGTCCAGATCTTTCACCCATAGAAAACATTTGGCACATCATAAAGAGGAAAATGCGACAAAGAAGACCTAAGACAGTTGAGCAACTAGAAGCCTGTATTAGACAAGAATGGGACAACATTCCTATTCCTAAACTTGAGCAACTTGTCTCCTCAGTCCCCAGACGAAGAGGGGATGCCACACAGTGGTAAACATGGCCTTGTCCCAACTTTTTTGAGATGTGTTAATGCCATGAAATTTAAAATCAACTTATTTTTCCCTTAAAATAATACATTTTCTCAGTTTAAACATTTGATATGTCATCTATGTTGTATTCTGAATAAAATATTGAAATTTGAAACTTCCACATCATTGCATTCTGTTTTTATTCACAATTTGTACAGTGTCCCAACTTTTATGGAATCGGGTTTGTATGTTTTTTTCCATCATAGTCACAATGTTGCTCATTACAGTACAGTATGTCAGAACCATGTCTTCTTGATTTTCATTTGTGTATGTAAAAGAGGAATTCCTTTTGCTATTTTAACTTCTTTAAACATTTACAAAGCTCTTCCTGAGTTCTCAGCTGGTAAAAATACCATCATATGTACGCACATACGATGAACGCATTTAGCCCAGCACACAGCAATGTTTTGGATGTTTGTTAAGTCCCTTCACAAAATATATGTCTTATTGTTTTGTATTGTATCTTTAGTTCCGGTGTTAAAAATGACAGCGTGAACACTAGGCAAACCAGAACTAAATATATCAATTTCTTATTCGGTCCGGACCAAATGAAGCAAGAAAACACAATGTTTTTCTCATATTTGACATTGTTACAGCTCATCTCTTCTCAATCTGTCTGTAACACTCTGTTTAGTTCCTTTCTCTATGTAGCCCCTCCTGAAAAATGCAATGATCTCTGTTTGGTCGACTGGACCAGTGTGTTGTGATTGGTCAAGCGCTTCAAGCATGTTTGGGAAATGTCCCGCTCCTTATCATAACAGTGAAAGCTTCAAAGTTGTAAATTCTTACAATGTTAGTGTGTACACCTGAGTTTTGCCTTATCAATTCGAGCCGGAGTCAGTTAATGAAAGCGTAGAAGAACAATGCAACTCAACCAGGCCCCGCCCCTTTATTTTACGTATGCCTTGGGCGGGAATTATTCACATGAGGAAGAATGTGACGTGTTCGTTTCCGTAAGTAAAATCAAGACTACAATAGAGGCGTTTCAGAGAATTCAGAAACAGCCCGCACTGACATAAAATTAACTCCCGCTGGAGTGACTATGTAACTTTGCAGACCTTTTTCATGCTCAAACAGCAACATTACGCATGGAAGAAAGTTGAATGTGTAAAAAAATCGTATAGGCCCTCTTTAATTAATACCCTCCTAGCAAGATCTGCTGTCATCATTGCAAACTCTCCCATTGTCACCAAATATTCATGAACCTACAGCGTGTCATCCCCTTATTTTAAAGGATCTCATCTTTGCGGTATAAAAATCATAATTCCCTTATTCAAATCATACTTGGAAAGACTGCAGAGTGCAAAGTCCAAGAGCAGAGTTTTTAATAGTGTTTGACCTCTGTGTCTGTCCTCTGACAGTAGCTTACTTCTCATTATGCTTCTGTCTGTCCAGCTCTAATGGCCGCCTTCGACCTCGTCCCCTCTCATTGGAGGCATCCATTAGACAGAGACTGCACCTGCTCTCACTGCGAGCGATTGCCGGGGATGATATTTGGATGTGTTTTAGTTCCTGCTGCATGTTAGGTATGACAGGCAGATGGAATAACTCATCAGTGTGTGTTTGTGGCACTCGCTGACTTAATGCACCATATGTGGCTTATTTATTTAAGAGTTTTCTTGGCCAAGCAAGATGTCTCTCAATATTTTAATTACGTAAATATATTACATTAACAGACTTTACTCAACACCATGGTGATGAGTAATGAGTTCACTGATAAATGGTACAGCTCATTTTTCATGTTTTTACAAATGTGAGGGTGATATTATAGTACACTTGCTGCCAGTGCTGAGAATCTGCCAAAGTAATTAACACCTCTCTAATTCACTAAGTGAAAAGACAGTTTATTTGTTCATTCGTCTGCACTCAGATTAATTGCTTTGTCTCATCGATTTAAAAAAAAAAAAAAAAATTTTATAATCTTTTGTTATATCCAGGTCTCCACGGTATCGGAATGCCACAATGCTAGAGTATTGTTTGCTGTTTTTAGAAACTGTGTCTCATTTCGAAAGTTGTATTCATCGGCCACATACATCATCAATGATGTCTAATTTCAGAAAAGTAACCATTAAAAATGGATTGTTATTCCCAGTAAAGCGTAAATTGTTGTAATTTCTTTTTAACTTTGGAATGTAATGGTTACGCTGCTGAAATGAGGCAGCCTCAATGATGTATTCAGCCAACAAATGTGACCTCCGGAGGACGCAGCCTTTTGGTGGTTGCTAAGGTATGGCGAGGAGTTGCTAGGTGGTTGGTACATTCACCATCTTAGATTATTGGATACATTTGATAGATATATTGATTTCTAAACAGGAATATGAAGGAAGTTCAAGTTATACAGTAACTTCAGACATACAACATACAGTACTATGTACAAGTTTGGGGTCAGTAAGATTTTTTTTATATACAATATACAATACTTGATGTTTATTTCATTGTAATTGCTTACTATACAGGTGCTGGTCATATAATTAGAATATCATCAAAAAGTTGATTTATTTCACTAATTCCATTCAAAAAGTGAAACTTGTATATTATATTAATTCATTACACACAGACTCATATATTTCAAATGTTTATTTCTTTTAATTTTAATGATTATAACTGACAACTAAGGAAAGTCCCAAATTCAGTATCTCAGAAAATTTGAATATTGTGAAAAGGTTCAATATTGAAGACACCTGGTGCCACAATCTAATCAGCTATTTAACTCAAAACACCTGCAAAGGCCTTTAAATGGTCTCTCAGTCTAGTTCTGTAGGCTACACAATCATGGGGAAGACTGCTGACTTGACAGTTGTCCAAAAGACGACCATTGACACCTTGCACAAGGAGGGCAAGACAAAAAAAGGTCAATGCAAAAGAGGCTGGCTGTTCACAGAGTTCTGTGTCCAAGCACATTAATAGAGAGGCAAAAGGAAGGAAAAGATGTGGTAGAAAAAAACATAACTGCACCATGGAGAGGATTGTGAAACAAAACCCATTCAAAAATGTGGGGGAGATTCACAAAGAGTGGACTGCAGCTGGAGTCAGTGCTTCAAGAACCACTACACACAGACGTATGCAAGACATGGGTTTCAGCTGTCGCATTCCTTGTGTCAAGCCACTCTTGAACAACAGACAGTGTCAGAAGCATCTCCCCTAGGCTAAAGACTAAAAGGACTGGACTGCTGCTGAGTGGTCCAAAGTTATGTTCTCTGATGAATGTAAATTTTGCATTTCCTTTGGAAATCAGGGTCCCAGAGTCTGGAGGAAAAGAGGAGAGGCACATAATCCACATTGCTTGAGGTCCAGTGTAAAGTTTCCACAGTCAGTGATGGTTTGGGGTGCCATGCCATCTGCTGGTGTTGGTCCACTGTGTTTTCTGAGGTCCAAGGTCAACGCAGCCGTATACCAGGATGTTTTAGAGCACTTCATGCTTCTTGCTGCTGACCAACTTTATGGAGATGCAGATTTCATTTTCCAACAGGACTTGGCACCTGCACACAGTGCCAAAGCTACCAGTACCTGGTTTAAGGACCATGGTATCCCTGTTCTTAATTGGCCAGCAAACTCGCCTGACCTTAACCCCTTAGAAAATCTAAGGGGTATTGTGAAGAGGAAGATGCGATATGCCAGACCCAACAATGCAGAAGAGCTGAAGGCCACTATCACTGCAACCTGGGCTCTCATAACACCTGAGCAATGCCACAGACTGATCGACTCCATGCCACGCCGCATTGCTGCAGTAATTCAGACAAAAGTAGCCCCAACTAAGTAATGAGTGCTGTACATGCTCATACTTTTCAGTTGGCCAAGATTTCTAAAAATCCTTTCTTTGTATTGGTCTTAAGTAATATTCTAATTTTCTGAGATACTGAATTTGGGATTTCCCTTAGTTGTCAGTTATAATTATCAAAATTAAAAGAAATAAACATTTGAAATATGTCAGTCTGTGTAATGATTTGATTATATTCTAATTATATGACCAGCACCTGTAATACATTTAATTTGGAACTACACCACTAGGGGGCTCTAGTGAGAAATTGTGTTGAGTAATGCAGAGAACAAGAATAAAAGTTGAATTGTTGAGTTGTATACCACATGGAGTGTGTTCTGTTAAAGGGGTGAAAACACCACAGGTAGGATTAAGGGGTGTAGAATAAGGTCATGCAGAATAAGACATTAATATGTGCTTTATAAGTACTAATAAACAGACAGTATACTAGAAATATGCATGATAATAAGCAACTAGTTAAAAGTGAGAACTGAAGCCTAAAATAAAGTGTTACCAATAAATGCAGCCTTAGTGAGCAAAAGAGACTTAAAAAAACAAAAATCATACAGACCCCAAACATTTGAACTATAGTGTACACAAAATGAACACATTAAAACAAGCACAACATTTCTACTTATATTTTTTTATAAAATAAGACATGACATGACATGAAAATAAGAAAAACAGTCAGTGAATTGGCCTTGTGGTGGCAGTTTGCACTCAAATTGATTTACATCCTACTGAATGTGAGAGAAAATGAAAGAAAGATGATGGTACAGTTGTACCTTTGTGCCTCTAAGAGGCCCATGATGATTGAATAAACAGAATGAGATTATTGAATAGAAAATCAAGACAATTCTGCCCACATGAAATCCATGAGCTGCTCTTAGTACAGTATATACCGTGTCTTTCAACATAACCTGTCGTCTTACATAATATTCTCAGCCTTTAAAAATAATGGTAAATATCAAGTTTAAGTTTATTGAGTACTTAATGCTATTTAATTGCAAATGCACTTAGTAATACGAGGCCTCCCTCACAAACCAATGTTTAGCTGCTGGTGAGAGTAAACGGTTGCCGGGCAGGTTTGTGCGGTCAGAGGGTGCAGTACATTAAGCTCTTGACATTCTCTTTGAATGTCTTTAATAGACAGGCCGTGGAGAGCTGTACATTATCATAATCACATGCTTGGGCCTCACTTTAGTTGCTCAGGTAATTACCTAAGTAGATTACGTCTTTTTGAAAAAACTGTGCCTGTGCCTTTTGCAAGAGCTCTCCCAAATGTTTGTTTTTGTGTTTCCTCACTGGATTCTTGGTGACGGGTGTCTGCTGATTAAAATTGTGTGTGGGAGAGTTTGTAAGAAATCCATAAAATTGCACTTTTACATTTTCTGAAGAAAATATGAGTGGTGTTTGCCTCATACTAGGGTGTTATTGGTGGTTTCCCGGTTGCTTGGTGTTTTAAAGTGTTTTTTTTTATTATGTAAAATGGTTGCTAGGGCATTGTGAGGGATTGCTAGGGCTTTGCTATGTGGTTGCTTGTTAGTCCTAGCAAAAATATCAGTCTGACCCTAGACCCCACTTTATTTCGATTTTATTTTTTTTATTTTTTATACATTAAATATAAGTAACTTTGCAACTACATGTCAACTAACTCTCATTAGAGCATTAGTAGACTGCTAGGTTAGGATTAGCGTTAGTAGAATAAGTCGACATGTACGTATAGTCAGTTGAATGTCTGTTGGGAGCATCAAAATAAAGTGTTAGCAGATATTAAGCAGACATATTATATATATTAAGCAGTCTACAAATACTCCAATGACTGCTAGTTGACGTTGTTGCAAAATTACTTAATAAAGTTATCATTTCTTGCTTGCACATTCCGCATTTGATGGCATTTTGGGAAGAATTCTTAGTGTGCTCAGATAAGACAGAGTAAATATTGTGTGTGGATCTGTTGTATCGCTTTTCTCTTTATCAAAACACACAGACAAGAGCAAATCCTTGAAATGTCATTGCCTACGGCTGCAGCAACAATGTTATGAATTTAAGATATCTGGACATTATTCGGTTGTTGTCCTGTACATGTCACGGTCAAAGTAGAACTGAAAGAGAGGGAGTAAATGTGTGATTTTTGCAGTTTAAAGCAGCATGTCTTTGGCTAATAGACATACTGAAGATGGCAGTGATTCTTCAGAGAGTGGCATATTCCAATATTCCTTTTGTCATTTTGATAATGTCGGCTACTAGACAAAGCTTTTAGATGGTGATTGTCCAATTATTCTGTGGAGATGGGATCAGCTTGCAATGAAGATATGATTGAGCTAAAATCAGGGTTTCTATTTGAATAATGTGAACGTTTATTCTGGCAGTATGAATTTGAACATCGAAAATGAATACATTCTCTTGACATGGAGGCCATTATTATCAATGGCAGCAGTCCAACACAGTGTTATTCTAGTACCATTGATATACTATTATATTTACTTTTAATATTTTGAACCAGTTAATTTTAATTATAGTTAAAGTTTTAGTAATTTTGTTGTGTCTTTGTCATTTTCATCAGTTTTTTAAATGTTGATATAATATTTATTCATTTTTTTTTCAGTTTTAGTTATTTTAGTACATTAAGTTAAACTAAATGAAAATGAGAAATGTTTCCTTTGCAACTAGCTGAATTTATATATATATAATATATATATATAATTATATAATTTTATTTTTTGTTCATGTTTATTTTATTTCAAGTAATGTTTTTTTTTTTTTAATGGTTTTAGTTAACAATAATAACCCTGGTCCAGCATGCTGCAGTCCTTGAGGGGGCTGTTTGCGAGCATTGTGAGCACCTTCCTATCAGGAAACTTAGCTCTCGTCTGGCCCTTTTCTCAAGGGAATCGGGCCAGCCACCGGCTAGTAGGAGACTTAAGATGTGAAGCTCGCAGGTGGAGCTCGAGGATGAGTTTGAGAGAGGTATGATTTTTTTTCTCATGCATCTGCAGCGGACTAGAGTGAGCTGCCGGATGATGATGTGTTGTCTCTTACATCATCTGAGCCAGCAGCAAGCTCGTTTCTTGCTTTGAGCCATGATGAGCAAGACGAGGCTGATGAGATCGATGATGCTTCAGAGAGTTCTCAGCCCGCTTGCCCCACATATGAGTAGTTACTGGATGTTAAGTCCCGTGCCAGGGTGAGTTTAGATCTGCCATGAAAATGCGAGAAGCACGCGCCCCCTCGTAACTACCTCGATGAACGCTTCCTGTCGGGACACAATCGTCCAGCTCGTAGGAGCCTTCCATTTCTCCTAGATCTTCACACTGAGGTCCAGAGATCTTGGGGAAAGCCATATTCTGCCTACATCCATCACACTCAGGCAAATTATGCTGACGTTGAGGGAATGTAGGAATATGGGTACGCTGGAAACGCTGTCCAGCTGGCCAGTTATCTCACGATGGATGAGGCATCCACGTTGAAGGCTCCGTTTCTGCCTACTAAACTATTGCGCGTCACGTCGCGTCTTAATGGCAGACCATATGCAGCAGCAGGTCAGGCTGGCCTTGCAGGCCTACCAGGCCGATCTGTTGAAGGACCTGGACCAGGGTTCGGAGGCTTCCCCCTGAGGTGGTAGAGGAGCTGCGCAGCACCACAGATTTGGCTCTCCATGCCACTAAAACAAGCTGCCACCACAATTGGTTGATCCATGGCGGCCATGGTGACTACAGAGAGACATCTCTGGGTGAACCTGGCCGACATCGATGAGAAAGACAAAAAATCTCTCCTCAATGTGCCAGTTTTGCCATCTGAACTTTTCAGCACATCTGTTGAGATGGTGGTCGGAAGTTTAGAGACGAAGGCATGCTCCGCTGCTTTTAAGTCATATTTAAGCTGTTTTTTATTCATACTACGCTGGTCCAGGTCCCCGCCTCAGCCTGCGAGGGGGTCTGGCCTGTCCCAGTCTCAGAACCAGACACAGGACCAGAAGGCCAGTGCTGCCACCCTCGCAAAATAAAATCCGCCTCTTTAGTTTACTGAATAGTAGGTTGTCTTTGAGCTCCTTCGTTAGAGAGAATTGTTTTTATTGAGGCCTCCCCTCTCTAGAACTCCGCCGGGATAGCTTGTGGGTTGTAGGCTCTCTGTGAGCCTCCTTGCAAAATTTCCTAAATGTGTGAGTTGTTGTTAGGCCTCCTCTCGATTAGTGAGTCTTTATGCTGAGGCCTCCACTCCTAGAGCTCGGCTATTATTTGCTAAGTTGTCAGGCTCTCTGTGAGCCTCCTCTCTATGAGCACTGTCAGGCTTCCTCTCGCTAGAGAGAGTTGTCTTTATTAGGCCTCCACTCTCTAGAGCTCCGTTGGGATATCGATTGTGAGCGGTAGGTTCTCTTCATTGCAAGATGTCCGGAGCAAGCATTGTTAGGTCTCCTCTTGATTTAGAGAGTCGTTATACTGAGGCCTCTGCTCCTAGAGCTCGGCTAGGCAGTTTGGGTAGTATGCTACTTCATAAGGCTCTCTTGGAGCCTCCATGGCTACTGACCTCAGTGCGAGTAGGCCTCCACTCATTGTGAGAGTCATTCTATTTAGGCCGCCCTTTGCGGAGCTTCGTGGGCCAGCTCTCTGTGAGCCTCCTGGAAAGCTGGCCTTAGTATTTAGCATTTAGGCTTCCTCTCTTTAGAGTGATCCTGTTGAGGCCTCTGTTCTTGAAAAGCTCCGACCTATGGTTGTCGCTGATGCACCTTATGGATGAGGACTTAGCTCAGCCAATAGGGCACTCATCCCTTCAACATGACAGCATCAGTATTCTGTTCCCCATAGCGACCCCTAGGGGACGCAGTGTGAGTTCCCTTTTGAAAAGGAACGTCTCAGGTTATGCATATTACCATGGTTCCCTGAGAATAGGGAATGAGACTCCCAAGTTTATTGTTGTGCTTAGACTCATGCTTCAGACACTAGTCATGCTGGAGGCATTCCCCCATAGCCACCCCTTGGGGATGCAGCATCTCATTCCCTATTCTCAGGGAATCATGGTTACATGTGTAACCTGAGACTTTTTTTTCCATTCTGTTACTCAAACATTCATTAAAGTGTCTTAAAATTAAATTCATCCTTAATTATAATAATACACATTTACCAGACAATAGAGATAAGAAATTATTAGGGAGATAGCAATTTGCTTAACAGCACAGGTCAGAATTTTTTTTTCAGTTTTGAATTCAGCTTTTCATATTTATAAGATTTTTTTCAGAGAATATGTGGTGTTTGCTAAGGATGTGCTAAAACATGGTCTTGCACAGATAAATACACATTTTTTTGTGGGTGAAAACATAAAAAATTATTTGTTATTTAAAAAGAAATGGATTAATCAGAGCCCAGCAGTTAATGCATGCAGATTAGACATGTTGGCACTTGTAGGGACATGTTTTCGTACAAACATTTTGGCATAATGGCATAAAAAATGTGAATAGTTTATTTGGTAGATGTTTCTAGGAGAGAATTTCTTGAGGACTTCGAGTATGTTGTAGGGAAGCTTTTGAACAGGAGGAGAGGCAAGGTTCGCTCACTGGACATGCTCCATTGAGATATCTCGCCCCGTTTCTGCTCACGGCTCCAGCTCTCTCACTCTCGCAGGGCGTATCATCTTAGAGAGACTTGCGCCATCGTTCTGTGTTCATGTAGTGAGTCAGAGCTCTGTGGCCATCTGTTAGTGTCGGTACCTTCAGAAACGTTCAAGTATGTCTAATATTAGCGTTTTTTTCCTCCTCTCGCCCAGTGCACATCCCATTGGAGGCAGTGTCCTGGGGGAGGCCATCTGTCTGTGTGGCTCTGGGTTTGGCCGGACATCGCAGGGGACGGTTGTCCAGCTCCTGTCTCAGCATTGCCACTGTGGAGATTGTGAAATCAGTGATACAAGTAAATGATTGTGGGCTTGTGACCTTGCCTGCTTCATTTCGGTTATTGCAATATACATTATATCATCTCAATGCTGATAAAACTATATACTTCCAAAGGCCAAAAATAATATGTGTGTGTGTATATATGTGTGTATTGCAATTTAAATGTAATTAGTAAGTTAAATAATAGTGATTATAATAATAACAATAATATAATACATTTACATTTTTGTCAGCTGCACACCCATGATGCGAATCTCTCGTTCTTGCACATCTCAAAGCTGCCTATTGGATTGAGATCTGGTGACTGTGGGGGCCGTTTGAATATAATGAACATTTTCATGTTCAAGAAAATTAGATTGAGATGATTTGAGCTTTGTGACATTGATATCTGGCTGGAAGTAACCATCAGAAGATGGGTCCACTGTGGTCATAAAGGGATGGATATGGTCAGCAACAATACTCAGGTAGGCTGTGGCTTTTAAACGATGCTCAATTGGTACTAAGGGGCCCAAAGTGTGCCAAGAAAATATCCCCCACACCATTACACCAGCAGCAGCCTGAACTGTTGATACAAGGCAGGATGGATCCATGCTTTCATGTTGTTTAGACCAAATTCTGACCCTAACTTCTGAAGGTCGCAGCAGAAATTGAAACTCATCAGGCCAGGTAATGTTTTTTACCATCTTCTATCGTCCAATTTTGGCGAGTCTGTGTGAATTGTAGCCTCAGTTTGCTGTTCTCAGCTGATAGAAGTGCCATATTTTCTGGATATTTTCTCTTTTTCAGACCATTCTCTTTAAAGAGAGATGGTTGTGCAGGAAAATCCCAGTAGATCAGCAGTTTCTTATATACTCAGACCAGCCCATCTGGCTATCACTTAAATCACCTTTCTTCCCCATTCTGATGCTCAGTTTGAACTTCAGCAGATCGTCTTTATCATGTCTACATGCCTAATGCATTGAGTTGCTGCCATGTGATTGCTGATTTAGATATTTGCGTTAACAAGCAGTTGAACAGATGTACCTAATAAAGTTAGAGTGTGTGTATTTATTTATTTATCGGGTCTGTGGAATACTTGATTCTGATTGGTCAATCGTGCCATCCAGCCAATAACAACCGCTAAAAACAGATAACACAGGTGGGTTACTGAAGTCTGCAGCACTATACGCTTGCTAGGAATGTTTTTCTTGTGGAATTTTTGTATTTGGTGAGCTAATAAAATATTAAAACGCATTCAAATCAATATTTTGTGTACAGTTCATCCGGTATCGCAGACATACATACATTTCATACAAAGGCAGCTGCTGGCATTTGCGACTAATGTTTTGTTCACTGTAACAAACAGGTACGATTTTAGATCATCTCCGATCAATATCACTTATTCCCATAATTAATTATTTGGCAAAATTAATTATTTATTGGACCGTGTAATATATGGTATGACTGAATTGTATTTAAATGTCCGTGTAGTTTAAATTTGCCGCTTTCTAGCAACTGACATTGCTCTCGCCGCGAATGCTTTGCGTTTAAAGAGCTAATAAAATATTTTGACTCAGATCAATATTTCATGTCTAATTATTTACTTATGTGGCAAGTAGCCATGTAATAACAGGGATAATTACATTCAGCCAGTTGTTATCCGTTACCTGTCAGGGTTTATTCTGTTATAACAACCAGCTGGATGTACATTATTCCTTACATATACACATTAGTGATATATATTTCATTTTTAAATTTCAATTAAATATATTTAATTCACATAATGAATTTGCTTATATAATTAGATTAATCATGATGATTTTAATTTATTCATTAACATTTAAGTGCATATTCTCTTAAAGTCAAACTCAGACTACATCAGTAACACATCTTGAGCTGTTTACTACTGATCAAGACATTCACACAGCAGGGAGTCTTTGCAGCCGGTGGCCTTATTGACATTGTTATTCGGCAAGCCAAATTTGTTTGTGAGGAGAGGCAAAACGTTACAAATAAGTGTAATGTGAGACTTGCTGGCAGACGTGTGTCGGCTGCACACTGATCTCTGTGGATGAGTGAGTGGACATAGAGCTGCATGTACTCATTAAAGTGTGTGTCGTACTGTCGAGGATGAACATAAATAGCTGGCTGTCACTCACTGCACGAGCTTCCAATAGTAAGAGAATTGTAACATTACAAAAACAATCATCTCTCTTCCTCTCTCTCTCTCTCTGTTGAATAGGCTACACCTGTCCGATTCAGATAGCAGGAGGTTTTATCATCCTAGCAATTTTTCCAGTGCAGAAATGAATTGATAAAGTCAGCAATTTTGAGACCATGGTATGTGTGTTGTATGCACATACAAATTGGGGACAAGAGAAATATGTATTTCTCTCTCTCACTTGCTCTTTTTTTTATCTCTCTCAATATGAACCATCTCCATATTGAAAAGTTGAAAATTTAATTGTTTATGTTTGAAAATATTGCTGTGCAAGTCAATTTTCTTAACCTCATAGAAGTAACACATTAAAGCTGAATAAAGTCAACTTGAAATTCTGTTCGCAATCTATTTTACTACTTTAATTTGGTCCATGTCTGAGTCAAACAGATGGGAAAAAAAAGAGAAAAAAAAAATCCTTCAAGAACTGATTGAATCGTAAAAAAGTCTCTATGTAACAGGCAGCTGGAGGAAAGTGGTTGGAAAAGAGGAATTGGTGATATGAAATGAAAATTACTGTCAATTTTGATTTAATAGATTTTTTACTATCCCTGAATCTTACAAAAGCAGAACCATATAACAGTATGCACAAAATACAGACAACAAAGAGATGAACGTATATTAAATTTTTTTTTCTTTTCACAGGAACTAAATTTCATGCTTTTATGCACATGGTCTATAATGCAAAGAATAAACAATGGGAAATAACTACACAGAGATCATGATTTGTTAATGGCATCTTTTTGCATATACCAAAAGTACATAAACATATACATTGAAATGTGCAAAAACATTGATTTTTGATCAACACATGGTTCATGTTTAATAACAGATTTACATTTCTGTAAATTTTACTTAATGTAAATTCAGTAAACAAGTTACTGAATGAGTGTCAATTGTTAATGTTACGTTTTTAACCGTTGCGCTCGCGTCTTTTGCAGCGTCTCTCTCGCATTTTAAAAATGCAGTGCTCAAGTTCAAAGACGTTCAACTTTTAAAAACATTTTGCTATCGGTTTCTTTTCTGGTTTGTGCTAGAACACAGAAATACAGACAGCTGTCATATGTCAGCTCAGACAGCATGTTCTCCAGCATGAAGCAGCTAGTGAAGCATTTGACTGCAGACAGACAGTATGTGCAACTGCAGAGCTTGACAGAAGCTTGTTTTCTTTTGACCTGTAATCATTCCCATCATCCAGCAGTAAAGGATCTCAGTTATCTCCAGAGCCTTGCACGAGTTATCCAATCCGGAGCCATTAGTGCAGAGCCCTGTGCTACACAGCTTTGCATTCAAGAGATTAAAAATTAACCAGTTTGATATCTTTTTTCTATCATGCATAGGTTTAGATAGAGGGTGAAAGAGAAACTCCCAGTGCTCAGCCACACAACATGACGTCAGAAACCCGATCGGTCGAGGGAACACTGGCGAGAGAGTGAGAGCGAACGAGCGAGGATAAACGAGAAGTGCAGATAATTATGATTATTAACGAAGTCAGTGAGACAGAACCCATTTCTGAGCTGTTAAGGGCACACAGAAAATAGCTCAGGAAGAAAAGTCTGAGTGAAATGATGCATTAGTGAGAGTCTGACAGGAGAGAAAATGGCCCAAGTTTGATGTTATCATCAACAATAGGCTACAAATGAACACACACAAATGCTCATTGTACATTGTATACACCATCAAATGTAAACACAAGGAGGTACTTATACTTGATATGACCTTTAAATGACTTTTTGTAACCTGAGGAAGTCTGGTACATTTAGTTACATTAAATAATATATTTGACTTGACTAAAACCAGTTAATATAAATATCAACATATGAAAGACATTTTCAGGTTACTTGGAAGAAGATTTTTACAACAGATATTATTAGACTAGAATTTCAAAGCAGCTTTACAGAAAATGCTTGTTTAATTGACTGTGCACTGCTAATGTGATTACTTCCAATAATCAGAGTAAGAACTTAATCGCAGTAAGATGTTTACATGACACGAGCAAACCTCTTCACTTCTATTTACATGCAATTTTTAATTATTCTGATATTTCACTAGTATTGTGGTTATTTTTACCAAATGTGTCCAACTGTGTCCTGCAGTACTAAAAACCACGCCCCTGCTAATTACGCCCCTATACCTCAAGTTAGGCCCCCCAACAATGAAACAGCCATTCGGGATGTCATCAGAGCCCCTCCCTCTGGAATCGCTGATGTCGTCACTATTATTGCTATTCTTCTAGTTCATTTTTTAAGCTTTGCTATTGCCACCTAGTGATACAGATCGTATAACATAGATCACCAGACGTTGTAAGTTCCTAAAAGCATCGTAAGCCTAAGTTGATCGTAGAACCATTGCCACCAATGGTTTTTAGCTGGTTTAATTACCATGATTCTGTATTCATTTGAGTATATTTTATGTTTTACTACTAGCTGTTATATCATACTTCATAAGATTCGAAAGCATATAAGCTAGTCTTTCAAACATTTCACTCATAAAACACAAAATAATTTACTTCAAAATTTTGATTGTTTTAGTCAATGACATCCACGCTTGCGTCTTCGCGGGAGACATAACTTCTTGTAGTAGGTGTACCTGTAGCTTGCAGGGGTGTGGTTTGTAATACTGCGGGAAGCAGAAGGACCCTTCTAATTTTTACCGCCATTTTTCACATACCCAAATGCACAGCACAAATGATTAACTTACATACAGTAGGTGTGTTACTGTGCACTGTTTTATTCTACTTGCATCAAATGCAAAACACATTTCAATGGACGTATAGGATTTTTCTCAAATGTCTTTATTTCAATGTTTTTGACCATCAATATAATGCATTATATTCATGTCACACAAAACTGTCAAATCTTAGTTTCTTCAGCACCCCAAATATGTGATGCCTTCTTCACTGCCATATTTAGGAATCTGCATCTGTACATCACAAGCACATGAGCACATTGTTCAGAGATGCGATTAAAGTGTTCACATACCTGTTTATTGTGATAAAATTGGCGTACACCTCATTTCACTATGATTATGGTCGCTTATGATTGCATCAATTTGATAAAAGTATTGTGTTTATGTGAGGTAAAGTTTAATCACAATATTACCTAAATCTCATTATATAATTGCATTATGAGGGTGCATGTAAACGTATAGGTTACAATCTGGATTATCAGACAGAGATGAGTGTGTCAAAGTAATGTCCATATGGCAGTAATATACATACAGCTATAAGATAATACAAGTTATGTGGTTAGTTAATGTCATGGATTCAGTTAAGCAGACACAACAAATGTGTCAGGCAGCAATTAAAGCATTTGCTCACTTTTGTATGTAAGTCCAAAGTTGGCATCATCTGGAGTCTTCGATGATCAAAGGCTATTTTTTCTTTAAATTGTTTTGATTATTTTCATGAATACGGTGAAACAATGTCAACGGCATTATGCCATTATTGTCAGCGTTCATTTGACAGTAATTAAGTCTTTCTGTTTCACAATGTTTTATCACAACAATCATTTGTTGTTTAGTGACAGAATGCATATAATATGTGCAAGATTGTAAGTAATGATAAAAACATACTTGTAGCCGTAAAAGGTCAATGTGAATGTAATTATCCTAAATATAGCATGACTTATTTGTTTGTCAACATAACGGCAGGTAGAAGGAGTGTTTAGGAAACCCCTTTGGAAATTATTTATTATTTTTGCAAACCCGTTGGTGCTGTTAGTAGTGCAAAATTACATGCTGTAGCTTTAAGTGCATGAAACAGCATTGTGAGGACAGTCATTTTTCAATGACAAAGAAGACCAGTGGAGATTAAGCGCTTTGGGACTCCTATTGCCGTGAAGAAACAATGATTCCCTAGACATCAGCTATAAAATAATTAGAGAGTTTGATTTAGAGTGTGAGTAGTTAGTTTATGCCCTCCAATGGCATGTTTCATGCAAGGTGATAGATTTCATTTATGGGGTGATGTGAGGTCTTGGGAACACAGATCTTATTTTTATTGGTGTGACACACAGCATAGTCTATATTTAATCTGCATCTTAATTTCTGTATAAAAGAGACACAACATGTCATTCACACATCCTAAAATCCAGCTGTCAATCCTCACAGCTGTTTGAGTGAAGAGGTCAGAATGACTGATCCATGGGAGCTGTCATTTCATGAGCTGATGGGAAGCTTCATGCTCAATCATCAGGATAATTACTGTCTGTCTTATTTCTCTTGCATTCCCGCTCTCTCTCCCTCTCTCTCTCTTTGGGTGTTTAACATATACAGTAGCCCAGAAATATTTAAGCCACTTAAAGCTGCAGTCCGTAACTTTTTTTTGGTTAAAAATGATCCAAAATCAATTTTTGAGCAAGTACATAACCAGCTAGTGTTCAAAACTATCTCATTATCTTAGCTCGATTCACAACGGTAAGCTTGTAATACTGTTTTATAATAAGAGCGACATAGTGGATTTCCGCGGGAAATTCGAGCATCCAGCAGTTCGTCTGTGCGTCACTACGTCACGTCCGTAAACAGATAGAAGGAGTCCAGGCTAGTCGGCTTTATCACCTGAGGATGCTGCTGGTAGCGGATCATTTTTCTTACAGCAGCTGAAATAATACAACTTATCATTTTGATGACGGATTGTAATCCAGAAAGGTCCAAATGACAATCATCAGTGACAACTGGAGATTTAACCGTAGTCAAAAAGCAAAAGACTTTGGACTGTGGAGTGGCTACAGAAATTGAAATCTACAGGTAATGCTAATATACACATAGTCACGCAATGCTGATGTTGTTAACATTAACAATTTGAGAACAAAGTATAACAGTAATAATAATTTGCACGGTTTGGCATGATCCGAGCTAAGCGATCGTTAGATTTAATCATCATTGGCAGTGTGATTTATTGTAGCCTGATGCTTTTTTCCTCAGTTGGTCAGAAAAAAAGCGGCAGAAATGTTACTTACTTGTTCAGCTGATATTTTCCAGTGAAAATTCCTATATTGGTCATACTTTCAAGATGTAGAATCTGTGACTGACAGCAAGCATTAGATTCATCCGCACTGACGAGCTGTGCCGAGGCACAACGCACGTACAGATAACTGTTCCGCATATGACTGCAGTTGCAGGTTTCAAACAGAGATGGCGACAAAGAGTAACAATTGCGGACTGCAGCTTTAAATACGTTTTAGCCACACTTAAAACATGACGTGAAATGTTCCTGTAGTATGGCGCTAGCAGTGACAAGGTTATGGTTTCGATTCTCAAAAGCAAGAACTGATCAAATGCGTACCTTGAAAGCAATGAAAGCCGCTTTAAATAAAAGCATCTGCCAAATTAATGTGTAAATTTAAATTAAATAAAAATGGCACCTAATTTTACCCAAAATTTTGGTTGTACTGAGGAAGTGTACAATACGGTATGCAACTGTATAGTCTACATCCTACAATTTTGGATCTCAGTTAAGATGGACAATTATTGCCTGATTGTAACACTTTGTGTTTGTTTGTGTTTAGTGGAACATGTCCGTAGATAATGTGGTCCCTCTGCTAGGACACCAATACCAATTTGAGGAGAACAGACTTCATACAGCCACAGAAAATGACAAACACACCAGGTGGTGAAGTTAGTTCCACTTGCTTTGATGTTTTGATATTCATACTATATTCATATTTATAAGTGTGGCTTGAGTGTCTAAATACTTATTTGGTCCACTGTGTGTGATAAAGAATAGTTCAATGTGTATTGTGACTATACACCGATCAGGCATTACATTATGACCACCTTCCTAATATTGTGTTGGTCCCCATTTTGCTGCCAAAACAGCCCTGACCCATCGAGACAGACCCCTGAAGGTGTGCTGTGGTATCTGGCACTAAGATTTTAGCAGCAGATCCTTTAAGTCCTGTAAGTTGCGAAGTGGGAACTCCATGGATCGGACTTGTTTGTTCAGCACATCCTACAGGTGCTAGATTGGGTTGAGATCTGGGGAATTTGGAGGCCAAGTCAACACCTCAAACTCATTGTTGTGCTCCGCAAACCATTCCTGAACCATTTTTGCTTTATGGCAGGATGCATTATCCTGCAGAAAGAGGCCACAGCCACCAGGGAGTACCGTTTCCATGAAAGGGTGTACATTGTATGCAACAATGCTTAGGTAGGTGGTACGTGTCAAAGTACCATCCATATGGATGGCAGGACCCAAGGTTTCCCAGCACAACATTGCCCAAAGCATCACACTGCCTCTGCCAGCTTGCCTTCTTCTCATAGTGCATCCTAGTGCCATGTGTTTCCCAGGTAAGCAACGCACAAGCACCCAGCCATCCACGTGATATAAAAGAAAATGTGATTCATCAGACTAGGCCACCCTTTTTCCATTGCTCCATTGGCCGTTCTGATGCTCACGTGCCCACTGTTGGCACTTTTGGCAGTGGAAAGTGGTCAGCATGGGCACCCAGACTGGTCTGCGGCTATGCAGCTCCATACGCAACAAACTGTGATGCACTGTGTATTCTGACACCTTTCTATCAGAACCAGCATTTTGAGCTACAGTAGCTTATCTGTTGGATTGGACCACATGGGCCAGCCTTCACTCCCCACATGCATTAATGACTCTTGGCTGCCCATGACCCTGTCGCTGGTTCACCACTGTTCCATCCTTGGACCACTTTTGATAGATACTGACCACTGCAGACCAGGAACATCCCACAAGAGCTGCTTTTGTTTTGGAGATGCTCTGACCCAGAAACTGTCCAGCCATCACAATTTGGTCAAACAAGCTCAAATCCTTACGCTTGCCCATTTTTCTGCTTCTAACAAATAATTTTCCTTTGAGGAAAAAGTTCACTTGCTGCCTAATATATCCCACCCACTAACAGGTGCCGTGATTAAGGTATAATCAGTGTTATTCACTTTCTATAGGAAAGAAAAATCTAAAGTGAGATCTCCTAGACAAAAATGAGGTTACTTTAATATTAAATGGAGACTTTTGCTTGAGTTTCCTGCTTCTCATACTTGTCTCCTGAGACAAAAACTCTCACACTCTCACAATGGTCTCCTTTAAAGTTTTAGAAGAGATCTCAACAACATCACATACTGTGCTCAGATTTATCTCCTTAGCTAGGAAAACTGGATCGCTCATATTTGTCTCTAAAGATTCAGACAATATCTCATCAATATCACACGCTATGCTCATATTTCTCTCCTCAGCTAGAGACTTTGGCATTCTCACATTTGTCTCCTCTAAGTTTTAAAAGTGATCTCAACAACTTTGCAATGTGTATACAAAGTCAAATGTCTCAATGTGAACTCACACATTTCTATCATATACTAGGTATATGTATCATATACTTACATACTATAATCAAATTAGTCAAGGATTGGGACATAAGCCATTTAATGTGCCTTTCAGCAAAGAAAGTGCAGGGATACTTTATTGGTGCACAAATGAGAGAGTTTCAGAGTCTTTAGCTAAGGAGAAAAATCTGAGCACAGTGTGCAATGTTACTGAGGTCTCTTCTAAAACTTTAGAGAAGACAAGTGTTAGACCAATTGGGTCTTTAGGATAAAAATCTGAGAACACTGTGTGATGTTGCTGAGATCTCTTCTGAAACTTCAGAGGAGACAAGAGTGAGAGCTCTCGAGTCTCTAGCTGAGGAGAAAATTCTGAGCACAGTGTGTGATGTCTTGAGATATCTTCTAAAACTTTAAAGGAGACCATTGAGAGATTTCTTAGATAATTTGTCTCAGGAGACAAGTGTGAGAAGCAGGAGACTCAAGCAAAAGTCTCCATTTGATGTTAATTTAACCTCATTTTTGTCTAGGAGAAACATTTGAGATGTTAAAGTTTTTTTTTTCTCCCCTTTGGGTAGCTTTTATCTTATTCATCCACACCATTTCAATCAAGCACAAAACATGCATTCTTATATTTGAAGTTTAGTGTGCAGAGTTTCATTGAACAATGACTTAATAGAGGAAAACATGACCTATATAGTGGAAAGCATGCATGCAAAATGGGTTGTACAAGACAAACTTTACAATGTTAAATGAAAAAAAAAAAAAAAGGTTATGCAACAAGCATAAAGCACTGGTACACTAGTATTACATTTGTTATACAAAGGAAGTATTTATCTTAGCCTAAACATCTTAGACTTGTCTTATCCCTTGTTTGGAATATGTGCTACATATACAATGCTGGGCATTGAAGATAAATTTAAGTGAGTAACCCTTCATAAAATGTATAATACTATTTAAATAAGTTTCAGTATTTATAATATTTGTAAAAATTTTAAATTTAACACGTTTCGCCTAAAATAAAATTGAAGACATCTGGGGCTGGTTGCAAAAACTTCTTAGAGAAGTCTTAAAAATTAGTCATCTATTTTTTTTTTATTTTTATTTTTTTTACTTCAAGCCTCGTAATAACTTTTTTAAGTCAGTTGCATGAAAAGGTATATCTGTTTAATTCAAATCTGAAAAGTAAGACTGACTGCCCTTTGGTTAACTGCTACTTAGTCAAACTAGTTCTTAAGTTAATGTGCAACTGTTCTAAGTTTATGCAGCTGACACCAAAAGACAAAGCTGATACCTAAATGAGTCACATAAGAGAATAATCAGCTCTTAGTATCCTGAGCTTAGAGAAAGCTCTGTCAGCCATAGCCTTGTGAACAGCACCTCAACATTGAGACACAGCAGCTCCTGAGACAGCAGGAGTTTGAAACCCAGCTAAAGGTACTTTCCTGCTCCTGTTCCCTTCTCACCTCTCCCATTGTTTCCTGTCTCTCATCCTACTGTCCTGTCCATTAGAGGTTAAAATCACAATGTCATAAAAAAAGCAACCTCTGAAAATATTTTTACAATAAAGTGATTTTTTGTTTCTCATTTTGGACCCCTTTCTCTCAGAACTTTCTCATGTCTGAGTTGTGTCTACTTTTATTTCTCTTAAGGCATTTTAGGAGAAACATCAGAGACACTGTTGATACTACAATGAGAGATATATGAGAATCACAATTAAGTCTCTTGAGCTTAGAAAGAGCAACCTCTGAGCAATAAAATATTCCTATAATGGAGTCTTGAAAGAGACTGCAGCAAGACAATAAAGAGATGTTCTATGTTTCTTCCACCACATTCTCATTTTTAACTCCTTTTCTCTCAGATATTTTTCATGTCCCAGTTGTGCCTACTCTTATTCCTGCGAAGGAATTTTAGGAGACACATCTGAAACGCTGCTGATACTGAAATGAGAGATAAATGAGAATCACAACTAAGTCTCACAAGCTTAGAAAGAGCAACCTCTGAGCAATAAAATGGAGTCTTGAAAGAGACTGCAGCAAGACAATAAAGAGCTGTTCTAAGTTTCTTTCACCACTCTCTCAGTTTTGACTATTTTTCTTTTAGATATTTCTCATGTCTCATTTCTGTCTACTTTTATTTATCCTAAGGAATTTTAAGAGAAACATCTGAAACTGTATTGATACTAAAATGAGGAATATATGAGAATCACAACTAAGTCTCATGAGCTTAAGAAAAGCAACCACTAAGCAATACATTTTTCCTATGGGTTCGCCTGTCAGTGGTCATAATGCCTGATCGGTGTATGTTTTGTATGTAATTTTAATGAAGAAAAGCTATGTCTCTTTATTTAGAGCTCTGCTTTTTGAGTCAAAAAGATATACCAGTATGATCAAATGCTGTGTTTGGTGTTTCACACCGTATCACCATGAGAAGAGTGCAGGCAGCCTGCAGATATTTTCCCCATCAGTGACTTCTGAGTCTACAGCTGGTGTTCTTTATCCACTGATTCTTTGAATTTCAATTTAGCCTGAGCTCATTTTAAAAATTTGCAAAGGTTCAAGAAGCTTGTTTGCCTTGAAGCTTTGCCTCCTCTCTCTTACTCTTTCTGTCATTCTGTCATCAACACATAGAATCCTCCAAAAAAGCAACACAACTTATTGGCTTGGGGTTTCAATTTTTTTTTTTTTTTTTTGATTGAATCTCTTGAAAACATGTCCCAGTCACAAATTTATAATAATAATAAATATTTGTGACGAGCAGGGCAGGCGAGAGCCGTGAGGGAACGGCGTGAGTCTTTTACTATATTTCAACAGAAAATACTGTAATGAAATGATTAAAACCAACAAAAAGGCAGTATAACATATTCTACCATGAATAAATACTTATTTTAATACAATTTAAATAATATTTTAATCTGTTCAGTAGTCTGTATTACTGAGAATTTGGGGGGAAATGTTCTTAATCATCCTGAAAATGTCACAGTGCAAAAATATATATATATATATTTTTTTTTGTAAAGCAAAATATAATTTCTTATTTCTTTCTTTATTTTTTGAAATATGACCTGGACACCATTACTGACAGGGTTTGGGAGATTCATTTCTTTAGCTGTTGCAGTTCTCAGTGTCTGTGCTTTATGTGATTTGCATATTAAAAAAAAATGCTCCATTGGAAATAATTTTGTTTTTATATAACATTCATCAACCTCAGAACCTTAATGCTGAGTCTGCCTTTATAGCCAGCGAGACTTCAAATTTAATTAAGGCATGAAAGAGCGGGTGGCCAATCCCCTTACTGACGCAGAGGCAGGACTTTGAAGACTCTTGAGCGCTAATGAAACTCTGGCAGTCCTGATGAGATTAGTGGGTGTGTTGCTGGCTTTAATTGAATTGTTGATCCCACCCATCCTCGTGTGCAGGTATAAAGTAATTGAGGAGCTTGATCTGGAGGTCAAAGGGCGCAGCAGGCTGTAAGAGTCAGATGCTGTCCCTAGGGGCTCGTGAAGGATGACGCTGAGCTGTTGCTGCATTGTTTGCCATCTGTACGGTGCGGTGAGCTCACAGCAGACACTGACTAATCAGCCATATTAGAAAGAGGTCCTGACCCACCTGCTTTCAATCAGTGATGATACCTCTGTCTGCGCAGACAACATAACCAGTCCAATCCATTTGTGTGCGTAAACCCAATTGACATGGTAGTAAGAGAACAAAGAAATATCACGCAAGGCATAATAAACTAAACGCTATGAATTAATCCAGTCAATTCGATTTGCACAAACATATGGAAGCTCTGTGTTTTATAGTCCATACTGCTAAATATAAAGTCCCAGAGGCCAGTATTTACAGATGCATAGCATAATTATACTTAAACATTCCATCATAGAGCTGACATAATAAATAAATGCCTGATGGTCAAATGAGATTTCCTATATCTTGATAAATGTACTTGGATGTTAAAATGTTTTCCCAAAAACATCCACAGTAATGGCATTCTTCTCATGTCTCATTATCTGAACAATGTTACTGCCATTTACTTGACAGGGTTTTCTGAGTTTCTTTATATTTTTGTGGCATTTACATATTTATATATTTGCTTATTTTTGAGCAAAGCAGCCACGATGTTTATTTCATTATTTTGAGCTGGCCTATTTGTCTGTGCATCAGCCCACTCAGGGGAACTGAGCTGCTGGGAGATTCAGAGGAGCCATTCAGTGTTTCGTTTTTCTGTGCCTTATCTCTTTCCCATGCGGAAGCCATGGATAAAAGATTTATGTCCTATAGGGCCTAAGCCCCCCCCCCCCCCACCCCCCCACCCCCTTTTTTTTTTTTTTTTTTTTTTTGTATTTTGGTTGTTTTTGCCTTGAAACCAAAGGAAGGAAATCTTTTTTACTGAATGAAGTATTAAAAATCAATCTGTAATATCACAGCTCACTGCCAAAAATATTATCCTTTGTACCAATCTGAAATGCTTGAGAGATTGTAAATTTCTGCTTATTTTGAAATGCTTGAGAGGCTGTTAATTTAAGAGGCAGAGCAGTGCAGAAAAGATATGTTTCCTTGACTGCTGAAACCGGAGATCAGGTGTGTGTGTGTGTGTGTGTGTGTGTGTGTGTATGTGTGTGCAAATGTAAACCGGATTGAAGCACTGATCATATTGTACATGCTAAAAGAGAATATAAGAAAATCCTATTTAAGGGCATGTGAATTCACATAAATATTTATGAGTAAAATGAATTCTGTGATTGTAGATTAACTTAAGCCATTTGTCTTTAATTAACATATTCTAAATATGATTATGGGTGGGTCTGTACATTTTAATGAGCGATTAAATAACATAATGTGGTTTGAGTTCTATGCAAGGCTTGTTATACAAATCAATACGTCTTCTGGCACCCTGCAAGTTAAGAAATGGCATGTGTTTGTAATATTACGCCTCCATTTCCAAAGGTTGCAGTAATAAGTACTGTTGTAGCACAAGTGCTAAAATACTGAATACTATTAAATAAATGGGGTGATGGCAAATCTATTCTACACTGATTATAAGATTGATAGTCTTTTTTTGTGTGTGCATACATGTTGACGTATCAACTTATTTGGCTATATGTAGGAAAAGCCACTTTGTGATAATTTTCACAAACAGCATTAGAAACATTACCTAAATTATTAGTTATCATTATCTACCTTGACACTTTGATTCACACATTTCCATATACAGGATATTCATATTTTATTATATGACAGGTAGTTCTGGTCCTCAGATCTGATTGTTTTGATGTAACATGTTCTTGTTCAAGAATTTACAATGGCAGTAGCATTTCTATTGTAAAGAAGTGGTAAAATATTAAAGATTAATTGGATATTTGATCATGCTGTAAAGTGTAACAACAATCACCAGGCCGTTTGCGCCCTCTACAGGCATTTGTTATAATAGGTAATGTACATAAGTTGATTGTTTACATTATGTATTTTAATAGTGTTGTTCAATAAAAGATTGCTTGCTTTTTATACTTTATTTGAAATAATTATTGTTGCCCGATTGTTATTATTTAGGTATGTTAAGTGCGTTGTAAGTATTTTAAGTATTTTTAAGTGTATTTTTAATGCTTTTGATGACTTAGGTCTATTTTTATTACTACAAAAAATATTGTAGATTACGCAATTAATCATCAAAATAATCATTAGTGGCAGGCCTAGATTAGTTAAAACATTTCAAAATGTTTTGCATTTAGCACTTTCAATCTACTGAACTTTTTCATAGTGACTTTCAATCGAATAAAATACTATTTTTCCAGTCATATGTTTCGTCATTGAAGATTTCTTAAAAATAGTGTTAAAGATCCCAACGACAAAATTGTGGCCAGTGAAAATGCTGAGTGGCTAGTAACTTTGGAAAACCTCTAGCCACAGAGGCTGAGTAAAAAAAAAAAATATATGTCAAGCCCTGACAACATGTATACTGTATATTTTTAGCGTGTCTACATTGCTTTCCATATTTTTCCTCTTCGCCAATGAAATATGTTCCAACAGAAGCCAAAACATCAAGCTTTACATGTCAAAAAGCAACATAGAGACCAAAAACAGAATTCCTTAGCAAACACTTGAGTTTTTTTTTTTTTTTTTTTTTTTCCTGAAAACGAGGACATGCCAGCAAACACAGCGCACAAAGCAGTTTGTCTTGACATGGCTCTCTTTTCCAGGTGGCACTGATGACACAGTTTCTTGGGATGCCCTAGAAAACGACGAAAAACATGAAATACACCCACACACGTATACTGTACAGGACGCTTCCGGTGTCCGGTGTGGAGAATGAAGTGCATCAGTGCGCGCCCGCGTGCGTGCGTGTGTGTTTGTGAGCGCGCGACAGACTGAGCGCAAATCTAGAGCTCGTGAGGGGAGCGCGAAACCTGTCCACACAGTGCGCGAGGAGAAGAGAGCTCCGCTATGAAAGCCGGTCCCGAAAATACTCTTATTATATGAAAACGGACCTTTTACAGGCAGAACACGTTCTTGGAGGATATATTATACTTGCATTTTCTTCTCTGTGCACGCGCAAGGTGTCTGCGAAGAAGAAAAATCGGGATTTGAGTCAGGGGCTGCTGAACTGAGGAGGATTTTATCCCGTTTCACTTCTGAGGAGAAAATAGTCTCGGCTGATGCCAAAGACAAGAGAAAATATTATAACGACACTAACCAATGAGGCACTGAATAGTAAGTTGAGTTTTTTTCTGTTACCGTTCAGATGTATTTTTGTTTTGTTTTGTTTTTTGTTTTTTGGGAAGCCCAGTTGTTCGACCTGTCAGTTGTCAGGTGACATTCATTGGAACCTAATTCGGGTATTCTTTCTTTCTCTCTCTCTCTCTCTCTCTCTCTCTCTCTCTCTCTCTCTCTCTCTCTCTCTCTCTCTCTTTGTGGTTTGTTTAGAGATGACGTTCGATTAATATTTGATTAATGAATAAGTCTTATGGCTTGTCTGTTTGATTTTGTATAAATAAGCTCGTCTCATGGTCCGATATCAGCACTTGGTGGCACTTGTCAGATCTTTAACTTTAAGATTTCGATATAGGCTATTTATTATAAAAAAGGTTCAAATCAGTTCGGAGACGTTGAAATGTGACCTATTATAATGCGTATCATCTAATGAAGCTTCTTTACAGTGTTGAGTAGGCTACGTACTGCAAATGAAGTGATTATTCTGATTGATTGTTCACATTATAGTTAATTATATGAAAGTGTAAACATAAAATGTGTAACATGTACACGGTAATGTAAAGTTTTGCCATGGCTTGTTGGTTATGTGATGAGCTGTCAGTTTGTGTAGTCTGGATGAGAGAAACTGGAGGAAATCCGAAGGCTGCAGCACTGAGTCATGGGCAGGTCCGCGCGCTCCATCTCTCCGTCTCAAATCACATCTACTGTTCAGTTCGCAAATTACAATATTTCAAACACAACATTTCAAAGGCAGACAGTTTTTGAAGTATGATGGTTATGTTAATACTAGTTTCAGTGGACTAATAATTTGGAGGGAAATGCATACCACAACCCTCATCTCTTTTGAGATATAGCCTACTATAAAACAAACGTGTCTAAGTAGACACTGGAGACGTTAATACATTAAAATAACAAACGATAACTAATTATCGTCTTCATGAGCTAAACTAGTTTAAATCCCCCGTTTTGGCTGAAAATAAATTTTAAGGATGGAGGGTTAGGTTTGCAGGGATTGTATTTATGATTTTACCTTATAGAGATTTTTAGGAGTGTTATTCACTTCATGTGCCCCCTTATTTTTTGAATACTCACTTTTGACTCACTCCCTTTATATATATATATATATATATATATATATATATATATATATATATATATATATATATATATATATATGTATATGTATAATATGTATAATATATATATATATATATATATATATATATATATATATATATATATAATATGAAGATGCAGATTTATTTTTGTAGAGAGAAAGATAAATATATATTCATGACTTAATGGCAGAAATTATCCTGTCTTTTTTATTACCCCCCCCCCCCCCCCCTTTTATTTTCTGATAAGATTTTTCTCCAGTGTTTTTGCCTGAAGGTTTTGCTCTAACATCATAATATGTACACATACCAATTCTATTAAAAAAAGAGAAGGGGTTGCCTCATCATTTGGAAAATGCCTTTATTATTATAATTCCAATATGAAAGATAAAACTGTGCAGTTGTTACAAGCTATTTCTACCAGATTTTGTTGATGTATCCTAATCCAGTCATAGTGATTGAGTCATATTAAAACAATTAATTTAAATGTTAACATTTTTAGAACTCTTTTCATAAAACTCTTTCATTAACTCTTTTTACAGTGATGTTTCCAGTTCCCAGTTTACTTCACAAAAAGTAGACTTGTTCTACCAATCCAGCCTTTGTTGTCTTTTAATTTTTTAGGATTAAAAAGGCCTTTTTTTGAATTATTTGTCTCTTTAACGATGCCCATTCAAAATCAGTGTTTATCAGTGATGCGCGCCAGGCCCGGACATCTGTATCCATTTTGAACCTCTGGCCTAAGCTGATGATTTCCGACTTTGGGTGGAGATGTGGAGGCCTCCCTCCATATTATTGCAGAGAAAACACAGATTCAGCTAATTAGATGTTGGAGAGCTGCTCTTGTACTCTATCCAGACAGCATCTCTCTCTTGCTCTCTCTCTTTTAGCAGCTCTGTCCATGCTCGTTTAGGCTCTCCATGCTGATAAATGATGTGTAATTTCAGTAATGAGTGGGAGTGTAAACATATGTGGAGAGAGGTAGCCCCCCCCCCACACACACACCTTTATTTTATGATGTACCGCAGGTTCTCCACACCATGAGTGATGCAGCAGGTAAACCACCTCACAGTAATGGCAAGTGCAGCTGCGCATTGAACATCTATCTCTCTAGTAACGAAGGTGTCTGAAATACGACTTGGATGACATATCGTGAGGTCAGTGTTTGTGCAGATTGAAAACATGAGTGATAGGGTTGGTGGCATACACATCTCACACTCTGTATTTCCTGAGAATCGCTTTGCATTTCACATGTCATAAGCTTGTAAACTGCATCATATGGAATATAACTGTTCATGAGGAAAGAACTAGAAGACCCTTAGCGCATCATATAGTGTGTAGATTGACCAATCTGCAGACCAATCGTGGTGCTCACATTTCATTCCATCCAGTGCACTATAACAGAGCAGCTAGGGTTTTCAATTACCCTTGCTTTTGTTTGTTGTTCGACCAGAGTCTGGACGGCAGTCCTTTTGTTTCATCCCAGCATAGATCAAGGGCCAGACTCAATCATTGGGACTTATAGACAGACACAATTGTCACATGCTGCTACAAAACAAGCAGAGGACTGCAATCTGCAATTCACAATGCACGCACATGTCGCAACCTAACTGGAATTGAGCCATTAGATATGCTAATGGACATGCACTAATTTTCGTCAGTTGGAATGAATCCAATCCGATTTCAGATTCTGAACATTCTATTAATATGAACCATAAACATTCCAATCCGACTGACACGAAGTTTACATGTCTTCAAAACAAAATTTCAGAACTGCCATGTTCAGGACCGGAGAAAGCCACTGCGATAATGGAGCTACAGGTATAATTGTAGTTTTTACCTGGATGACATATCTAAAAAGAAGCTGACATTTATGTCAGAAGTGCTTTAGGCTTAAGACGTAAAACACATATTGTTCATATGTATGTTCATGTGTTCATGTTCACTCAGTTGAAAGGAAAAACTATGATAGACCTCTTGCAGTTCTCACAACTTAGAATAACAAAAACAGTTTGACAAGCTGGGTAGAGGCCAGTGCTACAGTACATTATAACACAATACACAGGAGACAAACTGGTTATGATAAAACACAACTGTATAATATTAAACATTAGTGAGCTGTGAGTATAAGCTTTCACACTGTAATCTGGGAAAAAAAAAAATGTTTGATCACTTTTGTTATTATTTTTAATGGAAAACCTTTAATAAGACTTGAAGCGTAATCCTCATGCCTGAAGTGGTTGTAAATGTGACTTTAGATGGTCCTTGTGGACAAATGGACCTTTTTAGTTGAATTTAAGTGTTTCATTAAAGCTCCGTAATTAGTTAGCAAATTCTATCCAAAATATATAGCACACAATAACTTTTAAGGTATTAGTAAAGAGTAACTATTAATTTTTTATTGGTTTTCTAAATTAAAGCATGTCTTGTGTACCCAGTTGGCATTTGTTAGCTTACATACTGATGCTCTGAAACATCTGCTGTAATCAGCAGATTCCAAAATATTCATTTGTGTAATATTTGCAAGAAAACATTTGATCTGCCTAAGTTCAATACGTTAATATACGGTTGAATGTAAATATAGTTACAATAGCAACACTACTTTTGTTCAGTATTTAATTTTCACGACCATAATGTCTTTGTTTGAAATGGCTTCATATTCAGCTATTTATCAAAACAAGCAGTTTTAAATTACTTGAGAAAAAAGGTAAATGAGAAATCAGAACTTCAGGAAAGCAATGAGCCAAACGACACAAACACTTTTTGCATATATCACTTTCAGACCAGACTTATTTATTAGCTATTAGTGTGGCCTTTGATGAAGTTGTCTGTTTCTCAACCTTGTCTGTGTATCTATTAAAGACTGTGAAGGCCCTAAATATGCATCAACACTAGTAGCATTAAGAAGTCTGTTAGAAGAAAAACAGCTGTTTAGCATTTATTGTGCTGAGTCACTATACTGAGATATTTGATGTTATATGAATGTTGACTTCTAATCATATTCAGTAGAACCATAGTAAGATTTCAGTATAAACAACAGTAAAATATGTTGTAATGTGAAGAAATAAAAAAAGTAATCTTTCTTACAGAGCGCTGTAAGCTAAACTAGCTAAAGTTATTCCCCCAACGTTTTTTTTTTCTCTGCAAATTTTCCAAATGAAACTTTTATCATAAGTTGGACAAAACTTCCATTAGGTTTTCTCATTAAATAACCATTAAGACTACTAAATTATACATTTTGTTTCTAACCTCAGTTGAAGGTGAATATTTTAACATAATATGGTGATGTTGGTTATCAACAGAATGTTAAAACACAGGAGGTAGGATCTAGTTTTTGACATGCATGAAGAATGACCAGTACACCTTAGTTGTATCACTTGTTGAACAATTTAGCCTTAGTTAGTGCTCTCATGTAGGTGGCCAGTGTTAATTTAGTTGACAAATAATTTTCGTTATCATTCGTCATATTAACATTTTTGTCAATGAATAAAAAAAAAAAAACGAGACGAAAAAGTTAGGGAAGGACAATTTGGAAAGAGATGCAGTCAGAATGATGTCTTGCGTAGTAGATGCGTACATTTGAATTGTAAAGAGCTGATCTACCTGGCAGGAAATAAGTTGGCATATACTAGCTGCATGTCTTATAAAACGTTAAAAAATGTTAAACTCCTGGGAGAAAGAGAAGAGCAGGCATATGCTTAAATCTGAAAAAGTGTGACATCAACACATGAGTACTGAGTTGAGCTCTCTCTTGTGTTTTTTCGGGCTAAAACGGACAAATATACACAAAATTATGTCAAAATGTCAGTTTTGGCAAGTATTCATGTAAACCCAGTCAGTTATGTCTTAAGTGAACATAAACATTTGGGAGAATATAGTATGTCTATCAGTGTATTGAATCCGTGCATTCGGACTTGACATCAGTCTAATAAACCAGCTGCTGCTGTCCGCCATTAATGTTAATCAAACAACAAAAAGAGAAAATCACTCAGTGCTCTTGACTGCATAATTTTAATAGCTTTACGAATTAATCTTCATTTAATTTATACAAATATGTCTGATTGAAAGAATGAAGAATGTTGTATGCAAGTTATTATAAAGTTTATCTATCTATCTATCTATCTATCTATCTATCTATCTATCTATCTATCTATCTATCTATCTATCTATCTATCTATCTATCTATCTATCTATCTATCTATCTATCTATCTATCTATCTATCTATCTATCTATCTATCTATCTATCATTTTCAGCCTTGTGTATTGCTCTGTAGAAACAGTATAGGCAGGGAAATGTGTCTTTTCTGTCTACGCTGTAAGAGCTGCTCACGCTCTGCATATCATTTGTTGTCATGAGACAGACTGACTGGTGAAAAACACTCTTCTGTCAGGCCCTACTGAACATCTCCCACAATGCTTCAGCAGACATATATCCTCTCTGCTGTTTCCTTTAATAAAGAACACTTTCCCTACATTCTCTCTCACTTTTTTAACAACTTTTCAGTGCATGTGCGGCAGAGAGAATCTGGTAAAAACTCTCTTTTAGACTAACAGCAGGTGTGCTAACAAGGCTGTTGGCACAATAGTGCAGGCATCTTTTTGTTCTAGCTCAGTGATGGTAAGACAAAACTCCTACAAAACATTTTATTTACTTAAATTGCTTTGGGCTGTGCACTATTTTTTTACTTTTAACTTTCACAATGCTAATGATCTGTACTGACCGCATAGGCTATTTTATAAGATATTTGTCAATGACGCTCAGGATCTGTTGCACACCAAATCCTCCACCATCGCCTTGTCAGTCATCTCTCTTCACTCTCGTCACATGATCAGTGAAATCTGAATCCTGCTGCTCTGTGCTTTGAATCTGCAGCTTGTGCTGTATTGAACAGAACAGACACTTTCAGTTTGTAGCATCCATTGTCCAACTCAACAAATTGGTTTTTATTTCTATAACAAAAGCAAAACGACAGTGGGGCTGGTGGTGGGCAAGTAATGTTATCGTGTATGGGCAAACACAGAGTAACACTGGTAACACCACCTACTGCAGCAAGCTTAGAGAGGAAACATCTTTTTTGTAGAATTGACAATACAGCTAATTTTGCTTTTCTAGCAGCCATTCTCCAGAGATTTCACCCATTGCATCCTCAGCTTTGGCTTCTAGCTGATTGTAATCCTGGTTCAACAGGAAAAATAATTTCACTTTGATCTCTGGATGATGAGAGCTGCTATTACAATGACTTGTGCTGATTAAAGCTTTCTCGCAATGCATAATGGGAGACAACATTTGTAAAAGCCAAGCGGATGTGTGGGCTTTTGGTAAAGACTTGTAGAAAACAAGACATCTTTAACGTCCTGTTGCATATATCAGTAATAACTCCTAATTATAAGAGTTGCTGGTCTGTTCTGAAAGGAAGCAGGAAGGAAAGCAGCAGGAAAAAAGAAAACAGTGCTAAATGCATTTTATAATCATGCATAGACCTATGAACTTTTTGTTGATGTCAAAGACTGTGACCAATCAAACTGTATTTTGCTGTACTGTATTGTGTAGGTGTAGAGTATATCACCTCATTTATCAACTAATGCATTTGTTCTGGTGCTTGGAAGGATCTTATATGTGTGAACATATAGATAACACATAACTGCTACTTACACTACTAAATGTCGCCTCCTCTGTAGTATCTGTTAAAGACACACAGCTGTGTCAGAAGCATTCAGTTTAACAGCAACCAAATATCTTTAGGCATATCGAATACAGCAATGTCATGTATCTGTGTTGACAGTTCACTAACTGTGTTTTCTTAAAGGGAACGATTTTTAGATGGACCATCTTTTTATCCCGAATCCCAGGGCTGTTGATTAGATTGTCTGAGGCCAAATGAGTGTCGGATGACTTTCATTACAGTCATTAATCCATCAGTTGAGTTTCAATGAGGCTCTGACGTGTCACAAATTAGGATGGAGTGGAGTACAACTCTGGTTTGATGTTCTGACTGTTCATATTTGTAGGTACTCTGACCAATTCAAGAATACACGCGTGTATGAGTGTGTGTGTTTTATGAGCCGTGTCCTTTGAAGGCGATCTGCAAGTGACCAGCCACTCTGTCTTTTTATGGGAGTTTTATGGAGCCTTTCCCAGATGGTGGATAGATAGGTGTTAGATTGTGACTGCTATAATAGGCCACAGGACAAAGTGGTCCATCTCTGGCCTTGACACGCTCTGGGGATTGAAACTCAAGAGTGTATATATATCAAGCCACCACTGGTTAATAAAATATTCCATCATATCTGTCAGCAAGAAAGCTTTTTGTGCTCAAGTCTGAAGTGCCCAAGGCTATCTATGAAGCATGAGGACTGATGAAGTCATTGTTTCTTTAGATATGATCATCTTAAATCCTCAATTTACAGTGCTTACAGTAACTTTTATATGCTTCCCAATAACTATGAAGTTAACATAGACTTCCTGAAAGCTTTAAAAAATATTTAATTGTGACATTTCTGCTTTCGTTTTCTTTTTGATTTTTAAGCCAGTTCATATGACATTTCTTTTTCTGGATAAAGAGCTGTGGAGCTCACAAATAGATGCATTAAACTGTCAAAGGCATATTTTTAAGTCAAAACGATGATGTGTGCATGTATTGTGATCGTGTCTGTTAATGTTTTGATGTCAGAAGAGTTCACGAGAATGAGACGAGATGAGACAAGATTTTTACACAGTATTTTTAAGAAATCCTCAATGATGGAATACATGACTAAAAAAATAGTCTGCAGGTGCATTTGAAATGTTTTAACTAATCATCTTGTAATGACTGTCATTTCAGTTGTACTTTCTTTGAATTATCAAATGCAGTAAAAGACAACAATACTCAAGCACTGTAAAAGGTTTTGCCACAAACTAAACTGACTGGCTTCTCTCCTGTACGAACTTTTGACCTCCTTACTGAACTCCTTTCCACAAATTGATCATAGAAATAAAAACAGTATAAATAAGAATAAATACAGTTTTCTCATAGTCTTAAATGCAAACACAAAAAAAGTGCAACCATAATCAAAGTACTCTTTCAATATTCAAAGTTCAAATAGAGACTTATAAGATAAGACAATTATCAGACGCTTAGGCTCTGTTGTGCAACGAATCCCCCGCCATAGTCACACTCCGTCATGGCAATATTGTAAGACAGATTTTCAACTCAACGAGAAATCTCGTCATATTTTAATCTTGCATCACACTAGAGGTCTGCACGTTTTTTTCGTCTGCACTGATGTCAAAGCATCTCGGGAGCGACCGGGTTATTGTCAGACGGGCTCCAGCCTAAAGTACACTATAGTTACCGACCACAATCCGCCTCTCATTCAAAATTTTATCACGTGCAGCAAGAAATCTTATCGGGTCCCACGGTTCCCACGGGAGAGCCGTTGAATGTAGACCTCTACGTCACACCCCTAGAAAGCAGTAATTGATCATCCCCTAGGGGCATCCCCACCTGGAAGAAAATTTTGTACATTTTAAAGATAAATTCATTACTCTGGTGCACTTTGAGAGTTCAAAATAAAGAGCTCCAACCCACGTTCAGTGTGCAAATTGACCAAACAAAACACCTGTGCACTGACTTGTACCTGAATCCACCGCCTGATGATATTCTCTGATTTACACTGAACAAAATTATAAACACAAAACATTTGTTTTTGCCCCCTTTTTTCATGAGCTGAACTCAAAGATCTAAGACTTTTTCTATGTACACAAAAGGCCTATTTCTCTCAAATATTGTTCACAAATCTGTCTAAATCTGTGTTAATGAGCACTTCTCCTTTGTCGAGATAATCCATCCACCTTACAGGTGTGGCATATCAAGATGATGATTAGACAGCATGATTATTGCACAGGTGTGCCTTAGGGTAGCCACAATAAAAGGCCAATCTAAAATGTGCAGTTTTATCACACAACATAATGCCACAGATGTCGCAAGTTTTGAGGGAGCGTGCAATTGGCATGCTGACAGCAGGAATGTCCACCAGAGCTGTTGCCTGGAATGTTCATTTCTCTACCATAAGCGTTTCAGAGAATTTGGCAGTACATCCGACCTCACAACCGCAGACCACGTGTAACCACACCAGCCCAGGACCTCCACATCCAGCATGTTCACCTCCAAGATTGTCTGAGACCAGCCACCCGGACAGCTGCTGCAACAATTGATTTGCATAACCAAAGAATTTCTGCACAAACTGTCAGAAACCGTCTCAGGGAAGCTCATCTGCATGCTTGTCTTCCTCATTGGGGTCTCGACCTGACTGCAGTTCGTCGTTGTAACTGACTTGAGTGGGCAAGTCTATGGCATTTGGCACTTTGGAGAGGTGTTCTCTTCACAGATGAATCCTGGTTTTCACTGTACAAGGCAGATGGCAGACAATGCGTATGGCATCGTGTGGGTGAGCGGTTTGCTGATGTCTACGTTGTGGATTGAGTGGCCCATGGTGGCGGTGGGGTTATGGTTTGGGCAGGCATATGTTATGGACAGCCAACACAGGTGCATTTTATTGATGGCATTTTGAATGCACAGAGATACCGTGACGAGATCCTGAGGCCCGTTGTTGTGACATACATCCACGACCATCACCTCATGTTGCAGCCTGGAAGCTGAAAACATCCCAGTTCTAGCATGGCCAGCATACTCACATGGAACCCATTGAACATGTTTGGGATGCTCTGGATCGGCATATACAACAGCGTGTTCCAGTTCCTGCCAATATCCAGCAACTTCGCAGCCATTGAAGAGGAGTGGACCAACATTCCACAGGCCACAATCAACAACCTGATCAACTCTATGCGAATGAGATGTGTTGCACTGCGTGAGGCAAATGGTGGACACACCAGATACTGACTGGTTTTCGGACCCCCGGGCCCCCCCCCAATACAGTAAAACTGCATATTTTAGAGTGGCCTTTTATTGTGGCCATCCTAAGGCACACCTGTGCAATAATCATGCTGTCTAATCAGCATCTTGATATGCCACACCTGTGAGGTGGATGGATTATCTCGGCAAAGGAGAAGTGCTCACTAACACAGATTTAGACAGATTTTTGAACAATATTTGAGAGAAACAGGCCTTTGTGTACATAGAAAAAGTCTTAGATCTTTGAGTTCAGCTCATGAAAAATGGGGGCAAAAACAAAAGTGTTGTGTTTATAATTGTGTATATAGTTGTGTAGATATCTGCACCTAAACATCACATTACAATTATTGAAATGATCATTGTTAAGCACGATGATATGGTAACATATCACCCTGAAGTAGGCTGCTTATAAATGAACAATTATTTAAAATAAAGATATTTGGCTAAATTACATTTGCTCAATAGGATAAACACAGGCTTTACTCCCTTCAAATTTAAATTGTTTAATTTCTTTTAGTTAAACTTGTGTATATTTTTAGTTAAAACAGTTAAGTTATAAAACAGTATCTCATGTAGGGTTTTTCCTTTGTGTTTTATAGGCCATAATGACCACTAGGAGGTGCTCTAGGCACATGCTTTCCTTGATTGGTTTTCCCTGAAGAGAAATATGTTCAGTTGAAAACGAAAGTAAAAGAGTGACACTTTCATTTCGTCTGCGCATCACTATCAAACGGTTCGTGAATGGACACAGGCCGGGAACCTGCAACAGAACTGTGTCAGTGGAAAGGGGGCATCCGAGCAAGTGACTGCCTGTCTGAGTTTTGTCAACAGCCAAAATTCTTTATGCAGGAAAAACCTTGCACTTTATTATTGCATTGTCTGATTTATAGAATGATCTCATTTAGTTATCTCACACTCATGATGGATAGATAGAAGAAGGGTGTGTTTATAAACAATTTGTGCTATTTCGTGAGCAAATCCCACAGTGCACTCAGCCTGGTTATGTTTTAATTAATGTGAGTTTGTCGGCACTGAAAAATGAGGTCGCCCCCTCCTCAACCCCTTTATCCCCTCATGTTCTGCAGAACCCTAAACCTGCACCGCAGGTGAACATTGATGAAAGAAGCGAATGATTCATGAGCTCACCTGCCTGCCTCCCCCTCTGAGACTCGGCCAACTGCAGGCATTATCAGTAGTAAATGGGTCTGAAAACGCTTCGGCCAGGACAGGCCGTACGGCGCGTGATTTATTGGCCATGATGCTGCAAATAGTTAGTCGTGTTACCAGAGGGATATAAGCATTTTCATGGCCACAGTTCAAGTTTATTTCAGATATAAATTCTGGGAGACGTGGGAAGGAAAAAAGCCACGGTAAATTTATGACGAGAGATGTTGTTTGCAAGCAGCCAGCAGGAAGCGTTGCTTTAACAAACCAAGGACAAGGATGTATGACTGTTTTGTACTTTTATCTTGCATTTTGTCAAGAGCTTTGTTAAAGATGTTTTCCTTGAGCAGGAAAACAAGAGCTTTTGCTAAAGGACCTTAAAAATGACATGGGATGGAGTTAAAATTCTCAAAGTTCAGGAGTGATTCAGAACTTCTCGAAAGTGAAAAGTTAAGCTTTCTAGAAAATAAATTGCATGCTCCTGCTGTTTTAATGCTATTCAGTGCTTTTTAGACCCCAGTTGTTTCATGCACCATGGAGAACAATTAACATTTGAACTTGACAGACTGCAGGCATGTGAAGGGAGAACAATGGTAAAGGAGCTTTGGTGGCAGTGATCAGTGCGCTGTGAATGAATACATCACTCCAGATCTCTGGTCCTTCTCTTTCTCACTCTCTGCTTGTCAATGCTTAGAAACTGTGATCAATGTATGTAATCGATCTCCTGCACAGCTGGCTGGACAGGATCGCATTTCCCTTCCACTTTACAGCATGTCTCAAGGGGAGGAAAACATTTACCTCACATTAGACATGGACACGATGATCCTGTTTACTGGCTGACTGAGCCTTTGTATTAATTATTTACCTCACATTGCGGAACAAATCATATTATCAGAGAGAAAATGCTCAGGACTGTGCTGTGTTTTCAGGAGAATCATTTCATGTGCGAGACTATTCGACTAGTCGATTAAACTATACTGCTGCTGCTAGCTGACTTGGAAATACTAGTCGTTTACATTTTTTTGCACATTTAATGTTTTGCTTTATATTTTTATAAAGGCTACATTTAAATTAGTCATGTTGATGTTACATTTTAAAATTATTTTATAATTAATCTATATATTTGAAAAGTATATCTGGAGCGGAAAACAAAATTAAATTTTACCTCAGATTTTGCATGCTTGTCCTTTTTCTGCCATGTCATGTCAAACTAGTATTAACTTATATGCTTGTTATACTACTGGTTATGAGGGACAATACGGTGTGAAATTTTATATTGTATTAAAGGAGATTATGAATGAAACTTGAACAGTTGCTATATGAACATCTTAACGAAGAGAATACGCTTAAATAATGTATAGTTGTCAGTACGTCAAGCTTTTCTTGTGATTTTGCCACCCGTCATGTGTACAGACACTTTTCATACATTTGAAGCAAGTGGTTGCCATAGTAACAAACAACAATATCTCAAAGTACTGACTTATGTGGACTAGCTTTTGATGAAATGTGTTTATAATAGGCTGCTAGGTTAATAAAATTTGTCGTTGTGCACATCCCTACTTGAAATGTCCAGCTTTTTGATTTTGCATGTCGCGATGTTCTTCCTTAAAGGGTTATTTCACCCAAACATGTAATTTATTACTCACCCCCATGTTATTCTACAGCCGCAAGACCTTCGTTCATCTTCCGAACACAAATTATGATTGCTGATGAAATCCGATGGCTCAATGAGGCCTCTATTGAGAGCAAAGCCATTCAAACTCTCAAGGTCCATAAAAGTACTAAAAACATATTTGAAACAGTTCATGTGAGTTCAGTGGTTCTACCTTAATATTATAAAGCGACACAAATGCTTTTGTGCACCAAAAAGACAAAATAAAGACTTTTCAACAATATCTATATGCGCTGATATCAAAAGACTGCTTCAGAGCTTTACAGTGAATCAGTGAATCGGATACAGCGAATCAGTGAATCGGAGCACCAAAGTCACGTGATTTCAGCAGTTTAGCCATTTGATAGGAGATCCGAATCATTAATTCGAAACAAAAGATTCATAAAACTCAGAAGCTTCATTAAGCAATGTTATGAAATCGGCCCATATAGACATTGTTGAAAAGTCATTATTTTGATTTTCTGGCACACAAAAAGTATTTTTGTCGCTTTACAATATTAAGATAGAACCACTGAACTCACATGAACTGTTTTAAATATGTTTTTAGTATCCTTTATGGACTTTGAGAGTTTGAATGGCTTTGCTCTCAATAGAGACCTCGCTGAGCCAATTTTGGTAGCCAATGGTAGCCAATTTTCCATAATTCTGTGCTTATTATATATATATATATGTAGTATACACAGTTGTTTCCAAGACTAGTTGTTTGACAGATCTTTATATGTTATATAATGTAATATATTACAACACTTCTTGTGTGTGTGTGTGTGTGTGTGTATTTATATATATATATATATATATATATATATATATATATATATATATATATATATATATATATATATATGAACATCAAAAAAAGTCAGATCTAAGCCTTATGCAAAATTCTTTTTTAAATTTCTCACCACAGTTTTGAATTCTGGGTAGGACTGATCCCTCTGTTTTACAGTGTAACCAAGGGCTGCCATTCATTGACCATATACATACAAACACACCACAGGATAAATACTTAAAGGAACAGAGCATCTTATTGGATGTTCTGTGGCTAAAGGCCAATTCAAACCGCACCGACAAACGCCAACAAACCCCAACAAACATCGACAAACGAGTGACGTCTGACTGGGAAAATTCCACAACTATACGTGTAACCATGTTAACAATGTTGTCAGTATCATATAGTATCATATATATTTTTATTGTATTAAAGTATTGAGGCAAAACAAAAATACTAATCTGAAATCCAAAGCGCTGTAGCCATCGATCTGATCATAACCTATTGCACTGTTAGTTTACACCGGTTTTTAAACTTTTTTTTTTTTAGCGCGTCCCTTTTTATTAACGAGACAACACTCGTACACTGTGTTTCTGCATATCTGTTTAGGGATCGCGATCCCTTTAAATGTTGGGAATACGTGATGATGTAAGACGCTGGTCAGCGCTATCTTTCTGTTCTTTGTTTTCCCTTAAAAAATAAATGACAAACGCATTTGTGTGCTCAAAGTCAGAAGTTGTCTCTTGCAAATTACTGCAATTTCCACAATACAAGCATATACAACCATGTAGCTAAACGAGCCAAAACAAATTATTTAAAAAACTGAAGGTAAACCTGCGTTGCTCTCATGGTGGTTATATTGTTACCTCTCTCTTTCGGTGAAGTCGAGCAGTGCTCTTGCTGAATGGCACGGATTGCACTATGGACTATTGTACCTTTTGTGTATATATATATATATATATATTATAATAAAATTATATATATATATATATATATATATATATATATATATATATATATATATATATATATATAATTTTATTATATATTTCATAACATATATTATATATATTATTATTATTTAAGCTGCAATGTCACATTTTCGCTGCTTTGTTGTGTGTCCGTGAGGCGCGGGCACGATCAAACAGCTGTCTTTGCAGGGGACTTGCCTCATCATCATGGCAACGGTTTGTAGCCTGGTCAGATTACGTCAGATTTGGTTGCCGTTTGTTGGAAAACTTTTCACACTGCGCAGACATTCCACGACCCGACAAACGCCGATTAAACATGTTCAGTCGGGTGAAAATAGACTCCGACCAATGCCAACAAACGCCGACACCAACAGACGCCAACAGGGGTATCACACCAAACCAGCAAACTCCAACAGATGAGTTTGTTGGCGTTTGTTGGCTGTTGTCGGTGCGGTGTGAATTGGCCTTAAAGTTAAATGCCTGTGTGTGAGTGGATCCTTTTGGGACATCTCTGTAAGTACTGTCTTTAGCTCAAAGTAATTTGTAGTGTGACACCGAAACCAATCATTGACACCAGACACATCACAGAGAGCCTCAATGAAGCCTAACTTTGATAAATTGCATATTCTCTTGGATCTTGACAGTTTAAACAGCATCCTATATTGTTTGAGAATAAACACATTTACAACACATGGACTTTAATCCATTTTTTGTCTTGGCTAATGAAACCAATTAAAGATGCAGTCTTAAAGCACTTAGTTACTGCTGAAGCTCAAGCACTGCCAAAGTCATGGATCTTCGATTCCCAGAGAATGCATAAATTGATAAAATGTATAGCTTGAATGCAGTGCAAGTTGCTTTGGATGAAAGCAGTAAGTGCATTTAAAAGTAACTATTGGTTGAGTTCCTTTAGCTCATTTGGAGAAGCAAGGTGTTAGCAATGGCAGATTTCAGGTTTGATTCCCACAATCAGATAAAAATTGAATGCATAAATTAAATTGAATGTGCTGGTAAGTTTATTTGAACAAAAGCATTGGTCAAATGTGCAACTGTAGCTATAAAGCTTTTGGTCGTCTTGCATACTGTATAGCACCATGGTTTTTTTTTTTTTTTTTTTTTTTTTGGAAACCTTATTATTGTAAATTAAAGATGTCCATCACTCAACATAGCAATTGTTTTTCAATTTCGCATTGCTATTCAGACAAAATCCCATGCATAGACTGTCATAAATGTCTGACCAGTAAAATACAGGATAATTTAGGACACAAACTCCAGCAAAATATACCAGCTCCAGTCTTTTGATATTTGTTGCTTCTGTTTTTGTTGTGCACGTACCTCCGCTCTGTGTTTCTACTTTGCATAGACTATAAGCCAATATGTCTCTCCTCCCTGAGATTTACTTCCTAAATTTGATCAACAAGCTGTCTGTTTTCTTTCTTTATGAAAATTGGTAATACTTGACAAAAATGTCAGAGCATTTGTAATAGATTGGTTGATGCCAACTTGGTAGAAAAGCACCTACTTCAATTCTGAGCTATTTAGTCACTGAGGAGAGGAGAGGAGAGGAGAGGAGAGGAGAGGAGAGGAGAGGAGAGGAGAGGAGAGGAGAGGAGAGGAGAGGAGAGGAGAGGAGAGGAGAGGAGAGGAGAGGAGAGGAGAGAGATGTCATATTTCATCTCTGATTGGACAGGCATGACTCTGAGTCACTTGTATAACATGACACCCTCTGGCTCACTTAACCAAAAACATCAGTTATACACCATCACATCTGTAAAGATGTCATTATCTATTCACAGGTCATAATTTCAAGCATCCGGAGTGTCGATGTTAAGTCATGTCCTGTCAGTGTTTAAGTGTTGTACCAATCACAGACAAGCTTTAGGCTGAGTTTTCCACTCCGTGCCCGTGAGGGGAAGTGGCCTGCTGTGTCTGGCCCCACTCAGCTTCAATGCAATCTGCTGCCACTGTGGGCGGTGTGCCCGTATGCTGACGGAACTGCTTCTGTTATCAAAAGGAGGCTCCAGTCTTGTGAGATGAGTGGTTTTGCTCTTTGCAGTGTTCCTCATTTGGGTCCTCTTGTCCTGCATTTTGTACAAAATGTTATAATGTCACACAAATGTTTTGTTTAGAAGTGCAAACAAAATTACAGCAAGGAGAAACGCATGAGATTTGTTACCAAATGTATGTTGTAACATGTCGGTTCATGTGCTGCTGCCCCCCACTGGTTCATATCCTGAGTGACTGTGAGTGCCAGTGATGTGTGTGTGTTCCTGCAACTCAATTTGTAATGCAACATGAGAGAATAAAACAAAAGACAAGAAGAAAAAGAAAGAGAAAGAGAAACAGAAACAGAAAGAGAAGCGCCATTACACAATAACATTCATGAGTTCATGTCTGAGTGCTTCAGTGATTTGGCAGAAAGTCCTTGGTTGTTTGAATCAGTTGACAGGTTAAAAGAAACCCCTCAGGTGCTCATGTTAATTGACTTTAGCATTAACTCATGCTGGGATCTTTTTTTTTTTAATGGCAGCACCATTAAACATTATGCCGTTTAACTTTTTTTGAGAGCATTAATTTAGAATAATTTTGCTGTACATTTCAATAGTTTTTTGCTAATCTAAAAAAAAAAAAAAAAAAAAAGTAGTACCTATATATAGTTTTTGTATGGAGTAAAGCATGTGATAGCATCTGTCCATTGAGGGTCTTTTTGGCTATAGAAGGGTTGGGTATTTACACATTTCATTATTTGATTCAGATTCACAAGCAAGTATTGTTTCATTTGGATATAAATCAGGTACAGTACATGTACATTTTGATTGAGGAAAAAAATCCTTCTCAACTAATGTTCAACTCTACAACCCTGTTGTTACATGTGCACTCTGTTTTGGACTCACTCTGGACTTGTTGTTGTTCTATTTCCCGCCAATAGTCATTCACCATGGTAACTGATCACATTCAGCTGTGTCTAATCACCCACCTTGTTATCCCTTGTATATTAGCCCTGTGTTTCCTGTCATATGTGGTCCGGTATTGTACTTGTATTGTTGGGTGTATGTTCCTGCCTGTTCCTGTACTCTCCTGTGGATATTCCAGTAAAAGACTTGTTTATGTATATTTCTCCTCGTCGTGTGCTTTATACACCAGCAACCGTAACAGAATACCGGACCAAAACAGTCAAACAGATTGCGGCGTGTTTAGTGTTTTGTTGTTTTCCGTCCCAGTGTTTTTCGTGTTTCACTCCTCTTCCCCATCACTATGTACACACCCGCATTTCTGTTAATCTGCCTTGAGCAGAAGGACCGCTCCCTCGAGGAACATTTGAATAACTTTCTGTTTCTTGTACCATCGACACATTACCCGGACAGCAGCCTTTGCAACTTCCTGTTTGCTGGACTGAACACCGCCACCAAAGCGCTGCTGTCCGGGGAAGGACCTCGAGGGAGCTTCCCTGAATACGTGGAGTGGGTACTGGCGTCCTGTGGATCGTCGTTGACCGTGGATTTCTGTGACAACGACGCCAGTCCCACTCCCACTTCAGTGCCCAGCCAGGAACCCTCTGACGGCGTGGAAAGACTGAGAGTAACATCGCCGCGGAGACCGAGCCCAGCGTGTATGACCAGGTGTGTGAGTCTGCTGTCCCCATCGCCGAGGGAGACAGTGTGGAAGACGAGGGGTTGGATGGGAGCCCCGCCCACACTCCCGCCACTGAGAGGGAGTTCCAGGCAAGCACTATAGACCATTATGACTTTGAAGAAGATTCCTTACCTGCGTTAGTACCTCCTGAGACTGTCATTTTCATTTTGGATGAAATGGTCCCGCCCAGCCTCCCTCTCCCACCTCCTCTCCAAAACCCCGTTAATGACTTTGTTTGTCCTAGTCCCTCTGCTTTTCTGCCTGTTCTCCAGCCCACAACCTTGCCTGCTACCCAGCCTTCACTGTCTCACATCACGCCCTCAGCTCTACTCCAGCCTCCTCTCAGTGGCGTGGCTACATCTGGGGCCTGCTGTGAGCCAGCCTCAGGCGATGAGGATCCTGTGGCTCCGCCTCCGGCCTCAGATCACGTCATTCCACCTCGACTCATCGTCCTGACTCCTCCGCCTCTGCTCCTGCCACCCTCGTCTACAGCAGTGACCATCGAGCTTTCGGCTCCACTGGACTCCCTCGGTCCTGCGACTCCGCCTGGGTCAGACATCGCCTTCACTTCGCCACGGACTTACGGGTCGTTCAAGTTTCTCCGACCCTCCACCCCTACGGCTCCGTTGGGCTCCGCCTTCCCTCAGACTCCGCCTCGGCCCTCAGTCGTTCCAGCTTCACCTCAGCCCTCCAGTACACTGCTGCTGCCTCGGGGGGCCGTCACGAGGACGTTGTCGCGGACTCAGAGGTCATCGGCATCATTTCGCTCCTTCGGCTCACTGTCTTCGCCTAAGGGTCCCTCTTCATCAGCGGCGCTGCTTCCACGCCTCCCCAAGGTGGTTTGGAACGCTTCACCACCTCGGCTCCTCCCTCCAGCAACGCCGCCTTGGGTCGCCGTCCTGGCTGTGGCCTGGAGCAACATCTGGACTCTGCTCAAGGCACCTCTCTGGACTTCACCACCTGTACTTCCCTGGATTTCTCCTCCATCGGCACCTCCCTGGACTTCACCACCTGTACTTCCCTGGATTTCTCCTCCATCAGCACTTCCTTGGACTCCTGCACTTCACCTCCTCTCAGATAGCCGTCCGCCTCCCGAACCGCCTCCTACACCATCAGCACCATCCATTTCTTCTTTCCCTCTCCACGGCGCGAGGACGCGCCTTTCCGGGAGGGGGCGATATGTTACATGTGCACTCTGTTTTGGACTCACTCTGGACTTGTTGTTGTTCTATTTCCCGCCACTAGTCATTCACCATGGTAACTGATCACATTCAGCTGTGTCTAATCACCCACCTTGTTATCCCTTGTATATTAGCCCTGTGTTTCCTGTCATATGTGGTCCGGTATTGTACTTGTATGGTTGGGTGTATGTTCCTGCCTGTTCCTGTACTCTCCTGTGGATATTCCAGTAAAAGACTTGTTTATGTATATTTCTCCTCGTCGTGTGCTTTATACACCAGCAACCGTAACACCTGTCACTTTTTACAGTACTATAATATTAAAGGTCAAAATGAACAAGCTATTAAAAGTGCAAACTATTCAATGTAATTGCTGTTAATTTGTGTATATATATTAAATATTTAAACTGCACATTTATATCAACTTTACTCATACTTCATTGCAGAAATAAAACACTTAAAATGTGGCTGTCATGTTTACATGACAGATTTATTCAAACATGCATTAAATAAGACATCACTGTCAGGTCAAGTAAAAATGTAATTAATTAGTTATGAGCTATGAGTTTTTATTTTTATTTATTTATTTTGCATGGTTGAAACACTGATTGAGTGATTGCATGAGGTATGGTACATTTCAGTAGGTTGTACTTTAGGGCTGTGTATCACCAACCATGTCACGATATGATACGCATCACGATACTAAAGCCACGATACGATACGTATCACGATGTGGTTCAATTTAGAATTTAAATTTCTTTTGAGCAGAGTTTAGTAACAGTAATATGTGTTTATTGAATAACCAGTGTTATAACAGTCATGATAACTGAAAAAACTATTTTGTTTTTGTCATTAAAAAAAACAATGATTTAAATTAAATATAAAAAAATGTCACAAAAAGCTTATTTTAAAAGCTTGCTTTTAAAGTCACTCCCTCAGTAACAATTGACAATTATAGTGACACTGAAGCATATCAACAAAGCTCAATGACTAATTTCACTTGCAACAGTAAGTTGACTTGTAAAAAAACTAAGTTAGTTAATTATATCGGCTATAATATTATAATAATGTCTATACTGCCTGTTTTTTTTGTTTTGTTTTGTGTTTGTTTTTTTCATCTGTAAAAATTATTTTTTTGGATATCAACTAAAAATATGTTCTTGAACAACATACGTTTTTATTAACGTGGTCTACAAAATATGCGCTACATGAGTTTACAATACACACTTAACAATAAGGTTCATTTGTTAAACATCAGATAATGTATTAACATGAACCAACCATGAGCAATACATTTGTTACTGTATTAGTATACACATAATTATTAAATGCGCAGGTCTCCTCTCGTGCGTCCTCCCCACTGGACGAGGCCAATATCACTTTCGTTTCGCTTTCAGATATATCTATTATATATGCCATCACTGCTTTTAACTTTCTAAATGTAATTACCGAAATCAAAACAGTCCATAAACTATATCCTCATGAAAACGTCAGTCAAGCCAGCTCGCGCCTCAACCTGAGAGATCGGCCTTCAAATTTCTCGGTTTCTGAATGGACGGTTTGGCTTGATTGACAAACGCTAACGTTCGGCCATGATTTATATACCATCGACCTGTCCTAAAACGTTAGCACACTTTGATCGATGATTTGGAGATCGCGTGTTTCTCCGTTCGAGAGCGGCACGTGACGTCACGTGATTGGCTAGATTTAAAAGCAAGACAGACACGATACGCAGCTGCTGTATCGATACGCACATCGTCAGGAGTTCATGACGATGTATCGTTGTATCGATATTCTGAGCACAGCCCTATTGTACTGTATCTTCCAAAATACCTTCTGATGTTCATTCATATTTATTTTGTGCTGCAACTAGTAGTAAAGTGGAAGAGATTAATCTATTATTCAGAAAAACTGGTACTTGACATACAGTACAGATCCAGCAATCTCTATGAAATAATTCAGAAAAAATCTTATCTTATCTAGATTCGATGGAAAGGTCATGGAAAAGTCATGAAGATTCACTATGTGGGAAAAGTGTTGATGTAAGGCTTTGTTGGCCTTACACTTTGTGATGTTTGTCTTTGAAAGAGAGATTCAGTCATCAATGCCAGCAGCATGACCACAGGACAGCCCATATTCTCTCTTGACTTCATTTTCAACACATCAGTGCACATTGAACACAGTTTGCCTCTCGGCCTCTGAACAGAATGAAGGACGGATGAATGTTATATTTCTTTTAATCTGCTTTTAAGATGCTCTTCGTTGAGTCTCCAAAGCCACAGGGCTTCAGTGTTCTCCTTCACTCACTGTTTGCAATGCCTCACAGTGATTCTTTTTATTAATTGAACATTCTGGTAAACAAACCCATAAAATGGCCATTAGACATTTCCAAGAGAACATCTGTTGACTAGTTACAGTTAACCTTAGCTGCTGTAAAAACCTTGATTTAATTTGTTCTTTGCTGAGTAGCCATGCACAGAAGTGTTTTATCTAAGAGAAGTGGCATGTGCCTTGAGATGAAAGAACAGAAACATCCGCATGAACCCTGCTGTTAATGAGTTAGCGTGTAGCTTGGCAACCTCTGGCCATGAGCTCTCCTGAGGCTGATTTGGTGAAGTTTGAAAATTGACGTTTTATTAAGCATAAGATAAGAAATCATAAACAACCATTGCCTTTCCCCCTTATCTGCCAGGAGGTCCTGTGGCCAGGTTAATTCTCTCTCTCTCTCTCTCTCTCTCTCTCTCTCTCTCTTTCTCATGCTCACTGCAATAGCTGTTAGCTTATGTTTCCTGGAATTCTTCCACGACATGTGCACGCTGGTTGATGCGTTGAGAAACGAGAGGGTAATGCCGTCCACCACACGTGCAGTCATATTTTATTTCGCACTAGAGTTTCCTCGTGCCTTGCTGAATTTCATCACTTCTCAGACTCGCACCTGCTGATGATAGCCCACATAAAAGCAACAGCAGGACATGGAAAGCATACAAATAGTCAAACAGAACACCAGTCTTTTAAAACTGCATCTACTTTTACCAAAACCAAGTATTTTAATGAGCGTGTTTATAATAGTGGCTGATGAGGGGCAATTTAGGTAAGCGTGAACATGTCACTTGTTCTTAATGAGGAGTGGGTCACGGTGGAACTGCATGTTCGTAATCATTTCATGTCTGTCAGCTAAAGATTATTTGATAGTAAAATCAACTGATTGCACGCCATTTTTAAAAGACAAATTAATTGGCTTGACTACTCATTTTTCTTTCCCTTGATGTTGTTTCCTCATGGAACTCAAAATTCAGGTGGCTATTTCTGCAGTGCTGTAAATATTTTATAAATTCTGTATGCATTGAATAACTGATTACCTACTACATTTTGCCCAAATGTGCAGCATACAACAGAGCACGCTGAATGCAAAACTGTATGACAATCAATAAGCATAACTTGACCTTGCTTTACTTCCATTATAACTTCCAGTGTGTTGTTAGTAAAATCAGCCACTTTTTATCATCACAATTTTGCTTAACTCCTTATTTGATCAGACTGCCACATGTTAAACATGATTTAACACAAAATTGAATAAAAAATAACATTTATTTTTAAAATGACTCATAATGAAATACACATTCAATGCAATGAGGTAATGTGACAATGTGTTCTGTTTCATTTAAGTACTATTTTTAAACAACATTAGACATTATACAGCAGGACTATTCAACTGGCGGCCCGCAGGCTAAATCCGGCCCGCCAATCATCTCCATCCGGCCTGAGGGCACCCTAGCCTCACTCCTCCTCTTTTCCTGGCGGTGCAGCTAAATTTGGTCAGATACATGGCCAGAGTGTCCCCTGGAGCTGTACGGCTATATGCACTGCGCGTATCATGTACACTCCTCCGACTGACCTGAGAAACATTTTTGTGCGAATATTTCAGCGGTTATTATGCGAGTCCCATATTTTTGTCGAGTGAACCAGCGATACCTACCGTTCATGAATTAGTCATTGTTTTGGCTCACATCTTTCTTTTCCATGAATTGGCTAAACACGCTTGCATAAAGGTCTGAAAAGATTCAGATTCGTTCTGACCACTCTGTCACTGAATCATCTGAAGTGGTTTCTCATCAGTAACAACAAATACAGAACAAATAGCACTGTTTTCAAGTGTTTCACTAGTTTACTTTGAACTACGCAGCACACCCAGTAGATAAAGGAGCTGTGTTTATTCCCGGTCCCTTACACCATTATTAAACAGCATTGCGACATCCAGTGAGAAGCGTTTCAATTCAACAAACACCTCTTGGTTACAAACCACAAATCACTCGATGATTAAACTAGTTTTAAATCAGATGAAACAGCCTCAACATTCCTAATAAGACTGATGAGGAAAACATCCCATCCCTTTAAATCCCAAAATCACCACCCTTACAAACATTTACCATGGATGTACTATAATTTACCATGGTTTGGACAGAAATGTGGAACATTTATGTTGAATACTCACTGTCAGAATATTTTCATTTAAACCTATAATAATTATAAATAAAATAATTATTACCAATAAGAATTTATTATGAAATGAAATACACTGCTGAACAATAACCACTAATTTATATTTTATTTTCTGTTTTATGGTGTGTAACTTTTACCTTAAAGGTACAATTTGTGATATTTTTTCCGCTAGAGGTCGCTAGAAGCCTATTCAAAACAAAGGCGTAGTTTGATGACGCCAAGTTTTAGAGCGGAAACTTGGGACATGTGGTCTCCATCTCAACGGACGGTGCAAAAGAATAGGGATTGGAGTCTGGAAGAACTCATGTTCGTGGATGCGATTATTAACGTTACTGTAATATGAAGCAGAGCGGGACCGAGTGTTGCGGGAGCTGAACGAGGAGCTGGAGCGATTGATCAACACACGCCTCACGAGCAGCGGGACTTTTATTATGACACAGTTGCCGGCGCCGCTTCTGCTTTTCCGGTCATGGGTTTACGGGAGCTGTGCTTGTCGACAGAACAAGCGGCAGATGGTAAACAGTAATTACGTTCCATAAATAAGTAAGACAATCCACCATAAAACGTGCAAGAAGTAAATAAGGAACTGCTTGAAGCAAGCTAGTAGTTTGCTGGACGCTAGACACTACTTCCGCATTTGCCACGGCGCTGTTGTCATGTGGTTTCTACGTTAGTAAAGGCGGTAACAAAGGGTAACTGACGTCATTGACCGACGACTGCACTGCCCCGTGTCACTGTTTAGAATGGGAATTTTCTCATGATTTACAAGTAGTTGAAAACATTAGAGATACTGTTAGTAATCAGCTGGACAAAATATATAACACTAGCATAGTGTTTTTTTGATATTTTACTGCAAAAATTTTACATATTGTACCTTTAACACCTTTAACCTTATTATGTATTCTTCTCAGGTTAGGTTGAGTAAGTCAAATCTGACCTAAATCATAAGCATTCAAACAGTACTTACAATTTGTTCAGAAGACTTCTCTGTGGTCTGTTCGTGCTCAAGGGTTTTGTAATAAAAATATCGGTAGACAGTCATTTGAAATTAATGTAATAATAATTTTAATTACAATTTAACAAAAGTAAAGGCAAACAAAGGTTATTAACAAAGTTAACAAAACAAAGCAAAGTTTCAATCAAAGGTGTAATAAGCTGGGTTTCTCGCGTCGAGAGACACTGCTCAATCAGTATCTGTCTAGCCAGTCTTCCCATCAGTCTTTTATACTCAAACAGTTCACTGCCGATGTTAAATTTTCTTCTGTTGTCATCAGTTGGAGAACTGCCAAGTGTTCCACAATCCTTTTAAGGTGTTTCTGACGTAGCCTGCATTTTCTCCTGTTAGCTCTCTTCTTGGCTCTTCTCCTCCTTTTTGTCTGTAAAATGCCTTATCTACAGCATTACAAGTCCCTTGTATTTAATTTATAAATGTTCTCTACTCTGTTACTTTAATATAAATTTCGTACTATACACTACAGCTTAATATTTATTTTCAACATAAACCTATACTGTCAGTAAAGCGGTCATATACAAATTACTAATTATAAAATACATGTTTAAGTATACATGCATACATAATAGCAATTAATATCATTCTTAGACATAGTTTTCTACATTCCATCATTTTAATGCATCATCACTAATTGGGTTACATAAAACTACTAGAAAGCAAAAACAACTTTAAACAAAATAGAGTAATTGCATAATCATCATATTCATCAACATTTCCTAATGAAATTTTAGGATTAGTTTGTGTTTGTATTTTAAAGCCACCCGAACACTTGATGAGGCTTTTTAATCACAGTAAAAAGAAATATTTTATAGTTTCTCTACTGTAATAAAAGCTATGTCAGTTAGCACTGCATTATTGATATACTTTATAGTTGTGAAAATACCCAGAGATGGATTGAAGAACACTATTGTCTTCACGTTTAAAAAGTCAAAACGTTTCTGCTTTTTACTCCGCTATAGCTGGAGGCCTTTGTCCATAAAAGGGATTTCCTGGAAAGCCACAAGTTATTACATCTATGAGTCCATTTGGACTTTCTGTGAGAGAGCATCCTCGAGTATGAATGAAACAGACATTTCATAAAGGTGATGATACATGGGGCAACTTTTTGAGCAATGTTGCAGAGCGATGTTGTTTGGGCACTTTTCCACTGAGAGTGGGAAAAATTTTGATCTAAAGTATCCAGATATTTATTGCTTATTTTCAATGGGAATGTGACCTTAACAGTGTTTAGCGTGTCATAATTCTTATATTGCCTCGTTTTCGATAAGAATAAAAATGTCAGGTCATACATATATTATCTTGTCTCTTTGAAATTATCTCTAGATTTATTCACATTAGCCCATGAAAAACTCTATGTGAACCTGAAAAAAGTGTAGGGGGATAAAAATGTGGGGGACATGTCCCCCGTGTCCTCCACGTATTCTACACCCATGGACATGACCAAATAGTCAGCTATCAAATTATCCTCATATGACTTTGTATCTCGATCTGTTTTCTGCAAACTTAGATCTGTGGTTTGTGGTATCTATAATTAGAGAAGTATGGACTCTCATTCTCGTTATTTTTTTTACAATGTTATCATAAATTTGTATATAGCCATGCATATATGAGTCATCAATATTTTGGTTTATATTCCAGGAAGAACAAACTGTAAATTCTAAATGTGTATATCTGTTAAAAGTTTGTTTTGTCAACTTTTAGGAGTGCTCTAGCATTTTAGATGACTTCAAAACTGACAGACATGAGGTAAATTCAATTACAATGTGAATATCACTATGAAGGAAGGAAGGAAACTCTAAACTGTTCTTTTGAATCAAAAGGTTACCTTGATAATGTAGCTGCATTTTTTTCTTGTAAAAATTTAGTTTTTTTTTTTTTTTTTTTATCTGTTAAGCTTGTTGTAGCAAATACAATGTTTGCATCAAATGTAACTTCTTTAGGTCTTTAAAGGTATAGTTGGGTCTTTGGGTCTTTAAAGGTATAAAAATGCCCTCATATCATTCCAAACCTGTATGGCTTTCTTTTTTATTTTCAACTGCACATTGAAAAAAAAAAAAAAAAAAATGGTGTAGAATTTACTTTAAAACAATTTTCACTTGAAAATTGCAAGTAAAGAAAATTATTGAATTAAATGTGATTTTTTTTTTTTAAGACTGAAAAAGTTTTTCTTCTAAAATATACTCCAGAAATCTGTTCATTTTCATAAAACTTAATTTTTTGTGTTTTTGACCATACAATGAAAGTCAGTGGGGTCTAAAACATAATTGAACCATAATGACTTTCATTATATAGACATAAAAACAAAGACAAAAAAAAACATATTTTTCAAAATATATTCTTGAATCTTGTGTTCAACAGAAGAAATAATTTTTGTCTTTTTAATTGTTCTCTATTCTGAGTTTGCGTGCCATGTTTCATTAGAAGGGGAAGCTTTGAGATTCATGCAGTGTATATTTATGGGGCAAGAGCATTTATTAGAGTGAAGTACAGGGTGGAGAAGCTTATGACATCTTTCAAGGACAGCTGGAGGAAGGGGATGCTGGGATATGTAAGCTCGATACTCTCCTGCTGCTTGACTGGGAGTATTTCCCCTGTGTGGAGAGGGAACATGATTGTGCGACTCCGGGGGCTGACGAACACATTAAGACCCCCATTGGTCCATGAGACAGATGGTCCGTATCTCACAACACCACAGTCGCCATCTCCCATTTGTTTAATCTACAAAATAATTTATTTAATGACAAAAGTCTTGTCAGAGATGCAGTTTACAGGTGTATTACAGATACAGCAGCCTTCGTAAGAGCCTCTGCTGACTTTACACCCACATGAATCTAATGCTGGCTGCTTTGGCCTTGATCAGGCTCTTTCTCTGTTGATCAGTAGCCCTTGGACTGAACCGCGGCATCCAACTGTGTGTTTCATTTTGTGGTACTGAGTGTGTAGAAGTTTTCCCATGTGTCAGCAACAGTTTAGAGCGTGTACACACCAGTGCAAGAGCGTCAAACACACTGAATAAGTCTAATCTGGCCTGTGATTTGTGTTTATTTCTTATTTTGGTTTAGCAAAAGCAGGAGAGATAAACTATTTTTTTTTTTTTGTTGCACATTGTAAGTGTGAAAGTGTATTTTAATCGCACGCTTCTTTCAGTGCATATGCACAAATTCAAGCTTTTTCAGAATCTGTAGATGTGTAGGTGACAACTGTATTCATTTTAAAAATTAAGCATTATATTTTTTATAATTATTAAAAAATGCATACATTTTCCTACCTTGTTTTTTTTTTTTAATTATTACTATTTTTTTTTTAGTAAGAGCAGAAAGTTTGAATGTCAATGACATGGCCAGGTGGGTGGTGCTGGTGTGTTGTGTGTGTGTGTGTGTGATCTGTTGCATGATTGGTGCGTATGTGTAGGCAATGTTTTTTGTCCCACTCACTCTTCATCTCAATTTCCTGCTTGTTTTCACAATATCTTAGTTTCTATCATAACATATTAAAAATATCTTTGTTTGAAGAAAAGTATTATGGGTTTGGAATGACATAAGGGTGAATGATGACAGAATTTTCATTTCATCTGTTTATAGGGATATGTCGCTTTAAAATGGAAAATCTGTCAAATTGATTCACGCTTGTGCAGATTTGTAATATAAATGTATTTATCAAGCACAATAAAACAACAGTAGTTGATCATTGTGCTGAACAATATTAGTTAAAAAACTAGAATATGTACAGCAGTATGGCAGTAAAACACAACACAAACACATCTAAATGATGCTTAGACTAGCCCCATTTGACATTATAAGCCTTTTCAAAGAGTTTTTAGTTTTGCTTTAAAAAGTGATTCTATTGAGATTATTCTGATAGAAAGTGGTAGGCTGTTCTACAATATGATGCCGGCTATTGGCAAATGCCCGGTCACCCATTTTCTTCAGCCTGGATCTAAGGATCAGTAAGAGTTTCTGATCAGATGACCTTAAAGGATTAGTTCACTTTCAAATAAAAATTACCCCAAGCTTTACTCACCCTCAAGCCATCCTAGGTGTATATGACTTTCTTCTCTCTGATAAACACAATCAAAGATATAACAATAAATATCCTGATGCAATCAAGCTTTATAATAGCAGTGAACAGGGGTCATGAGCAGGACTTGACATTAACACCTGCCAACCCCAAATGCGGGTAGAATTCACCTGTGGTGGGTAAGACAGCCCCTCCCACTAGCCCCTTTAGCAGGTTGAATATAATTTCAGCCTACAGCCTAATCAAAGGTAGCCAAGCTCATCGTAGCACAAAATTACAATCCGTTCACAATTCATTATCGATTAACTTACAGATAGTGAAGGCAGGATTGGCGGAATCGCGTTGAATTACACAACAGAAGCGCTCTTTCGCGTACACGCAATCAGACCTCCTTGTGTCTGAATAGTCAAATACATTCACACACAGATGTCAAAATGTCCATCGTGTGTGGAGTATCTCACGTGAATACAGTCGGTTATGGCTTAAGTGCATGTAAACAGGTTGGTCAAAACTGGATATGTGTCAGTATATTATATACATGCATTCAGCAGCCCAATTAAATAAATACTTGTCTGTCATTAATGTTAATTGATGTTAAATAAACCTTACTATATCTGAAAAAAAGAGTTCAGGCTATTTAATTTACTATTGTATTTGTAATTTGCTAATTTGCCTCTTTGTTCTTTTTAATATAGCCTAACAAAAATAACAACAGCAAAATTGTGGCCAGTGAAAATCCTGAGTGGCTAGTAACTCGCCACAGTGCCTGGTAAACGAAAACGTTAATGTCAAGCTCTGGTCATGAGTATGAAGCTGAAGAAAGTGCATCCATCCACATCCATCCATCCATCCATCCATCCATCCATCACAAACATCCTCCACACAGCACCAGGGGGGTTAATAAAGGCCATATTTAATCAATATCCATATTTAACAAGTGCTGGCATCACGTCGGTTAAGCTTTTTCTGTAAGTTGAATAGGGAAGACGTAGGACGTAACATAAGCGATTTGAACTGAGAGAGTTTTACACTTTCTTCGTAAGTTGAATATGGAAGGCAGTCTGGTGGAAGCTAGATATTTTACTTTAAAACTTGTTAAATATGGATATCTTTTTTACACAAATACATCACTTTTCTTCAGAAGGCCTTTATTAACCCCCCAGAGCCATGTGAAGTATGTTTATGATAGATGGATGTGGATGGAAGCACTTTCTTCAGCTCATTCTCGTTGGTATCACTCACTGCCATTATAAAGCTTGGATGTGTCAGGATATTTATTAATATATCTCAGATTGTGTTCATCAGAAAGAAGAAAGTCATATATGGACATCTAGGATGGCTTGAGGGTGAGTAAAGCTTGGAATAATTTTCAGTTGAATGTGAACTAATCATTTAAACATCTAGCTCAGTGGTTCTCAAACTGGGGTGCGAAGGTACGTAAGATGACAAGAGGGGGTATGTGTTTTGCCATTCATTTAATTTTACCCTACCATAAAATAACATTAAAACCGAGCATGTATTTCTAACAGTCTTTTGTGGTCAAAACTGACTGCATCCATACAAGCAGCGTGCAAATATGTTGATTGCAGAGTATGCTGCTTTAACAAATCACGCTACTGCCATTTTCAACAATGTACCTTTATAAAAGTGGGGTTTTAGCACTTACCAGCATGAGTCAAATAATGTCATCAACCATAAGAAAAAAAGGTTGCTTGCACACTTAATGAACAAATAGCCTATAAACACAGGCTGTGCATAGAGATCCATTTATGACTCAAACTCTCTTTGATACAAACACCCTGTGAGTTCTTGTTTTTAATGTTGATAATAATATTATACAAGCAAGAATGCAATTTCCCCCCAAATATCCACACTTTTTTTTTTTTTAAAGTGGCATTTATCGCTTTTTGCAAATTAACTCTTCCTTTATATATTTTTGTACAATTTGTTGTTGAGATCGATATAAGACTCAAACTCTCTTCGATATAAAAACCCTGTTCTCGTTTTTAATGTTGATAATATATTATATGAGCAAAAATGCAGTTTTTCCCCAAATATCCACATGATTGCAAATGTGACATTGATTTTATATAACAGTTCAACAAAAAAAGAAGAGTAATATGAAGTGATAAACATTTTAAATGGAGTATTGTCATTGTTTTTTGCTCAATATTACAATGAAATAATAGTTCCAACGAAAGCCACAGAAGATCTGCAACACACAGTGGTGTTGCATGAATGAATCTGTGGCTCTGAATGAATCATAAAAGTAAATGATTCAATGACCCATTCATAAATGCAGTTCCGTTTTTACCATCATTACATATTTCTCTATTGAAATTTTTTATTTAAAACATTATTTTTTTTAAAAAAGGTATTTATAAAGGCATGTATAATTCTCTCGAACTCAGGAACTCTCAACACCCAATTTTATAACAAAGTGATTAACATATGAGACCAGGCTCCCCAAAACTTGATTTGTGCTGCCAAAAAATAGCTAGAGGTCCAAACACATTTGCCTCAGTCTTACTTTCATTGAGATTTAGGAAAGTTTGGGACAAACATGCTTTAATATCTGACAAAGCACTCAAACCATGGTTGTCGTTTTGCTTAAAAATGTAACATCATGATGGGTTGAGCAAATAATGACATCATTTTAATTTTTGGCTGAAGTATTCCTTTAAGAAAACACATGGACATTTATAAATTCAACGGTTAGCATGCTGCTGAACTGGATTTGTTTCCGTGAGCTGCATGTTGAACACACACCAGTCTGTTCACATGAAGCATTAAATGAAAAACATATTTCTGCAGAGCACCACTCTATAGGCATCCAACTCTGCCTTCAGGTCTAAAGGAACGTGGGCACGTCATTCCATCGGTGTATAATGCAGATCATTCAGCCTCTCGAGACTGATGAGACCGACTGTGAGGTTTGGCTGGAGATTCGGTCCTGGGAGGATACTAAAGCCCAGATCTCCTCTAATTCTGCAACATGTCAAATTTCCTCTTTCCATCAACATTTTGAACAGGGAAAGAGGTCTTTGTTATATCTCAGGAGAGTCACAAATTTAAAGAACAATGACCCCCATGCATGTGCACACCTGTGTTTAGTTAGGTGGTGATGTGGAGCGTGTAATGAGCCTGTACCATGTGTGGATCTCTTCTCTTTGTGCTGTATTACAGTGCAGGTGTAACGTGGCTGTTCTTGGCTGTACTCTCGTCACGTCAGGACATTATTAATGTGAGAGATGGATCTGCACGGAGCCGCCCTCAGGATAAACTGGAGGAGAGGAGCTCCTGTAAGCAGAGAGCAAAGTCCTCCACCACACACGCACAAAAAGAAATCATTTTTATAAAGTTAATTTTAGATAAAATAGGAAATGTATCTGAATAAAGCCCATTCTTTGTGGCTATTTCATGTTAACTTCTTGTATAGATAGAACTGGCAGTCGTGCTGTTGTACTATAGGCCTCACACAACCATGTTACACTCTTAAAGGGTTAGTTCACCCAAAAATGAAATTTCTGTCATTAATATAGAGATTTATAAGCTCAAACATAAAAAAGAATGTATTTATAAATGAATACAATTATTATATGAGTGCAGTATAACAACTTATAACCACAACTAAATCTGAGGATGATATCTCTAAAACTATGCATTTTATGAAGCATATTGTAAAACCATGTCATGTGAGTTTTTAGAGAAGGCTGATTAGATGCTAATCACTGTTATTGCCCTGTGAATACATACTTGCAGCCTTCTAACTAGTCTTCTAACTGCTCAATTCATGCTCTATTGTTTTCACTCAATGAACCTTTCACACACCTTTCATTAATGAGACTTAATCTTTTATTATCCTTTTATAGTTATTCTTTTGTTTGTATTCAGCCATTATAGCCTAATTTGGCATTATGGCTTGCCCATCAACACCACATTCATCCCACTTTACATTAATCCACCTATTATCTGAAGTCTTTCTAGCAAACAAACAAACAAAAAAGAATATTCTTGGGACCTTATGTGAAATCGATCGTGAAATAGAATATAGCTCCTGGTGTGACAGGTGCATTTGAGCCACAATTAGCATCAAGCTACATAACACAATTTAAAAGATTAATATTACACTTTATACGTTTGTATTTACTTCCGATCGCAATCTAATGTGGATTTTAGTCATATAATGATATCGACATGTTATATTTAGCATTTTATATGCAGCTGATCGCTACACCTGCTTAGCATTGATATTATAAACCTTCTTTACTCATATGGAAATACACCAAATCGCATGAAAAACACACAATACATTTATAGATATACCATTGTAATTGTGCGTTTATTAGCTTCTTGTTTCATGTGTAAATGTTTGTTTGGCTGTATTTTTCATTGAGATCATTATAAGTAAGTGTACAGAACAGCGTGACCAGAAGGGGCAGGGAATATGGTGACGTTGATTCATGTAAGGTGACTGACAACAGTACAGCGAATGAGAGAGGTCTGAGATCATAAGTGACGCACATGAGAAAGAAACAGACACAGAGCACAGTGACACTCTGAACGCTCAATCAGCTCTTCAGATCACATAATTCAGTGAGAAATGAATAGAAATTGGTATTCTGTATGACAAAATATTTTGCAAACTTGTGATACTAAATCAATATTTTTCCAAATATGTACACTTTTGGACTAAGAGCCCTAACGGATGAGTTTGATAGTATGCTGCACGGCTAAAGCTAACATTATACTGTTGGAGAGATTTATAAAGAATGAAGTTGTGTTTATGAATTATACAGACTGCAAGTGTTTAAAAAAATGAAAATAACGACATGGCTCTGGTCTCTGTGAATACAGTAAGAAACAATGATAACTTTAACCACATTTAACAGTACATCAGCAATATGCTAACAAAACATTTAGAAAGATAATTTACAAGTATCACTAAAAATATCATGGTATATTGTATCATGTCAGTTATTATCGCTCCATCTGCCATTTTTCGCTATTGTCCTTGCTTGCTTACCTTGTCTGTGCACAGATCCAGCCGTTAATACTGCCTTTCCTTGTCTAATGCGTCGAATGGGCTGGCATTATGCAAATATTGGGGTCATACATATTAATGATCCCGACTGTTACGTAACAGTCGGTGTTATGTTGAGATCCGAGTGTTTTCCGGAAGTCTTTTAAACAAATGAGATTTACATAAGAAGGAGGAAACTATGGGGTTTGAACGTCTACTCCAGACGTTAATACTGGCTTGTCTAATGCCTTGAACAAGGATTGGCATATGCAAATATTGGGGGCGTACATATTAATGATCCTGACTGTTGCGTCACAGTCGGTGTTATGTTGAGATTCGCCTGTTCTTCAGAGGTCTTTTGCACAAGTCAAATTTACATAAGAAAGAGGAAACAATGGTGTTTGAGACTCACTGTATGTCATTTCCATGTACAGAACTCTAATTATTTAACTATGCCGAGGTAAATTCAATTTTCAATTCTAGGGCACCTTTAAGGGGTTAATAACAGTCTGAGTAATTCTGAGTCTTGAACTGTAACTTGTAACTTGAAGTGTTGACTTTCTAAATATCTGTTGGCTATGTGTCTATTCAGAATGATGTATGAGCTGCAACCTTTTTATTTTGGGTATGTCATTTATGCCCCACTTGCCAAAATGACGTTCCAAACCTGTAAGACCTTCGCTCATCTTCAGAACACAAATTAAGATGTTTCTGATGAAATCCAGTAGGGTTTTTTAAACCCCCCATAGAAAGCAACGTAATTACCATCATTCAGAGTCCAGAAAAGTAATAAAGACTTTGTTAAAATAGTCAATGTGACTACAGTGGTTCAACCTTAATGTCGACTATTTTAACGATGACTTTACTACTTTTCTAGACCTTAATTGATGGTAATGATGTTGCTATCTGTGGTGGATAAAAAACCTCTTGGATTTCATCAAAATTACCTTAATTTGTGTTTCAAAGATGAGCGAAGGTCTTCCGGGTTTGGAACAACATGAAGGTGAGTAATTAATGACAGAAATTTCCTTTTTGTGTGAACTAACCCTTTAAAAATAAAGGTTCTTTATTGGCATTCTATTCCACAAAAGGTTCTTTGTAGTGGAATGGAATTTTCAAAATGAAAGGTTCTTTGGGGTTCATTTATGGCATCACAGTGAAAACCACCTTTTGGAATGTTTATTTTTAAGAGTGTAATGTACTGTACAACAGCAGTCTTTGAGAAAGTCTTTACAGCTTAAAAAACGAACATACAGTAAAGGCATCAACAAAAATATGAGACTCACATTGAACTCTCAAATTCGCCATCCTGCTTTAAAAAGTGCATTTGTATTAATCGTTTGTTTTAACAAACTAAGTGACGAGTCTAAATTATTGTCAGTGGCAATCAAAACCATGTTATAAATGCATAGTCATTGTAAAAAAACATGTATTTGGTGAAGTAATCTAAAAGTTTGGACATAAAAAACACAAATAAGATCTCTTCAATGTCTTGATTGTTGGATCTTAATATCTTCTGCTTCTCAAAATTTTCTCCTGAGAACAACACCCCAGTAAATTGTGTCAATTGTATAAAAACATTTATATCACTAATAGCTTAATTTTTAGTGTTTAAAGTCCCCTTGTAATCTGAAGAATTATCTGCAACCAAATGATCTACATCTGAATTATCTACATCCAAGTCAAAAGCTATGAAAGAGCAACCTCTGAGCGATAATACTGTTCTCTGGGATGCCACAGAGAGTGAAAGCTGTGTGCATATTCATGTGTGTGTGTATGTACATAAATGTGTGTTGAGTGTTAAGTGCACATTGTCCCCGTGACTCCAGCCAGATATTAGAAGTGAAATACATTACGTCTATGTTGGACTGGACAGTGTGGAGATGAAAGAGGATTGGGCAAAGCGTGTTAGGCCTGTTATTACAGCTAATTGGCCATGCTGTTTGCTGGAGGGCTCGCCACAGTTTGACACGTTAGATGATAGGTTTCCTGAATGCCCTCCACTAGACTGAAGGAAGACTCTGAGTCTGCCCCTGTCCCACTTCGCTCAATCCTGTCCACACCCTGTCCTCATTCTCCTATTCACTAGCTTCTTGTCTACTCCGGGTCTGTTATAATGACAGCCCTTGTGTTACTGTTGGAGAGATGTGTTATTTAATCGCAGTGAGAGTGTTGACAGGCCATTAGTCAGGCAGACTTAAGGTGTAAAGTTCATTTCCCACCCCAGACGAACATGTAGGTAAGAGAAGCTCGAGTTGTGTGTGGCATCACTATGACACACACGTCTCTAAGAATATGGGAGGAGAGATGGATAACCAGCACAGAAGACCATGTCATTCCTCACAGAGAAAAAATGTATTATAAAAAATGGCATTTGTAACACTTATTATGAACAAAGCAATTTGTAATAAAATGTATTATTTATTTATGTCAAAAAACAAAACAAGAAAAAAACAAACAAAAACAAATGTTAGTTGCAAAACTCACCTCCATGATTCTAGGATGTTGTTGGTTGCTTTCATAAAGTTGAGTAACTATTGTATAAAATAAGCATTCATTTTGAAAAATAAGCAATAAGTTTGGTGTATTTGCTCTCATTTGCATAAATTATAAATAGTAAACTGTATTAAAGGTACAATATGTAATATTTTTGCAGTAAAATATCCAAAAAACACTGGCCAGTGTTATATATTTTGTTCACTTGAGTACATATAATATCCCAAATCTTTCCAACTATTTATAAATCATGAGAAAATTGCAATTTTAACTAAGGCTCCGGGACGTGTGAGGAGTCGCCTGTCAATTGCGTCATATCCGTGTTAACCATCGGTTTCCGGTTTTATTTTATAGAAAACATGGAAAAACCAAAGAGCTTTAATATATTACACATTTTAATAGACATAATTATTTGTATTAACAGTAATACATAATTTTCTCCATCATACAATACGTTTTAAAATTAATTCCATGCCATTTATCAACACAAGCCATCTAATATTTAATATGATAGTCTAAAATCTCACTGCAATGTGTAACGTTATAACATCATTTTCAACACACTCAAATGTATCTAATAATAAACAGAGCTGCCTTACCTCATAGCAGAGAGTATATTCTTTGCTCATACTTATGACCGGAAAAGCGGAAACAGTGACGGCGACTGCGTCATAATAAAAGTTCCGCTGCTCGTGAGGCGTGTGTTGCGCAATCCCTCCAGCAGCCTCGTTCAGCTCCCACAACACTCGGTCCTGCTCTGCTTCATACTAAATAACCTCATCCATAAACATGATTTGTTCCCAAGTCCTATCCCTAGTCTTTTGCACTGTCTGTTGAAGTGGTGACCACATTTCCCAAGATTCCGCTCTAAAACTTGGCGTCATCAAGCTACGCCTTTGTTTTGAATAGGCTTCTAGTGACCTCTAGCGGCCAAAATTATTACATATTGTTCCTTTAACTTAAACTGTGCAAATTTCAACTCTCAAACACTTACATTCTCCTTTCACATACATACATTTCTACACTCTGACACACTTTCATTCTCCTTTCATATACATGTGTACATTTTGGGTTGTTTTTAGGCCAAGGGCTGGGTAAACCTAGGACAGAACACAGGTTGGGCTAATTTTCCTCAGCAAATTGGGTTGTTTATTTACCCAGCATAAAGGGTTGATTTTATTATTTTTTTCCCCTATGAAACAGCTTATTTAGTACAACAGATTAAATAATCTAATTCAGTGGTTAAATAGTAAATATTTATATAATTTCGGTGTTTTAAACAAGTGAATCTTGTTAAAAGTTACATGCGGTGCATTTCCTGAGCATGAACCCACTAAGTGATCAGCAAAATGCAGACGACTTCACGAGACTAATGATGAGCATAGATAACAGAGAGAGAATTAAATTCAGCGCGTTTATTTCCAACATGTGCACATTCATGGTTGTATTATTTAATTCATGCAAAGTTACATCTTTATTGGGACAGGACTTGATGGATTATCTTACGTGACTGCATAAACTAGCTTCATTTCAGGCATTTATGTAACACATCTAATTTGTGCATTAATAGATGTTATGTTAAATAAAGTTTACTAATTACAGCAAAGCAGGTAAGTATACTTTACCTGTGCATGCCGTTGTCTCGTCTCCCCTCAGATGCGCTGTAATGGCGATCCTGCATGCAATTCTCAAAACACCCATAAGATGGTGCCGTTTATCGTTAAATCCGATATTACAAAACCGATATCCAATTATGGTAAAATACTTAAATATCGGGGAAGTTATCGGTAGATCGATATATCGGGCAATCTCTAATTAACAGATAGAAATTTGGCTACCGGTAGAGATTTTTGACTATCGTCTCTATCACGGTTACACTCACATGACGTTACTGTGCTGCGTGGTCATGAAAGCTTATTGTTTGCATGCGTTTTTAAGCACTGCAGTTTAAAAACAGTTGATCTTAAACCGCTGAATCACAATTAGCAGCGAAAGAGAACTCATTTCAGCTCTGAGAGACATAACACGCTGCTCACAGAGCATGAGAAATGAACAGTGTTTTTTCTGCCTAATGTGGCTTGAATGGTTAAACACACATACTTATTGTGTGACATGTCAAAGTGACATGTCTTTGCAAGTAAACAGAGTCATTTATGTATTAAGTCAACAAAAACAGTTGAAAAAGAACTGAGAAAATGAGAAAGAACAAAGCACAGGTATAATGGATCTGTGCAGCCGATCTTAAAGTGACAGTATCCAAATGTACCTGCTGTCATTATTATTGATAATCAAACAACAACAAAAAAGAGAAAATCTCTCACTGCTCTTGACTGAATCACTTTTGTAACTTTAATAAGAATACATGTATATTTAATTTTATACATTTTATTATTTTATGTAGTATTTCTTATTTCTAGTGCTTGAGGTTTATCAGTTAGGTCTCTTTCATTTGTGTCTTTGCTCTATTGTAGTTTGTTTTCTTTATCACTGTGTATTTGTCTTCAGTAAGCTTGAGGCTAATATTAGTTTTTTTTAAATGATATTCAAAAATGGTAAAAAGAATTATGAAATTTTAGTGGTATCAAAATGTTGATATAAAAACCTTATTTAAAGCAAAAATAATTATCTTGATATATATCGTTATCGTGAATTAAAAATTTTCATATTGTGATAAGATAAGATTTTGGTCATATCACCCACCCCTATTTTGAACAGTAGTTTACAGTATGTCATATATGCATTACATATAGATATCAGCATTGGCCAATGAAACACACATGTAAGTCGATAACCAGTTGCTAGGGTTTTCTGAGTAGTTGCCAAGTGGTTGCTTGTTGGCAAAAAAAGTGAAAAGATTTCTCTTTCAATTCTTTGTTATTCTGGTCTCTTCAATGTACTGTTTGCCACTGAACATTATAAATCCAGTCGCTTAGAAATGTTGGCTGCACAATTTGAGGCGTTGCTCATGTTAGTTTCACAAAAGGTGTGGGCCACACAGTTTAATACTGGGGTTGGTGATTTGTTTCAATATCACTAATGAGCTACTCAGCTTGCTGAAGAATTACAGTAACTCAACTACTAAAATGACAACCACAAAGTCAAAAAACACCATCACCCGAGCCATTGACATGCAGCACAGTCCTTGACAGCCCAAGGTCAATGTTTATGAGGCCACACACAACAAAGATTAGACAAATACATGCGATCAAATGCAATTTAATGACTTGCTCAGTGTGTATGATGGATGTAGTAATCCATACAAATTACAGTTTAAAGATTATCTATAATTGCTTGGGCCTGATACATATTATATCATTGGAAAGATGCATATTGAATGTGTAATTCCATTTATCTGAGCGGTAAATGGTGAATGGAAATTAGGGAAATATGTGTTTCCTGTTCCTGCACGATTGAAATCTCACCCTGGTCAATTCTGAACAAATCCTTGCAGCTTGCAGTGCGTAATAAAGCCGAGACCATCCGCAAAGAAGAAACTTTATCTCACCACAGAGAAAATAATCACAGTTTTCTCTGTGTATATAATTGAGGGCAGCCCTTGAAAGACAATAGAAGAGATTGAAGTGGCCTGGTTAATTGTCTGTGGGTTTGTGCACCGTGTCTTGACTCTAAAGTAGAGATTCCTTGCTGCAGGAAAATATGACTCTCAGGTTATTCACATTACAAGCTACAGTAGTTCAAGGCAAATGAGAGTGAATATTATATGTGGAGTTGTTCTGGTGCACAGGAATTGTGTTATTGGTTGCTCTTTCATATCTCTAATTTCATTTAAGCATTAACTTCCATAGGAGAAACACATCATGTGGACGGTATAGCTCAGAAAATTTGTTCTTGGTAAACTTGAGTGAGAAATGCTTGAGGTTATATTGAGATCTCTGACTTTTAATTGCAGGCTTTTGGTAACTTGACACATCTGAGCACATTTCGACATTTCGAGGTTATTGGGGTCTTATTCATGGGACCAAGTAAGCAAGCCTCCATTTGCTTACCATTAAATATATTTGTTGTCTAAGAGAAACAATTCTATGGGACTATAGCTGTTTGTGTTTCTTTTTTTAAAAAAAGATATAACCATGATTATACACATTCAAAAGGGATCTGCACACTGGAAATGTTACAAAAATACTTCTTTTAAATAGAGCGATTTATCGGTCTGCTGATTTTATCAGCCGATATGCTGCAGATATGCCACTGATATGAACATTTTTGGCACGCACTTGCACCGTGGTTCATCTCAAATCTGACGATGAATCTATAATATGGTATACTGAAAATAGCAACGTCGAAAACAGAGAGACATAGTTCAGCTAATGTATGTTTCAATGAATATGCATTCTGACTCCCGAATACGTTACAACAACAATGATCAAAAAGCGTGGACAAAATAGACACTCTTTGTAAACTTGGATCACTGCAAGAGCCGTAAGCTTGAATATGAGCAGTGAAGCCGTCATCACCTGAGTGTTGATAGTGTGCGCATGCATGTGAGACATGAACATCTTGCTATCTTAGTTTAAACTCTTATTTTATATTTGATTATTTTATTAATTTTCGGTACCTGAAAACTACTGTTAGATGCCTGAAATACCTGCTGCTGCATGATCTACGACTGTTTTTTTTTTTTTTTTTTTTTTTTTTTTGTGATGGCTGTTCATGAGTCCCTTGTTTATTCTGAGCAGTTAAACTGAGCTCTCGAGGTCCCAAAAATTGTTCAGTTTTCCACCATCTTTTGCATATTTGAACCCTTTCCAGCACTGAATGATTTTGAGATCCGTCTTTTCACATGGAGGACAACTGATGGACTCAAACACAACTATTAAAAAAGGTTCAAACATTCACTGATGCTCTAGAAGGAAACACTATGCATTAAGAGTCGGGGGGTGAAAACTTTTGAACAGGATGCAGAGGTCCACATTTTTTTTTATTTCGCTTGAATATCATTTTTTCTCATTTAGTACTGCCCTTCGGAAGCAACAGAAGATACTTGTTTCCCGGAAGACAAATTAAATACAATTTACCTTGATCTTCAAATTCCAAATGTTTTCACCCCTGTCTATTAATGCTTCATGTTTTTTTCTGGAGCATCAGTGAATGTTTGAACCGTTTTTAATAATTGTGTTTAAGTCCCTCATTTGTCCTCAGTGTGAAAAGACAGATCTCAAAATCATTCAGTCACTGCTGTAAAGGGTTCAAATATGCAAAAAATGCTGGAAAACTGAGGAATCTGCAGGACCTGGAGATTATTTCTGAAGAACAGAGCTCAGTTTACCTGCTCAGGACAAACAAGGGACTCATGAACAACCATCACAAAACAAACAAACAGCTGTAGATCATCCAGGTAACCACACACAGTATTAAGAATCAATGGTTCACATACTTATGAATGGGGTTATTTTAATAAATTTAGCTATTTTTTGTCTTGTGGATTATATGTAAACATATTTTATGTAAAATATCTTACTCAGGACAGAACTAAATAAAAAAAATAATATGCATTTTGTATTATTTCCCTTATTTTGTTAAAATTATTAACATTTTCACAGATTCTGCAAGTGGTTCACATACTTTTTCTTGCAACTGTAGAATATTGGCCAGTATATCGATATTAGACTTTTTTTACTCCCTAATATTGGTATCTCCCAAAAATCCATTACCGTTGGGCTCTACCTTATACATAATCACAGCCAAAGTGGGAATAAGCATTTTTGTAAGACATTTTCAGCATCTCTTTATATGAACTTTATTATTTGGTTAAAGCACCAGAAGTAGCTGGATGAGCCTGTGGATTATTTTGTGCTAGTATGATTATGAAATCAAACTGCTCACTGTGATCAACAGAAAATCTCAGTTGCTTGAATGATGACCTGTATTTATGAACAAAAATATCTCATCCTTTCAAACCGCTACAGTGTCTGTAGCCCACATACATGTTCATCTGGAAACAAACTTGACTCGAGACAGTGCACATTGAAAAATCTTATAAACACACACAAACGCCCACATAGCACAGGTGCTTTGAGTTAAACGAATCAAATGCTGCATGAAATCCATTCAGCTCCATTTAAATAAGAGGTATTTTTTTCAGTTATTAGCTTAATGACACTGAGATCTTTAACAGAAAGAGAATTGTATGTTTAATTTAGATATTCAGAAAAAGAAATGCATTAACATTGTCTCTCTCTCAGTCTCGCTCTGGTGGCAATCAAGCTAGATGGACCTGCTGACAGCTCCAACTGTGTCAACATTACAGGATCAAAAACCCTGTCGACCTTTCAGCCTAGACAGGTGTGCGAGTCTATGTAAACTTTGACATTGTTATGTGAATAGCAAATAATGAAATGAGGGTATGATTGAGTTGCAGAGCATGCGTTTAGAGATTCTGGAAGATTTTCAGCGGGCGTGTGTGTGTGTGTGTGTGTGTGTGTGTGTGTGGTTCAAGACTTAAGGTATACCCTATGTTGTTCTTGTGGCTGACAAGCTATGCAATATCACGTTCATTATCGCAGATTAATCACCTTCGATAATGAACGCGATATTGCATGGCTTGACAGTGATCTACGGCTCTGTCTATTAAATTGCGCTCCATTTGAAAGCAGGTGATGGTGATTTAGCGGTAATCAGGGAACCGGCTTTACTGACGAAATGCGTGTGACAATCACATGCGCTATATCGCCCAGCCCTACTTGTGGGGACATTTTTTGGTTCACATGAGGAAAACAGCTTGTAAATCATACTAAGTGTTTTTTTGAAAGTGCAGTAAAAATGCAGAAAGTTTTCTGTGGTGGGTAGGTTTAGGGGTAGGAGATAGAAAATACAGTTTGTACAGTAATAATAATAATAATAATAATAAAAGTAATGTGTGTGTGTATGTGTGAATGGGAAACGGCCATATGAAAGTTTCTTTATGTCTAAAGAGCGTTGATAAAGGTGTTTCTTAAAACCCTGTTAACTGTGGTAAAGTACATGGATCCTTGGTTTTATAATATGAGGCAACAGTAGTCTTCAAAAACAATTTCATGTATTATTAATAATATTAAGTTCATTTTTTTTTTGTATTGTACTGTCTGTTTGAAGTAAATTTGAGTGGGATTTACCTGTGCAAAACTCTTTGTTTCTAGGTTGTTGCCAGGGCAGTTTTAAAAAAATGTTAGAGAGGGTGGGTGGTCAAAAGAGTTCACCCACCCTCATCAAGTCTTTGTGATATTTTGGTCTAATATGAGTCTGTCTTTCAGTCTGAGAGATTTTTTTTTTTTTTTACCCTTTTGTCATCTGCCAGATGAAAATTATAAGTCTGGTCACTTAGAAAAGAAAGTGCACACCTCTCCTCAACAAGCTGTAAAATAGCCAATTTTGCACACACCTTTGAGGCCCTGACCTCAAATAATCGAAGTTCTGTAATAATTCACTTGCAATGAATGAAGTTGCAAAAGCGTAATACCTCATGGATGTAAGTGGCTGGCTAGACGAATCAAAATCTAAATGAAAATGTCTATATTAAAAGTGCCTGTCTGCTGCAGAATTTGCATAGCATGCTCATGTCAGATATTTTTAATCCTTCTGCAGTAAAAAAGGTATAGAGGAATCTCTACTGGTTGACATACACTGCCAATTTTTTATAGAAATGAATACTTTATATATCAAAAATATATCAAAAGTGACTGCAAAGATGTGTAATGATACAAAAAATTCTATTTCAAATAAATGTTGTTCTTTTGAACTTTCTATTCATCAAAGAATCCTGAGAAAATGTATCACGGTTTTTCTGTCACAATTATGAAATTTGGCTGACGATTAATTGTTAAATAAATATTTGGTGATTATGGTGATTAATTGACTGTTTTAGGGCTTTGTCATACATTTTTTGTATGATTTGTCATAAATTATTGTGATTAATGGAATCCTTTGTAAGTTGTCACGCAGTGTAAATTAATACAGTTAACACCTTTAAATATGCATTTATAAAATTCTGTAAAAAACTGAAACATTCACAACTGGCCAATCACAAAAAAAGGCCATTAATGTAACAAACACACACACACACACACACACACACACACACACACACACACACACACACACACACACACACACACACACACACACACACACACACACACACACACACACACACACACACACACACACACACACACACACACACACATGTTTGTTTTTGTGAATTGTGGGGACTTTCCATAGACTTCAATGCATTTTACACTGAACAAACTGTACATTCTATCCCCCTACCCTGCCCCTACCCCTAAACCTAACCCTCACAGGAAACTGTGCAAACTTTTACTTTTTCACAAAAACTCATTCTATATGATTTATAAACCCATTTACATTGTGGGGACCGCTGGCTGGTCCCCACAATGTAGGTGAACTCAGGTTTATATTACATCATGGGGACATTTGGTCCCCACAATGTAATATAAACAAAAGCACACACACACACACACACACACACACACACACACACACACACACACACACACACACACACACACACACACTCACACACACTTATTCATTCAAATTAATGCAATTTTACCACAATGCTTTTTCTCTGTGTCTGATCTGAAGTTTGCAGAAAGCAAGACCTAATGACCCATAAACAAAATAACTAACAAAAATGAATTGTTATTTTTACCCATCCAGTCAGCTTTAACTTGTCAATGCTGGCATATGACCAATACTGTTACTCCCTGTACGCAGAGTATGAATTCTTCTGCATGCCAACTACCACTATGGGCTCCATCTGAAAAATGTACATTTATTATAATGTAAAATTACATTTTACAATATATTCAAAATATATTCAAATAGAAAAGTTATTACTTTAAATTGTAATAATATTTTACAATAGTACTGTATTTTTAATCAAACAGATGTAGCCATGGTGAGCATAAATGACTTCTTTCAACAAACATTTTAAAAATCTTACCGAAACCAAACTTTTGAATAGCAGTATATTTCTGCCACCACACGGTATGTACAATGTTTTACACTGACTTTAAAGGTGCCCTAGAACCCTATTTCACAAGGTGTAATATAAATAATATAAGGTGTCCCCAGAATGTGTCTGTGAAGGTTCAGCTCAAAATACCCCATAGATTTTTTATTATACAATGTTTTAACTGCCTATTTTGGGGCATAATTAAAAATGCACTGATTCTGTGCGTGTCCCCTTTAAATGTTCGTGATCCCCGCCCCCAAGCTCGAAACTCTATTATACATTGCATAAACAAAGTTCACAAAGTGTTTGTGATGCAGCATATCAGATCATGTAAGTATAGTATTTATTTTGCGGATGTTTACATTTGATTCTGAATGAGTTTTATAGTATGCTGTGACTAACAGGGCTAAATCTAACATTACACACTGTTGGAGAGATTTATAAATAACGAAGATGCGTTTATGAATTATACAGACTGCAAGCGTTTAAAAATGAAAATAACGACGGCTCTTGTCTCTGTGAATACAGTACAAAACAATGGTAACGTTATCCACATTTAACAGTACATTAGCAACATGCTAATGAAACATTTAGAAAGACAATTTACAAATATCACTAAATATATCATGATATTATGGATCATGAACAGTTATCATTGATGCCGTTTTCACTATTGTCCTTGCTTGCTTTACAATAGCCTACCTGCATAACTTCTGATGGTTCAGCTCTGCAGCTCCAGACGTTAATACTGCCTTGTGTAATGCCTTGAACATGGGCTGGCATATGCAAAAGTTGGGGGCATACATATTAATGATCCATCACAGTTGGTGTTATGTTGAGATTCGCCTGTTCTTCGGAGGTCTTTTGCACAAATCAAATTTACATAAGAAGGAGGAAACAATTGTGTTTAAGACTCACTGTATGTCATTTCCATGTACAGAACTCTAATTATTTAACTATGCCAAGGTAAATTCAATTTTAAATTCTAGGGCACCTTTAAATCTGTATTATCCAATCAGATTTCTAAACAGTCTATTTTACAGGTAAAAGTGCTCAGTTTTTCAGAGAGTTCTGTATCTATTAATGCCTAATGCTGAAGTATGGGACATGTGTTCCAGGTGGCCTTTTTTTTTTTTTGCTTGTCATTTAACTTTTAACTAATGCAACTTACAGTGCACAACGTGCTGCTTCATTCCCCCTGGAGCAATCTTGATTAAGTGTCTTGCTCAAGGGCACAGTACTGATAGGGGAGCTTTGTATCTTTCCACTTTTTATGGGCCTGCCTACCTGGGCTGTATTGTGTCGGCAGCGCAAAATGTTAACCACCACCACCTTTTCTGTGTTATGACACCACACATCCTCACTGTAATGCCTTTCTCTTTACTCACCCTCCAGAGGTGGCCCCCTTAGAAAAATATAGCTGTGTTTTTCAATTCCTTTCACTTGAAATATAAAACAAGAGGCGGACATGACTCTTCACCACCCTGATGAGTGGTATCTCTGTAAGCTGACATCAATAGACCCTCATTCCCTCCAGTGGTGTACATAAGAAAAGCTTTAAGGACAGGCCTGTGCATGCAGGCTGGGAATGAGTGGGCCTGAAACCTGAGTCTGGGGATGCTCACAGGCCACCTATAGTGTGGAGTCTGGATGCTGTGGGGTTCTTCTCCCCTATCGGAGCTTATAATTTTCCTCTGCATGAATTAATGGGTTTGGGAGGAAAAAGGCTTCCTAATCTTCAGTGAGGCCTGTGCTGCAGATTCTGCTGTTATATTATCACTGCACCAGGGATTGTGTGAGCAGCATTACACTATAAGAAAATCTCAACTCAATATATTTTGATTCTTTTTTGCATGCTTTTTTTGAGTTTTACTTGCTCCAAAAATGTCGAGAGAAATTTAGTCAGTTCAAATACAATTAACAAATCAATTGGATGAACAGCATAAAATAAGTTTAGTTTACTAAAATAAAAAAAGATGTTTTGCAGTGTATATTTAGCTATATTTTTTTTTACACATATATAGTCTCACATACAGTATGTGTTCTCCATGATGTGGCTTGTCTTACGAAGATGTCAACCTGTGCATCTGTATTATTGAAAAAATAAAAATAATCACAGCTTTTTCTTCATTTTATGACCATGAATTCATCAAACCAATTCAAGAAATATATAACCGTCAGTAACAGTTTACAAATATCATTGAAATTAATGGAAAATGTTGTAAATGAATCATCCATGTTGCCAACTTTCCTGCATCTTAGTATGCACTCCAAACTCCTACATATGCAAGTAGCCTACTCCTTGTGTATTATGCCTTTTTGAGCTAACCACATCATCTCTCTGTGGCTGTTTTAACCTTGTTTTGGAGGTTTGTGAAGATGTCTGTCTTTGAGGACTGTGGCTTGAGGATGTGGTTGTATTTAAATGATACGTTGGCTTTTAATGTAATTATTAGATTACAGTCAGTCTACCTGTTTCCTTTTATGACTTGCCACATTGTATAAAGGGTCCAACATGAACTTCTGCCTTGCCTAGTACCAGTGAGAAATGAATTAACTCCCTGAGGTCTGAAAACGTGAAAAATTACAACAAAAAAAATGACATTTATGTCTAAAGAAACATTGAAATGTCAGGTTTTAAATCGTTTAAGTCAAATCGAAAACAAACATTCTGTGTTTATGTAATCTGTATGAAAAGAGAGCCATGTCAGAAGTCAGAGATTCAGCTCATTACCCGCTAATGCGGCCACACCCACGGAGCCAGCACTATTCAGACGCAAATTCAGAGGCAATACTTGTATGCATTGTCTCAATCGTGTATTTATTGCCTTGAAAAGTGTTTATTTGGATGTTAAAGCCATGGTTAGCGATCTCTAGAAAACATGCCATTAGTTCCTAGGTCCTTTTCTTCTTTATATGAATTTGTGGCCTGAAGGTGTACAGAGAGCGCCCTCCGGCTGCAAGTAAACACAGTATCCAGCACTCATAGTGATTACAATAAACATTACTTCTCAGTATAAAAAATTGACATAAATATATAAGAATCCATCAATATTTCTCCAAATGTGCATGCTTTTAAGCTAAAAGCCTATATGAAATGCCATAGAGGTAACATAATTGTTCAGACACTTTGCATCACAGAAATAAATTATATTTTAAAGAATATAATAGAATACCGTTATTTTAAATTGTAATAATATTTCACAGTATTGCTGTTTATGATGAGCTGAGACATTATTACAGAGGGTTTTTTTTTCACAGCCTACCTGACTGAAAGGCCTCATTAATATGCAAGTAATTTCAGGTCATTATTATGTGATTCTTTTGTCTTCTCAGGTGTAAATGGTCCATTATTCATGCAGATTCACGCCTCCACGCATACTGTGTTTCTTGTCAAAAAGTGTCTTACAAAAACTAAATCAATATATTGTTTTATATGAAGGAGTAGGCAGCATAAATTTTACATAATTCTGAAGCAAAAACTCTAGTCTACAACCTCCAATACCCAAAAGTCTTGTGAACACAGATTTACTATACTTTTTTGGCCTTATTTCAGTGACTTAAGTTTTTTGTTTTTTCAATAACCACGCATAAACATTATTCCTTCAAAAATACAAACATATACATGTACATACATGTTCCTCATATATTATTTTAGCCTAGTTTGTGCTGAATACAGTGTAATGACACTTTTGTCATTTATATGTTTATGAACAACTGAAAAAAGCACAAATGTCAGGGCATGTCAAAACTTCTCCAAGCCCCAAATCAGCCTCAGACTCCAGAGGGTTAAGGATATTTACTAGCCATGAATAGCTATTTCTTACCAGCCATAAAACTGTATTTACATTAGTTTTATTAAAAGTATATTTTTTTCCCTTGGGAATTGTCTTTACATATAGGTGATAGATGACATTAGATATTGCTTTAATCTCTGCCTCATATGATGTGCCAGATTAGAGACGTTATATGTAAATATGAAGATTTTTCTGTAAATATATATATATATATATATATTTTTTTTTTTTTGTGGTTTACTGCAATGAATATTTCACATATATGGAGGCAGGATAAACTAAACTAAACTAAACGAATTCTGGGTTCAGACCACACAATATTTTTGGCTTTTACTATAGTCCAGGGGTGTCAAACTCATTTTAGGTTGAGGGCCGGATGGGAAAAAAGAAAAAAAGAAAAATCCAACAAAAATTCTTCTCAGACAGAGGTATTAACAACACAAAAGATTATGGAAAAAACCACACAGGAAAATAAAAACTCCACGAGGGAAGAAAACAAAATTAGAGAACATTAATGATCAAATAACTAAGAACACCTTTCTTGAAGTAGCTTAGAAGGACATGGAGACTGGACAAAGCAGGAAGCATGCAGCCAAGACTCAAAAACCAAGTGAGGAGCTTTCTAATACAGCACTATGTCAAACTGCGTTCAGTATTCGCTTAGTGAGGTCTGATTGCGCTCTGACAACGGCAGTGATGTCTCGCGCTTATACTTCAATGAGTGCTAGACATTACTTCCGTTGTCAGAGCGCGATCAGTCCTCACTAAGCAAATGCTGAACGCAGTTGGACATAGTGCTGTATTAGATAGCTCCTCACTTGGTTTTTGAGTCTTGGCTGCGTGCTTCCTGCTTTGTTTCTCCATGTCATCATGGAGTTCTCCAACTCATGTCGGTTTAATTTGGATTTGTCTATGCAAGTTTTTTCGACTCTTATTGTCCTAGTTCCCATTCACTCGCATTATTTGACTGATAGACGGCAGCGGTTGGAGTTAAAAAACATAATTTGTGTTCTACTGAAGAAACAAAGTCACCTACATCTTGGATGCACTTGTGGTAAGCAGATAAACATCACATTTTCATTTTTGGGTGAACTATCCCTTTAATTTGCAAGAAGAAAAAAAAAAACACTGCTCTTTGAAATATGTATTTGTTTTTACTGCGATAAGGCTTTATTAAATTTTTATTATTTTATTATTTATTTGTTGTTTATTTGTTCTATAACGAAAATATGAGCCATTTGGTCTACAGGCACCACTGTGTTTTGAGCATGAGCAGTTGTTTTTGATTTAAATTAAATTGTATAATTTCAAGATTTACAGGAAAAACAGCATGGTCTGACTTTATAGCTTTGTGAAATGCTATAAGACACCTGCACAAAACAAAAATAGCAGACGGACTGAATGAAAATGCAAATTCACTCTCTAACACTCTCTAGGTTGCGCTTGTGTAACCGCAGTGAAATAGCATTTCCTTGGTTACCGCTGTACACAAAGCAGCTGAGCTTATAAAATAGGCTACTTATATGGAGATCAAAACTTTTCTGAAGACAGTTCTCTTCTAAGTTACATTCATGTAAAACCCAATTTAATATTTATATTTTTCTTCCTATATTTCACAAACAGTGAGCTAAGCCTGGTACAGTATTTTCTCTGCTGGCATGTCTGTGTTCTTCTCTTTGCGTCCGTATTCAGCATGTGGCTGTGTTAACGTCATGCTTACAGACTTCGTAATTTTCCACACAAAAATGACAGTTTGGGAAAAGCAGTTTGTTTGCAAATCCAGAATAGATATTGGCCAAAATAAAACTAATAACGGCTTGGATTTATGGCCGGTGGACCATGCATAACTGTTTTTTATTATTGTTGTTCAAATCATCCCCCGGGCCGGATTGGACACCTTTGTGGACCATTTTCGGCCCACATGCTGTATGTTTGACACCCCTGCTATATTCACTGTGTCAGATTATGCGATTTTGACTCCTAAGTTCTTCTTGAGTAATGGACAAGAAATATGTCAGACTACACTTTTCGTCCAAAACAATCATTGCTTGCCGACTTTAATGACGTGTGATGTCACAGAGAAAGCGGAACTATCGACTGACTTACAGAAACAAGAGTTTAAACAAACAATGGCTACCAAAGTGGCATTTTAGTTTACTGCTAATTCCAGTTCTCACCGGAGGTTCGCACCTCCGCTATCGTTCTCCACAATTGATCTTTTTTCACTCTGTGGTGGTCCAGGAAACATCATAAAGGCAGGAGTGTTGTTTCCAAAGCTCCACAAACCTTTCCTCCATAATTCCACCTAGCAGCACCAATACCATTGTCTTTCTTTCATTGTGTTTCTATGTTTGAAAACTGTATACGGAAGAGCTTCTTTTCTCCTATTGGTCAATGTCACAGATGTGACTAAACCCATCATAGAGGGCCAAAAAAGATCAAACATGCTAGTCTTTCTGTCAGGATGTTGTGAAGCATCGCAGACGCTGTGTCAGTTGTCGTCCACTATGACACACTACACAAGATAAAATGATTGATTACTGCGCCCTGACTCCCATTGTCATTTACAAATCATTATGAATCACTGCGACACCCTACATCAAGTGGATTGTGCAAAATCAAGCTGACATCGTGTAGTCTGAACCCGACATTAAGGTTAAAGTTGCTAAAGGATTTGCAAGAAATATGAAGAACAGCAATCAAACATGCTTCTATGTCTGCATTCTGCGTTCAAATGTGATGATATTCAAAGACTTTACAAAATCCTTGGATAGGCTATAGGAAATGGCCCTTACATGCTCTTAAACTAAGATGTGCACTTTCATAAATGAAGAAAGCTATTTTGTCAAGCACAGATGAAAGAAGTGGTCAGGCTTAGATAGCTCATCCTAAGACTGTGGTTCCCAAACTTTTTAGAGTGGAATACCCCTGAGGCATTTAACATCCTTCGTGTACCCCCTCTTTTCCACTTAGACTGCAGTAACACCTTTTCCATAAGGGACACCTTTTCCATTTGCCCCCTTAAATTGATTTCCCAGTGCATTTTTACCTTTATAAAAACCTTTAAGAAATAAATGAAGTTTTAAAAAAAAAGTTAAATAGAGAAATATGCAATGATGGTAAAAATTAAGTGATACTTTTAAATATTAAACGAAAACCACCAGTAGGTGGCGGTTAGTCACTGTCTTAATGAGTGAGTCATCGAGTCATTCATTCAGTAATGAAGCAAGTTGCTGTATGAATGGGTCATTGAAACAATGACTCTCATGATTCTTTCAAAGCCGCAGATTTGTTCACAAAACACCGCTGTGTGTTGCTTGGAGACCAGATACTTTATACACAGTCTTAAAGGGACTTTGTTGGAGACGAACAACAGTTCTGCTTTGGCATTCGCTGGAATTATTATTTTGTTGCAAAATAGAGCATGAATACTTACAGGACTGTGTTTAAAATGTACATCACTTAATATTACCTTTCTGTTTGTTGAACTTTTGTATAAAATCAATGTCACCTTCGCAATTGTGTGGATATCGGGAAAAAATGCATTATTGTTTGTATAATATATTATCAACATTAAAAACAAGAACTCACAGCGTATGTTTTTGTATCGAAGAGATTTTGAGTCATAAATCGATTTCAATGCACAGTCTGTCTGTAGGCTATTTGTTCTTCAAAGTGCTAAATCCCCACTTTTACATTGTCAAAAACGGTAGTAATTTAGCATGATCTGCTAAGGCAACAGACTCTGCACGCAACATATCATATGCACACTGCTTGTGTGGATGCAGTCAGATTTTTTGACCACAAAAGATAACATAGGTTTGATTGGATGTTATGTATTTATGGCATTTTGTCTGCTAGAAATACATGCTTGGGTTTAATGTTATTTTAAGGTAGGACAGAACGATATGAACGGCAAAACTCAGCATTTTGTTCACGTATTCCTTCTGTCACCTCACATACCCCAGTTTGGGAACCACTGTCCTAAGACAATTGTCATGTGACTTAACAAATGTGACCGAGTATGGACAGCACACCGGATGACCAGCAGCTCTGTAATTACCCCAGTTTGTGCTGGGTGAGAGAGAGTATGCAATTAGGACAAGGGAAATCTCAATGCATTGTGTGTCGTCTAATGGCACTTCTTCTCTGTGCTCTGCATGGGCATAAATCAAGCGAATCTGTTGCTCTGACACAGTGGGGTGTGCCGTCCTTCACATTGATTAACATTATGAATTCATGCCACTGTGTCTGTCTGCTACAGCCTCTGGCCCTGGGGAGCGGAGCAGTATATCAGAACAGATGTGAACTCACCCCACTGTCACCCTATATCTTGCAGAGGCAAGATCCCTTTTGTTTATGTCACTGAGGGCCTGTGCTTTTACATTCTGTATGCTAAACTGAAATTTCTTATAGCAGATTACTGTGGAAATGGGATGAGCCATCAGTGTCTGTATGTTCGACATCCCCTGTGCTTTCATTTTCCAGAAATCCTAGTGTAAATAAATGATTTCTCTGACAATCATATTTTTGCAAGCTAACCTCCCAGAGCATTACTGTGTTGACAGACATGGGTAAATGTGACTGGAGGTAGAAATGAATGTGCTCTCTGACATATTGAGCACAGCTCTTCTTGTTAATTAAAACTGCTTGAATGTTTAAACTGACAGGACCTAAAACACATGAAAATGATAAACTTTTGCTTTTTAAATTTTGTAATTAATCCAAGAATCACATGCGTTTCGAACAATGCGCTACTCTGTAGAGATCACGTATTAACTATACAATCCCTATCAGACATGCTGCCATGTGACTGTCACAGATGTGCACATTATGATATTGATCCTAAAACAACAAAATATTACTTAATTATTTTGCGCTGGGACAACATGAATAATTTTCGTTGCATTAACTGAAACACGAATTCCAGAAATGTTGGGATGTTTGAATTTGAATAAAATGAAAACTAAAAGACTTTATATGTTATTCACAATAGAACATAGATAACATAATAAATGTTTAAACAGAAATTTTGCAATTTTATGCCAAAATGTGCTCATTTCAAATTTGATGCTTGCTACAGGTCTCAAAATCGTTGGGACGGGGACATGTTTACCATGGTGTAGCATCTCCTCATCTTTTCAAAACAGTTTGAAGATGTCTGGGCATCAATGTTATGAGTTTCTGGAGTTTTGGTGTTGGAATTTGGTCCCATTCTTGCCTGATATGGGTTTCCAGCTGCTGAAGAGTTTGTGGTCGTCTTTCCTTTAATGATGCACCAAATGTTCTCTATAGGTGAAATATCTGGACTGCAGGCAGGTCAATTCAGCATCCGGACTCTTCTACAACGAAGCCATGCTGTTGTAATAGCTGCAGTATGTGGTTTTGCCTTGCAAGCTGCCCATACCGTTTGCACTTATGTACCCCCAAACCATCAGAGATGCTGGCTTTTGTACTGAACACTGATAACATGCTGGGAGGTCTCCCTCCTCTTTAGCCTGGAGGACACGTTATCCAACAAGAATGTGACATTTAGACTGGTCTGACCATAGAACACTTTTACACTTTGAAACAGTCCATTTTAAATGAGCCTTGGCCCACAGGACATGACGGCGCTTCTGGACCATGTTCACATATGGCTTCCTTTATGCATGATAGAGCTTTAGTTGGCATCTGCAGATGGCACGGTGTAGTGTGTTTACCGACAGTGGTTTCTGGAAGTATTTCTGGGCCCATTTAGTAATGTCATTGACACAATCATGCCGATGAGTGATGCAGTTTCGTCTTCGGGCCCGAAGACCATGAGCATCCAATAAAGGTCTTTGGCCTTGTCCCTTACGCACAGAGATTTCTCCAGCTTCTCTGAAACTTTTGTTGATGTTATGCACTGTAGATGATGAGATTTGCAAAGCCTTTGCAATTTGACATTGAGAAACATTGTTTTTAAAGTATTCCACAATCTTTTTACGCACTTTTTCACAGATTGGAGAGCCTCTGCCCATCTTTACTTCTGAGAGACTCTGCCTCTCTAAGACATCCCTTTTATAGCTAATCATGTTACAGACCTGATATCAGTTAACTTAACCCTCTGGGGTCTGAGGATTTTTGGGGCCCTGGAGAAGTTTTGGCATGCCCTGACATTCGTGCTTTTTTCAGTTGTTCATAAACATATAAATGACAAAAGTGTCATTGCACTGTATTCAGCACAAATTAGGCTACAATAATATGTGAGGAACATGTATGTACATGTTTGTGTTTTTGAAGGAATGACGTTTATGCGTGGTTATTGAAAAAACTAAAAACTTAAGTCACTGAAATAAAGCCAAAAATTATATATTAAATCTGTGTTCACAAGACTTCTGGGTATTGGAGGTTGTAGACTAGTTTTTGCTTCAGAATGATGTAAAAATTATTCTGCCTACTCCTTCATATAAAACAATAGAGAGATTTAAATTTTGTAAGACACTTTTTGTCAAGAAACACAGTATGCGTGGAGGTGTGAATCATCATGAATAATGGGTGATTCTCACCTGAGAAGACAAAAGAATCGCATAACAATGACCTGAAATGACTTGCATAATAATGAGCTCTTTCAGTCAGGTAAGCTGTGAAAAAACCTGTGAGACATTGATCATGTCTAAAGCTCATGGTGTATATCAAACATACAGAAAAAACAACAACACTGTGAAATATTATTACAATTTAAAATAATGGTATTATATTATATTCTTTAGAATATAATGTATTTCTGTGATGCAAAGTGTCTGAACAATTATGTTACCTCTATGGCATTTCATATAGCCTTTTATCTTAAAAGCATGCACATTTTGAGAAATATTGATGGATTCTCATGTTCATGTCAATTTTCTATACACAGGAGTAATATTTATTGTCATCACTATGAGCGCTGGATACTGTGTTTTCAATTCATACTTGCAGCTGGAGGGCACTCTGTACACCTTTAGTCCACAAATTAATCTAAAGAAGGACAACCATGTGACTCTCCAGGAACTAACAGAGGTCAGAGATCGTTATATCATCCAGATAAACACTTTTCAAGACAATAAATACACGATTGAGACAATGAATGCATGCATTGCCTCAGTATTTGCCTCTGAATAGCACTGGCTCCGTGGACGTGGCCTCATTAGCGGATAATGAGCTGAATCACAGATTTCTGACATGGCTCTCTTTTCATACAGATTACATAAACAGAGAATCGCTATCTGACACTAGATGACACACACAAGATGTGTGTTCTCTGTCTGGGGAAGAGCATGCATGTTAAGTTATCGAGGGACCTGCCTATGCAAACTGTGAGTGCGTTCCTTTAAGAACGCTCCGATCTGATCTGGGTCTCTTCTCGAGGGAAGATCAGCATATGGGCTTGGTGGTTCGGTCCCACTCGTGCTGAAGCAGGGCGAAGACTCCGATCATGGGGCTTGCAGATGGAGCTCGCCGGAGTTTGAGAGGGGTGTGACCGCTCATGCTTGCGAGAGTGAGCTGCTGGGAGAGGATGCATTGTCTTCTGCATCCTCAGGTCCAGCTGTGAGTTCACTTCCAGCTGAGCAGGAGATGGCTGAAGAGCCATCGTTTTCCATGGTGTTAGGTTGCCACCCTGTGGCCGCAGGTCGAACTGTTTTAGGTCTGGTTACTATTTAAATACTAAATTATTTATTTTTAGACCATTGTTCCCTGTGTAGGGTTTGTGGAAGGAATATGGGTATGTGTCAATGCTTCCGTCTGATAATTATAATTATAACAATAATAATAATAAATGTTTTCATTCAGCACTTTTCTTGCAAAAAATAATTAAAGGAGCGGACATTGACATTGAAAGCTCAGACTCTGCCATCTAAGCCCCTTAAAGTGACATCTCGCTTAGATGGCAGGGTATACGCAACTGCGGGTCAGGCTTGTGCTGCTCTGCACACAAGGGCTGTGTGGCAGACACACCAGGCTGAACTGCTGTGTGACTTAGACCAGTGGCATTCAAGACGTGCATGCCGCTTAGGTCTGAGTCCTCAAACAGACAGGTTGGGCCTTGCCCGTCCCGACCTAAGGGCCATGGACGTGACCAGAAGGCTCCATTCTCCAACCCCAGGCTCTTCTTTCATTAGGCCTGTGGCTGGGCCGGTAATGAGTATTATGATTCTGTTGGCCTGCCTTTGGCTTTGATAGTGAGAAGATCCTTTCAGGCTTGTAAGGGTGGGGGACACCATGTTTCTATGGTGGAGGTCACCACCCTGTGGCCGCAGGTGGAACTGTTACCAGGTCTTGTATCTATTTAAAATACTAATGTATTTCTTTAGACCACTGTTCCAAAGTGTTGGATTGAGTGTGGGTACTTTTTCTATGAAAGCCCCTATTCCCCTGGGGTTGAGTACAGATATTATTTCTGTCATGATGGAGTCTTTGTGGTTGGCCTCCACCCTGAGATTTTTCTCAGGCTTAGGCAGATAGTACTCCCTTGCAAACAAGGTGTTTTCTGAGTGCTTCACTTATAACCCTGTTGTTATCTGCCCTGCACCATTGTGGCTCAGGTCGAGTGGTATTTGACCTTCATTGCGGGCTGGTCATTTAGTATGTACCCTTGTAGCTCAGCATTGTCACGAGCTGATGCGTATGTTCATCTGGAGTAGTAGGCCCAGGTGGGCCTCCTCCAGGGCATGTTGGTGTATGTTTGTACTCCCCTTGCTTTAAGGGTAAAAAGTGCTTTTACTGAGTACAGCGCTCGTTGGCGATGTGGTAGGTCCCAGGCGTTGTTTGAATAGTAAACTATCTCTGCTATTAGACTCGCTATAGGGTAGTAGGTCTTAACAGGCCCCCTCTCACAGTGAGTTCCCACCATGTTGGTCCCCTAGCAGCCAGCACATGCTCTGTGAGGTAGCTGGCCTTAGCAGGCCTCCCTGTTAGCGAGTCCCCAGTACTTTGGTATGTAAAAGCTCAGCTAGCAAGCTTTGTTTTTGAATGAGTAGGCCTTAAGAGGCCTCTCTGTGAGCGAGCTCCCTTTTGTGTGGGTATTTTTAGAATGTTTTAGCCACTTAGAAGTGGGCTTGCTTCAGATGGCAGGACTTAGCAGGCCTCTTTGAGGTTGAGTCCCCAGCAGTATGGGCATCTGGCATCTGGCTGTTGCTCGTTTTCAGCTTGTTGGCCTTAGCAGGCCGCTCTGGAAGACAGCAGGCTTCCCTATGGGTAAGCCCAAGGTGTAGGCTTTGGACAGCTATCTAGCTATTTGCTATCAGGCTGCTGGCCTTAGCAGCTAGTTTCGGGCAGCAGGCCTTAACAGGCCTCTCTGAGACCCAGCCACTAATAAGTAGGTGTATGGCAGCCAGCAATGGCCACAGTCAGCCAGTGAACGTTTGCCATTGAGATGCGTGGCCTTAGTAGGCTCCTTTCGAGGTGAATTTCTCACAGTATGGTTAATTCTCTGCCAGTCTAGACTCGGTACCAGGTGGTTGGCCACAGTAGGCCTCCCTGTTGTGAGTTCCCAGCAGCTGGGTATCGGTCAGCAGGGTCTTGTTATTAGGTGGTTGGCCTTCCGGCCTCCCTGAGACTGCATGCTTCTGCGTGTTGCTGTGTTGCCTAACGTTTTTCACCTTTGTTTATAGTTTATAGCCTGGTCGACCTGATAGGTCGAGCTGGTACTCTCTACACTCTGAGAGTGGACATAAGTACTTAGCTTCCTAAGCCTGGTCAGTGGTTGAAGGCTTCTCTCGAAACCTCCCAGTTAGATCAGCTCTTAGGCTGTGAGTATTCCCCTTGTAAGAGTTCCTTTTAAGAGTGCACGGTCTCCTTAGCGCCTTGAAACATTGGTGCTTTGTATATCCTAGGATTGAGCAGAGTAACTCCCCTCGCTTGCAAGGGTCGATAGCACTTCGCTGAGTCCTGCGAAGGTCTACTGCCCTTACTGCAGTCCCTCTTTCTGGATGTCTCTTTGTGAGACTTCTGTGTCTAGAGATTCTGTTTCTGAGGAAAAAGACAGGTTGTTGGCAGACTAGGTTACTAGCCAGGTCAGCCTCCCTGGTGGCATTTGGGGTTGATTGTGTTCTCCTGAGAAGTGACCGGCTGGGGTTCCTTCTGGCCCCCTAGCCATGCTCCCTTAAAGGAACCTTTTGAAGTGGTTGGTTCCAGGCCTTGGTTTCGGCCTTGGTAGGCCTTAATGTGTAAGATATGGAGGACGCTTTGAGGCTTGTAGCTGAGGCTTTGACCGCTGGGTGCGCTGTCACTGACAGCTCATTTGTAACCCATAGGGTGAGTGGGTCTGGCATTTCATTTGAATTTGCCGGATGCTGACAGTTGTCACTGCCATGCATGGCATGCTCTCCCCTCAGCATGGCAGAACTTGTATATAATGTTGTCAAAAATACCGACTTCGGTACCTATCGGTACTGAAATTTTAAAAACGTGACTTTTTGAGCTCTGTTGAGCGGATTCATTAACATCTCTGATTGGCCATTGTGTTGACGCGCTCATCGGATATGCCTGTGATTGGCTACAATGATCAACGCGTGGGAGCATTTGAAAGCACACGGAAGTGTTTGAATTTGAAAACGTTTTGAAAGTGGGAGTGCGAGCAATTGAAAGCAGGCGTCTAACAGTGGACCGATCCGTGATAGACGCCTGCTTTCAAACGCTCCCGTGTGTATCTGTGTAAGTGCTTAGTGAAGAGATTAATTGATGACTATTTACAACGTTTTTACAGCGTTGATCATTGAAGCCTATCACAGACATATCTGATGAGCCGTGAAAACAACGGCCAATCAGAGATGTTTACGAATCCACTCAACAGCGCTCAAAGCTTCCCGTTTTTAAAATTTCAATACCGACTAGGTACCGAAGTTCCCCTAGCGCATTGGATGCAGCACAAGTTCCCTTTCGAAAGAGAACGTCTCAGGTTACGCATGTAACCATGGTTCCCTGAGAACAGGGAACGAGACGCTGCATCTCTTAGCCATGCTTTGGGGGACCGCCTGCTTACAGTCCCTTCAGACGATAAGCGGATGACATGTTGTTTGGGCACCCCTTATATACATGCAGGTCACATTGTTATGATGTCAATATGATATTGCTGAGATTGGATATGTGTCTCAGACACCGGTTCACGTGAAGGCATTCCCCCTAGCGCTTTGGACGCAGCGTCTCGTTCCCTGTTCTCAGGGAACCATGGTTACAGGCGTAACCTGAGACGTTTCATTTAGTTATCTTATAACACAGGTATTTCTACACTTTCCTACATTTGTGTCAGAGTTGCATTCACTGATCGTTACGTCCTAGAAAAACAGAGAAAAAGTTATGTAATATCTCAAGTGTCTGTAAACACAATTGTCTTGCAGCCCCAGAGGACCTTTTGGCAGGATTTGTTGATGTATTTGTCACTTTGATACGACTGCCAATTTAGACAACCAGATTACCCCATGGTTTGGGTCATTCTCATGAACGCAATCCTTCTCAGAGTGAGGATTACAGAGAAGACACTTGCGGATCAAGAGAATGAAACAGCATTAATTTTCTAATTCGAAAAAGAGTCTGTCAGAATTTAGCAAGCATGAAAACTGGTGGATTATAGCCAGAGACTTTGCACCACTGCAGTAGTACTGTCACAGGGCTTGCATGTGTGAGATTCCCTGGCTTGTTCATCTGGTGTGATTCATTGCCACATTATTCCAAGCAAGACTTGCTTACATGCACATTACATGACATGAAACCCACATTACCAATTAGCAAGCTAATTTACCCACAGTAAAGTAGCTTTACAAGTCTGATGTGCTGGAAGGAAATTCTTATATCACCATTTTCCAGTACATGCCAACCATGCTTGAATGAAAAGAGGCAGCTGTAGCTCAGTTGTCTCATTTTTTCCCAAGGATTTGCACAAATTGAATCACATTTTGCTAACAGCAGGTGCTTTTGTCCTCTCAGATGACAGTCCTTTAGATTGAAAGCTTAAGCTAGAATGAAGAGAAGATCAGAGCAGTGTCACAAACATCTTCCTTGAACTCATGTGGACATGTGTGAGGTTTGAAGTGAAACTCGAGCCTGTGCATTTGTAGAATTACGTGACATAATGACAGTACTATTAAAAAAAACAAGAATCGTGGCTTCAGTTTTGGTTTGTGCATTACGTGACTAGTGCCTGTTCTCGATGCCTGTGTGAGTGTGAGTGTGTGTGTGTGTGTGTGTGTGTGTGTGTGTGTGTGTGTGTGTGTGTGTGTGTGTGTTTGTGATTCAATGCACTGCCTGCCCTGAAACTGTGTAGAGTGTCTCATTTCATAATTGCATTTTCTTGCAAGTTGTAGTCTACATTTGAATTTATGTTACACATGACACCCACAAGTACACACACACAGGGTCCAGAATTAGCTGCTTCTTTTTTTTTTTTTTTCCAATAGATGCATGCATAATCACATTTTAACATTTCAAAATCTACATTTCTGTTGTTGGCAGTAAATAGCACAATCAATTTTGAACAATTGATCATATATAATCATATACACTCTTATGAAAAAGTAAATACAAATAAACATGAAAATATTACTTAGTCTGTGAATAAATTACCTCCAAAAAATATAAGAATCACTCACATCACTTTGGTGTGATCAGTAATGGCAAAGGTCAGACTATCAATCTTATATCACTATTATGTTTATTTTATATATAATCCATCCACTTCCTAAAAAGTTACCAGCCGATTTAACAAAGCCAGAATGTACTTGCATTTGGCGGTTGCTCAATGACTGTACTGCTGAATGCTATGAATGGTGGGTGGCAGCTGGTGAAAACAGATTAATGATTTATCTTTATTTAGTAACATTTCATTCAGATATTATATGTATTTCCTTTATTTGGAAAAAAAATATACCATAGAAGCTTGCTTTAATGAAAACTGAATGTATGCAGAGACCAGAAATCTATGCTTTTGAGGGAGATGTGGTCTTATTTTTCTGCAGGTTATTTTTTTCCCCTGGCATTAGCTTTCCTGTTTTGAAGAGCCCTTCCATCAACCAGAAGTTTAATGAAAAATGATACATCTGTAATTTAATTCTGCCTCATTTTTCTTAGTCAAAACACATTAATTAATAGTCCAAGCACTGTAGCTAGAATACCCAGCAGTCCTGTTCAGGAGTAATTGGTTTCTGTAGGGAAACATGTATGTTTGACAGGTGGTTCAGGGGTTTGAGCGTTAGAGCTGTGAGATGCAGACTCAATATGCTGTCATTGTACATTATTTAGAAATCTAAGTGCTCTAGTGGTGAGCTTTTGAAATGATTGAACAGAGCTACACTTATGTGAAAAAGAATCCTCTTTTAATACTTGATCGTATTTCAGGTGTGCACACACACATTTGCATTTGCACACTGACATGCTAACTACTTCCAACTATTCTATAATTGCATTAAGTAAGGAATAATTGACAAATAATTGGGTGTGCATTATTTTCTAAGAATTCAACAGCCCGGAGTCAATTATTTCGCTTATACTACAGTTACCACACCTCAAGACACTGACCTGATGTTGTATTTCAAAACATTTGTGAGGTTTTTGTACTTAAAAGACTCTTGTGTGGACTAATTTCTTACGCATCTCATCCGAAGCCTCTGTTGATAATTCCAAAACGTCATTTCAGAAATCAAGCGTATAGTGTTAGTTCTGGCAGGTCACGTTAGTCAAGCTCTCATCAGCTGACACTCAGCTGATTCACATTGACCTATAGAAATAAGACTCATCACCACATTTGTGTATATATATAGTCCATTCAGTATTATCAGCAGCTTTAGCGCATTGCTCAGGAGCTTATTACCCTCCTCCATCCCTAGCTCCTCCTTTGTCCAGTCAGGACTTGCTCTTCTGATATTTCTTTTGATCAAACTCACTTCTTCAATTATGTTGTTACATTAATTAATGTCATTAAGAAAATTAATGATATTGCAATACTTGCTTCTGTTCTGTTTACCCTAAGGAGGGTTTTCGCGACCCTCCCTACTGTTATCCATGCTAGGCTGCATGGAAGGATAGGGACATTTGCCCAGAACAGAACCATACCGCCAATCCAAACTGTATGCTAACTGCCAATCATCTTTGATGATAGTGATCATGACAAAAATAGTAATGGATGATACAGTTACTAACGCAGTTGAGAGAGAGAGAGAGACAGAGATACAGAGAGAGAATAAGCAGCATATGAATTAGCCTACCTGATCTATGCGTCTCTAACGGCAGCAGTGTCTCTACTAATAGCAAAATCTCAAGAACCGCACAGTTATCACCTCGCTGGTGAGTCATGTATCTTAAGTTGCTAAACTATTTTACTAATTCAAATAGTAATTTTACTAATTTACTAATCAGTCAACCAATCAGATTCGAACATTCAATTTTAATATAAAAACAAAAAAAAAGGTTTCTTAGTGTTCATTATAGTGTTCAGGTTTCTCACAAAGTTCATTATGTGCATTGAAGCAAAAATTGTGTTTGGTTTTAAGTGCAAGTTTTCTCTAATTGCTCATGTGAGGGCTTCTTTTTCACAAAATAAAATACTGCTTTATTGTATTGTTTAATATTTTCTTCATTGTGAAGATTATTTATCATCATTTGGTAACTGTGGCAAGATCTGTAGGAGAACAGCTAGTGAACTCAATTGAAAGCTGTGGAGTTGTCACGTTTTGGAATAATGACTCTGAATGTGCAATCTAGCATTTATTTGCTACCACGCAAAAGCATTTTCCAGTTGTTTAGCTGATATATTGAATCAGAATAAAAGGAAATGTATTCCTTTATGCACATTAGTGGCAAATTTACCTGGTGGGGATTTCAATTTCGTCTGTACTTGTTAATCATGAATTTTTTTTGTGTCAATTCTAATGTTTGGATGTTTAAGTATATTTTTCTAAGTCTTGTTTTCCAAATCTAGTTCTTTACTCTAAGCAACAAATTGTGTTACATTTTACATCCTTTTGTTGGTTTTATTAGTGTTATCTTTACGACAGCTCACAGGTCAGACGAACAACTCTGACTGTGTTCAGAATCAGTCAGCATGTTCTACTTAAAGAGTTCTTTATCTCAACAACAACTTTTCTGCCAGCCAGTCTGTCTGTCTACCTACTTTATAAAAAACAAGCCAGCCCGTTTCAGTGTCCCTATACTGCCCCCAGTTACCTGTTGGTCTGCTGCCAGGTAAGAACAGGAGGGGCCACCTCATTTACCTGTGCAAAATCAAACAATAGCCCACTTCTCTGATTGGCTAGGGAGACAAAGCCCCTCCCTCAGCCCTTGTTGTAATTCAACACCTGACGGATTTTGCTTGTGCCTGAATTAGTCTTGTTCACACAGTCTCAGAAACCGTGCGTCTGTCCCCAGAGACACTCGTGCTTCTGTCCCAGCTAAGAGCTCAGACAGAGTAACGCCGCCTGCGCAGTGCCTGATATATGGATTAGACACTTGCTGTACACTTGCAGTAGCCTTCCTCTTCAGGACTGGGGTTTGGATTCACTAGAATTCCAGGGATTTCCTAAACTCATAGACTAATTTCCTTTGGATGGTTTTCTTCATATGGGTAAGTGGTGCACATACATTGGATTTCTGCTCATAGTAATAGTGATAGTGTGCATGATCTGCTTGGCTCAACCTTTACTTTTCATAATAATATTCTATCATTTGCACTTAAATGAGGGTCTTGTTAGTGGTGCACTCTCTCATCTCCTCTGTGCACCTTCCTTTGCTGTTGTACACAAACACACTGGGGGCTTAGGAGAAACCATTAGCAGAATCACAGCTGTCCTGTGGCGACTGATTTTCTCAGTCTTACATGTAAATCTCTCTGTTCATTCTACTTGAGCATAATATCCACCTCAGACGCTACTTTTTCTGAGGGTGTTATGTAAGATTTTTTTTTAATTAGTCTGGTTGAATGTATAATTTAGATTGAATTATGGGGATATTGTAAAATTGCACCCTGTGTTTCCTGGAAATGTTTTACAGAGAGTATGTGAACTGGCGCAGTTTGTAATGTACAAAAATTATGAACTTGTTAACTTCAGTGGGGTCCAAAAGTCCCACTAGTGAAGGTGCTTCTATGTTGCATTCTAATTATCTAATTTGGTATATAAGGTAATTTTGAATTTTAATACAAAATCACTGCAAGCAAGTTGGCATGGATAAAACCTGATGATCGTGTTCTCCAGCATGATTTGAGAAAGTTACAATGGGCATCTTGAAATCTGACTTCTTCACCTGATCAATGTCACAAATGTATTTGAGTAGTGACCTACAGAATAAAATTGATTAATTTAGGCCTACATCATAACTTTTATAACCCGCAGTATTCAGATCAGGTGACAAGGCTTCTAGTCACTTCAAAAAGGCGCGCTAGCTGAGGGGAGTTTCGTCAAAGCAGACTAAAAGAGATCAAGGATTTATAATTTTGACTCCTGCAAGTCCATGTACACCATACACGTCTTACATGCTGAACCCTTGGTTGTCGTTTTGCGTTTATGTATGTGTGTGTGCGCGCACGTGCGTGCGTGCCCGTGTGTGTGTGTGTGTGTGTGTGTGCCGATCTGTTAGTTTCTGTGTGTGTGTGTGTGAGTTTGAGTATGTTTAAAATGCAATTACTTGGTTTTGTTTAACTGAAATGTGGAGTTATCTGCTTTTGCCAAAAAAACAAACTTTTAATATATAAAAAAAAAAAACATAATCTCAATGTTAATTTTAAATAAATTAAATAAGTCACAACTTTAATTTTGTAAGTTACCTGTATTTTTTGTAGTTATTATTACTTAATCAAAACAACCCAACTGCAGTTTGATTGATATTACTTGGAATGCACAGTGGAATGGAGTGCATGAGTATGTATGTGTATAATTATTCACAGGGTGGTTAAAGTTTTTCTTAAAAGCAGGGTTCTCAAAATCAAATTGCCACTAGTCATATGATGTTCTTCATTAGTGGCCAGTTGAACAGTTACAACAAATACAAATAACTTTATACAAACATTAATTTTGATTATATACAGTTATACAGGCATTTAGTATATACCGCTTTTTTGATTGTGATGATTTATCACATCGCACTTGTACCGAATATGTCCAGTAAAGCTGCAATTTTTCTTTCCCCTATATAGTGCACTTATATAGTCCACATATAAATGGCATTTGCTATATAGTGAATAATGAGTGAATGATCAATCTGACACACAAAAGCGGTGCCAACGCATACACGTAACCAACCTTTTCTATTTTTTTGACAGAAGCGAACCCGCAGGCTTGTTTGTTGTTGTCACCTAGGATACAATTGCACGTTTTCATTTGTGTGAGACCTGTAATAAGTCATGGATAATTATATATTAGACTACTTTATAATAATTTATAAGAAAACTACAGGATAACAGGTAAAAGGCAAAACCAAAAAACAATTTGTGGGCCGAATAAACTACTAACGTATGAAACAATCTCATGGGCCAATAGTTTGAGACCCCTTCTTTAAAGTGAATTTTACTTATATATATTATGAAACAGGGCCATATAGATTGAACTGGGGAACTTTTCCTCTGCCGTGATTGAATGGTGTTATCAAAGTGTCTTTTTGGAGAGAAGTCAGCGGGAACTAGGATGTCTGTCTCACTTTGTTCAGCGGGGAAGGCAGTCTTGTCCCCAGGGAGTGATTCTATTTCACACAGAGAGGCTTACGTCTTTCAAGCATACCATTGTCTCGTCTAATCCCACAGTCCTGCCCTGCTGCAATGCCATCCATTCAGTCGCCGCCAGCATATCGGCCTCTCTCTCTCACTTGCTTCCTCACTTTTTGCTCTTTCTCTGTGGCTTGCATGTTACTACATGGACCACCAACAGGTTGCTCTCGTTCATAATGACTGAGAAGGAGACATTCAAGAGAGGTGGGACAAGACGAAGACATCAGTACAGAGAGGCAGTTTGTGGCTTTGTTTAGTCCCCAGATGGAACAATAAAAGCAGTAGTTAGGGATCTTGACCTCGCTGGCCTTTTGAACACAATCTGTGACCTCTCTCGTCCCTCCAGAGGTTCGACCGGCCCATTTCAGTGGTGTGTTTTACGATTCATTCAAGTGTCTGTTTATAGGGGGACGTTCATCATGTCCTATGTCAGTCAGGCTGGCTGCACAGGAGTTTAGGGGTTTGTCACTAATGCAGTGTTGTTTGCTGTGTGGATCTTTGTTGTTTGACCTGTCATTGGTGCTCTTGCACATGATTAAATGATTGTTGTGATATGCACTGGTCATTGAGTTGCTGTGGCTCAAGTAGTTGTTGGTTTAAAAGCCCAAATGAGCAAGTTGTATATATATTTATATATATATATATATATATATATATATATATATATATATATATATATATATATATATATATATATATATAAGCTTTATGTAAATCATAAGCATTGATTTTGTGAAAATAAAATCAGGCCTATGGTGTGTTATGTAGTTACTACATTTTTCCCATTGCAGTGTAAATTGTTCCAGTTCATGGTTAACAAATGCTGTTATCCTTTCCATTTTGTAAATGTCTTTTGCAATTTCCATGCATTTAGAGTTGGGCTCTCCTGTGACAACCATTTCCTGGCAAAAGTCGTTTTACCAGCTTCCAACAATATATTCATTAATATTTATCTCTTTTCCACCATTTCAGAGGTATACATGCAAAAAATAAGGTTTTTATTTCTAGGGTCATTACACATTTAAAAATATACTACAGGACAATGTGTAACCCTCTCCAAAAATCTTTGATAAAAAAAATATGGTAATGGCTTACATTCATTTTTTGTTTTTTTATAATCTCTACACTAAAAGTCAGTGGATTTAAAAAAAAAAAAAAAAAAAAAAAAAAACATGTCAAAAAGGTTTAAAGAAGAAATAAATGCATGCAGGTTGAGAACAACATGAGGATGGATAAATTATTTGTACTTAAAATCTTGAAAAGTTCATGTCCTGTTTTTTTTGTCAGCTACCATTTTATACATGGGTGCTTTTTAAGAACTTGAAATTCCCATGATTTTTTTTTTTTTACAAACCATCTACGAACCCCTGATGCTTCAGTTGTCCTGTTTCAATCTATATTTATGTCCATTACAGTGATTCGAAGAACCTATAAACATCAAAATATTTAAAGAACCAAATAGTAAGTCAACCCTATAAAATAGTTTGGAAGGAAAGTTCTTTTCTGAACCAAAGGCTCTGCAAAAGTTATTTTACTTTTCAGTGTTCAAGGCACTTGACCTCAGATTGGACCATAGGATTTTCTTTGTAGCAAGTTATTTTGGATAAAAAAAAAAAATCTGAATGAAGAAAAGCTTATTGTTTCATGAATACCTCCCCTACATGTCATTGGAGGATGGACACATAACAGATACAGAGTCCAGGGGGTTTCCTCTGAACGTTTCATCTCACTTGGATGTGAATGAAACCACTGTCAGCAGTGGCGACAGTAATTTGTTTGGCTTATAAAGACTGCATTTGCTGTTTATTGCTCTCTTTGATGGAAAATTCAAAGTCCATCCATCATGAACCTCTAAAGAGGAGTTCAAAATAAACCCATTTTAATTAGCATTTAAATTTCTGTTCGTTGTGATTTACAGTCCCATCAACTGAAACTGCCTCTCTGTCTGTTATTTCTGTTATCACAGCCACAGTGTGTCGAGCGAAAGGCGGCAAGCATTTAACAGCATTATTCTGGGCTGCTATTTTCAGTTTGTTGCTTTAAAAGTGGCGATACAATCTTGAAAATCAACCATCTGTCCTTCCTTTGAAAACTTCAAAAGCAGATGTGTGAATCTGCAAACTTTCATCTTCTTTGACCTGAGAACTTTGATTGGTGAGCAGCTCTGTACTTTTCCCCCTTATGAAATAGGATACATCTGTAGTAATTACAGAGCTTGCAAAGCACCACTGTAGTGTTATTCCTCAAACATTCAGATTAACCCTGAGCATTAAACTTTTCAATTAATTTAGCTTGAACAACTTAGAGTACAAACTCCTTTCAGACTTTGTAGATAATTAGATCTATTTTTTATTTTTGTAAGTTTTTATGCTAGGTGGATGGTACATGATGTGTACACTAACATTTGTATATTGACAACATCAAGACTGTACTGTAGGCTTAATGTTTAAGGAAAAGTGTATATTTTAGGTCTTGTAACTGGTCATCAAGTTTTTCACCCTTTTTAATCTTTTCCTCTTCACCAATTTAATTTTAAATAGTCATGCAGTGTGACGTGCATATTTAAACATACAAAAATTCCATGTAAGCCCCAATTAGCATGACATCATAATCAGGGCTCGACATTAATGCTTGTCCGAGGACAAGTGGATTTTTTAAAGGAGTAAGTGAAAGTGAATTTTACAAGTAGCCTGATTAAAATGTCAGTAACAAAAAATAAAATAAAATAAAGAATTAGGGAATCACCAAAACGCAAGAATTATTCTGATAGTGAATGATAGTGGATAATAATATATAATGTACTAGAGGCGTAACAGTACATCAATAAAGTTCGATACATTGATTATATGTCTAACGATGCGATGTAGGCTGTAGGCTATATTTATATATTTAAGGGGCACCTTTGTTTTCACACTCTCCACATTTTCACGCAATGTCAATCTATATGCATTTTCTCCAAGGTGTGCATTCTCTTTTAAACTACCTTTCAGAGCTCGCAAAAGACGCTCGGGACAGTTGATGCAGCTGTCACTGTCCGATTGGGTGCTGAATCTTCTCAAAAGTTTATCATTTGCTCGTGTTTGAAGCATTGCAGAAGGACACACGAGCAGCGTGCAAACACATCTTAGACAGTGCACAAATAGGCCACTGAATTCAGTCTTCTTAAGGTCTATGGTTTTAAGGACTTCATCTTGAGTTTATTGCGGTTTCTAAATCATGTTACTTTCTACCGGGTGTCTGTTAGATCAGAACACTGGAGAAGAGAACACTATGAATTGTTCCTTACACGCACAGTAACTGAAGTTTAAAACTGTTAAAAGAAATAAACTGTTGCATAGGAGCGCTTGCTTCATTAAAAAGCTGCACTATACATCAATATACAATAAAACTATATTTTTACAATGAAAATATATTTACTTGTTTTTCAGCAGATTTTTAACTTAATAAAAGTAATAAAATATAACTATGTAATATCATAATATCGATTGATATATCCCTGAATCAAATTGTATCATAATCATTTCACAGAATATTTTGAGGCAACTATTGTATCGCTGGCTATAATAATCAATATTGTATCGTATCGTGATGAACCGTCTGATTTACACCCCTATAATGTACTATGTACTAACTGTAACAAGATTGCGCTGTTGAGGCTGGTGCAGCCTCTTGAGGACAAATCGAAACAAATTAGTGCAGCACACACAAAAAAAACCTACTGCAGTAAAAATTCAAAGTGTGGAGTTTTATATTTATAAGATATGATACTGTTAAGCAATCACAAGACCAAGGGCCCTATAACACACCCGGCGCAATGCGACGCAAGGCGCAGCGCAAGTGTGTTTGCTAGTTTGTGTCCGGCGCCGTTCGCGTTTTCCCGTTCAGCGCCACGTCCTTAAATTAGTAAATGCATTTGCGCCAGTTAGTGTGCCCATGGGTGTGCTGGTCTAAAAAAGAGGTGTGTTCAGGCGCATTGCTGGTGCATTGCTATTTTAAGGAGCTAAAAATAGACTGCGCCATAGACCAACTCAAACCTGGACTAAAGTCAAAAGTCAATGGTGCAATATTTTTTTAGAGTGCGTTGGTAGAAACTGCGCCTCTGGGCGCATCCACAGTGCGCGTTGCCTTTGCTTATTACACACAGGGATGCGCATCACACAAACTTTCCAAATATTAAAAACAAAAGGATTACAGTGTAAAAGAATATTATTATGTGGGTTACATAAATATAAAAATGTAATGATGAATAGTCATTGTGTGTATTAGAATTAAGCTACCTATTTTCAATTCAGCCTATTACTACTTATAATGATGAACGAAATTGGCTAATTAATTGAACAATCGTGCCAATACACAAACATATATATTATCTGACTCATCGTGCGGAGCCATTTGAAAGCCTGCATTTGCAAGCCCGCTTTAACTTCACGCACGAGCAGATCGGTTTCTTCACTTGAAAAGCGTTCAGCTTTTCCGCCAACAAATTCCACCACGTAAATAGCAATCCGCCATGGCGCGAGCGCATCTCGCTCTTAAAGGGAATGGGAGATGACACTCTGATTGGTTTATTGAACGTTACGCCCATTACTCATTTAGAGAAAAGGGACAACCCATTTCAAAAATGCGCCCGGGCACGGACCGTTTTTCCGTCGTTAAAATAGCAAAAGTGGATTTGGACATGCCCTGAGTGCACCTGCGCCGTGCGCTTTACACTTTGCGTTTAGATCGTTAAAATAGGGCCCCATGAGTGCTGTTTTCCTAAATACCATCACAATTGAAAATGTGACACTGATTTCATACAACAGTTCAATAAATAAGTAGTTAAAACTAAGTCATTTACATTGTATATGCAATATTGACTGTTTTTGTTCTTTTTCAGCAGCGAAAATAGTTTCAAACAAAGATCACAGCAGAACCATAGCGCATCTCACAGCAACACTCAACCGTGTTTTCATTAGTCTGAATGATTCAGCGTTTTGAACAAATCAGTTGAGTCAAGGATTCATTTATTAATTTATTTTTAAATTATCTTTCCAACATTTCTTATTTGTATATTCAAAAAATATTTAAAACAATCTCATAATATTATTTAATGCAGTTGTATTTTTTCAGTGTAAATTTAATTTGTAACAGCCCTATAGTGTCCTCTTATTTTAATTGAATTTATTGATTGAATTTAAAAATATAAAATGAAAGATGAAGCATACATTTAATAAGATTGGGGGGTGGTGGTGTTAGCCTTTTATAAAGGTAAAAATTAAAAAAAAAAAAAAAATTATTTATAATAAATAATTAAAAATTATAATAATAAAAAAATGGTAAATATCATAAATATGCAGATTTAAATATGTAAAAGCTGATAGAACAATGATGAGGATATTGCTTCAGAGTAAATTATATTTACAACACAAAAATCTGGATGTGCAACTTTTTTACTCAGACAAGTGAATGATTGATTAAAATGGCTTTAGATGAAGTATAGCATGTCAGCTTTCTGAAAGTCTTTCATGTCAACTACCTACTCAGATTTTAGATTTACTATATGTAAATCTAAAATTTATTTGCATTGATGATAGAATGCTTGGCATTCAAAATATTTGCATACTGAATTCTGATTGGTCTTCTTCTGTATGACTAATAAATTGTGATTGGTCTTATACTGTAGCTTTCTCGTTTCTATTCAACCTTTTATAGTCTAGTTTACATTGCAAAGATGGTGTTGCGTTTTGTATTCTCAGGAGTGTCATGACAACAGCAATGCTGCTCTGATGTGGCATTTAATTCCCACAGAACCAAAGACTAAAATCTATACTTACCTAAAACTTTAAGACTAGTCTTTGGGAGCCTTGTGGAAATGCAAATGTAGTTGCAATGTAAAGAAACACAAATACTCTTGCCAACGTTTCTAAATGTTATGCAGTTTTATGTTTTCATTGTATAGTGTGTCACAGATGTCTGGCATCTGCGACTCTTGATTACTGCTTTGTGTGTGTGTGTCCGAGTGTATCCTCCACTGCTCTGACACAAGTCTACACTCGTCCTTGAGTATCTTCGGAAAGGATTCTGACAGTAGCGTTGCTTAGAGACCGTCTCTGTGTGTTCTCCGTTCACTATAAAGCCAAAAACTCGAGGATTAGAGGACAAGAAAGGTGTATGAATGCCGTTTGTAGACAATAAAAAACCCAGTCAGTAACTCTTTAAAATTTTGTACAATAAAACATACAGCATAATGGGTTGTGGTGCTTTGGTTTTACAACAGGTGTCCCACTGCTCTGAAAGCTCCTTTCTCCACATGGAAGGTGTCATTCATATCCATGTCATGGTCCCTTTGTGTTACATGACCTTTTTTGACACACCCTGGGAGCATGCAAAATTAGCACTGGATTTAATGCATTTGCGAAAGATTTGAAGTTCTCAGCTGTTGTCACAGGATGTGACATGGAATGATGTACAGCTTGTTTTCCACCTCTGGGTTTGTTTGCATGAACGACTGGCTGGAAGTACAGAGCAGCGAGTCATTTATTAGGCAGTCATGTTCTACATTTACAGGCTTGTCTGTACCCGTTAAAAGCACTTGAGGAAATAATACGATTCTTATCCATATTCATTCTCTGACTCATCCGCCACTGGCTGACCACCGGCAAATGCAAATCAGTTTTCAGATAAGTCGTTTTTCTTCCCCGTCATTAGATATCTTCCTAGCCACTGGTGGTCCCCTGCTTTCACTTCACATACACACACCAACTATATACGCACAGCGGTGGATCCAGATTAAACATAGTCTCTCTCCAATGGGCCACATGCTGGGAATATCACCCCACTGCTTTCCTCATCAACACATGGAGCTGTGCACGCTGAATAAAGGCATCTATGACTGTTTCCCTCCTACTTTTAATGAACACAACTGTGTGAAAAAATACAACATGTGAAACTGTTATATTTAGCCACTGTGACAGTTCACTTATTTATCAATGCATTTTAAGTTCATATATATTGTTTCACTCTGTTTGAGGTGCATAATCCTATATTCTGTGTTGGAGTACAGCACTGCAAAACAAATCAAAACAAAAGTGTCTTTTAAATGTGTCTTATCAAAACTGCATAAGATATTCATACTTTTCCCCACTTGTTTCAATCATGGTTCCCTGTGTTTATTGTTCTTGGACTTTATTTTGATATTCTATTGTCTTTTGCCTGTGTTCAGTTCCTGTGATTTCGTTCCTGTTTAATTTAGCCGGGTTCAACGCCAAGGTTTTTTCTACTGGCCCCGTTAATTTTTATGCAGTTCTTGCTCATAAATTTATCTTGTTCTAGATATATTTACATTATTTTTTTACTGCAAAAAAAGATTAAAATACTTCTTAAGAATATAATTTACAGTCTGAAGATTTTATCTAAAATGACACACTTTGCATTTGATATGTAAAAATATGGCATTAAAACAGTGGTTACAAGGAAGTAAAATGATTTTTACTTATTTGATTGTTTTTTTTCCACATTTAATAATAATAATAATAATAATAATTGATTACATTTATATAATGCTTTTCTCAGCACTCAAAGCGCTTTACATATGAAAGGGGAAATCTTCTCAACCACCACCAATGTGCAGCATCCACCTGGATGATGTGACGGTAGCCATATTGTGCTAGAACAGAAAAAAAATAGGCCTATAAAATAAGCCAAGTTATTATTGTTGTTGTTTTTGAAACATGTAACCTTAATAAATAAGGTTTTGACACCAAAAGCTACTAGATTAACTCACTTAAATTTTAAATATTGTTAGATAAATAAACAGCAAGTAATAAAATAGTAATAAATAATCAAATTACGAGTACTAGCACAAATGAATACAACAGAACAAACATATAAATGAAATAAACAATGTTTTTCAAGTTTTTCATGTATGTTTAAACAGGAGATTTTCAGGTACAGAAATTGTAATATCTATAACTATATAACTATAGATATATAATATAAGTATAGATTAAACTTTATTAATCAGTCGAGAGCAGTTACAGATGCATAAATAATGTTTTGAAATGTTGAAAATATAAAGTGTTAAATACTGTTATTTGAAATTATTTTAAAAATGAAAAGACACTTTAAACCTGAAATTAAACCCGCCAATAGGTGGCAGCAAGTCCCTGCTAATGAGCGAGTCATTGAGATTCAACCGGATTCAACCGATTCATTCAAGCGGCTGATTCATTCAGGAAGTGTTGCTAAGAGACGCAAAGCAATTCTGTGGACTTTGTTTGGAACTCTTTTCGTTGGCGAAATACAGCAAAACAGATGATTTGGTGTCTAAAATGTAAGTCACTTGATATTAAGTTCTTGTTCATTAAACTGTACTCTGTATAAAATCAATATCACATTTGTAATTGTTGATATTTGGAGAAAAACAGCGCTGTGTAATATTGGTTAACTATATTAAATGATATAAATATAAAAGATATACTGGGGCATTTTTGGCCCTTATCTCGAATTCTGGGGCATTCTAAAGGCATTTTAATAGACTAAATCACGTGCAGTGAAAGCGTACACTCTAGCGCACTAGTCTAACCTAAACTCTTACTAGACTACATCCCGTAGTGCATGCGTGCGTGGGTGTGTTTTTGTTTGGTTTTATAAATTGAGCGACATACTCGATAATTTCAGATCGGTAAATCAACAATTATGATATCATAGACATAGACGATATATATCGCACACCCTACAGCACTGTCCCGATCGGGCAAGTGACCGTTCTGTCTACTGTCCCGAGCGTCGTTCACACTGTCCCCGGGCCATCGGGCGGTCCTGATTGTCGAGCCCTGATAGGGATGATTAGGAGGGCATGATGATGGACAGAGGCCAATGGGCAAATTTGGCCAGGATGCCGGGGTTAAACCAATACTCTTTTTTTGAAGGACATCCTGGGATTTTTAATGGCCACAGAGAGTCAGGACCTCGGTTTAACATCTCATCCGAAGGACTGTGCTTTTTAACAGTATTGTGTCCCTATCACTATATTGGGATTTTAGGACCCACACAGACCACAGGGTGAGCACCCCCTGCTAACACCTCTTCTAGCAGCTACCTAGTTTTCCCAGGTCTCCCATCCAGGTACTGACCAGGCTCAACCCTGCTTAGCTTTAGTGGGCAACCAGTCTTGGGCTACAAGGTGATGCCACATTTATCCCTCATGTTGAGATGAGAAAATAGGGCGTCAAACTTCAAGTAAATCAAAGTAACTAAATCAAGTAAAATATTCATAAAATATTTGCGTTGCAGGTGTTATGAACAGTGTTAGGTTTACACCTGAATCCTTCAATTAGTTCTGCTGATACAGTGACAGATAACAAAGCCTTTATTCATGCCATAATCCTCTTTCCTTGTTTTTGAAATGGAAAAATGAGAGAAACTCAAACAGATGCATATCACTGGGAAATAATAAACGTGTATCCCTGTAAAAGGTTGGATTATTCAAATCATAACTATACACAACTCCTCTGTTTTTGACTCCATGAGGCTGATTCATCTCAGGTGTCAGATTAGTTCTGAAGGATTTGATATTTTCTCCACATTAATTCAATTCCAGACACTGATTTTTAATTTTTTTTTTCAGTGTTATCGATCAGGAGGTTGATGTCTGAACCAGATCCGTAATCGAATTAATGATAGAGTTAGTGATCAATACTGTCAGACTGAAACCACGCTCCGGGAGAGTATTTGAAGGGCAGATCCTGTCCAGACACTGCCGATGGCTTCTTGTGGAAAGTAGATCAGTGTTTATCTGTCCGGTTGCATTGATTAACCACTCATATGACGGTTACATGTTTTCAAATTCTGTATGAGATACAAGACTGTCTTGATAGAGGTAGAACACAGAGATAACATAAATGTGTTTGTGCAATATGATGTGTTTCCTTAACACTAAAGAAAGAAAAATAGCAAATAATATCTCTTCAATATCTCAGATGATTTTCAGGGCAAATAGAGGGTTGCTTAACCCTGTGAAGCCATTTTAATAATAATAAAAAATAATATAATAAAAAAAGTAAAACATTTTTTTTTTTTTTAAATTAAAAGTTTGAAAATGTATCAGTTTATTGAAACTTTAGAAAAAAAAACTGAGGTATGATATTTGAAACTTACATTTTAAGATGATTTTTCTAAAACATGAGAGGTAATCAAGTAAACTTAAGTTGCTTCATTAAATTTTCATCTTAAATGTGTTAAGTAAATGTTCATCTTGAATTATTACTAACAATATAACATGTATACATTTTACTTTATATAAATCATTAAAGATTTCACCTGAAGAGGGTAATGTTATAGGCCAAAAAAAAAGGCATTTTTCTTTGATCATGTTGATAACTGAGATGCCTTCATATATCAAATTTGATGCTGTAGGTTTTATAGGGTTAAGCCTCTAGCTTCTCAGATGTTTCTCGTGTGAAATGCACCTGAGTCTCACATGAGTCTCTTCTAGAGATTCAGTGTCTCCAACTTCTCAATATGAGCTCAAGCATTTCTCATCAAATTCTCCCAAGAACAAATTATCTGAGCTGTTATCCACATTCATTTTGTTGTTCTACACATGTGCAGTATGACTATTGACTCTTGTGACTTTTTATTTTTCTCTTGTGCGAATTTTGGGAGAAACAGCTGAGGTCAAGTGGATACTAAAAGAAAACATAAGTAAGAAATCATGCAAGTCTCCTGAGCTATAAAATGTAACTCTGAGAAATTAGATTTACATGTCTTGGCATATACAGTATTTATGTGCTGAAGAAACATACTGTACAGTGTATACTGTTTTAATCAATTATTTTTGACAGTGCTTGCGTTTTTTTGTTTTTTTTTTCTTTTTCTTCACATCACATGCTTCTCTCTATATGAGCTAATTTTTCACATTTTTCTACACATCCATGATGCTGCTGTGTTCTGCTCATAGTCTCAAGTCAATGACCCAACCAGACTGACTAGCTCAGTTCCATCTCTTTTTTCTCCTTACACTAGCTCACAGGGATTAGAGCTTCATTCCCACATTCCACGTCAGCCATGTTGAGAGGCTCATCAGAGCAGCTCTGTGTTGCTCTTCAGCATGCTATCAATCTGCTCCTCCTCCTCTCTGGGATAATCCACTCGTTCAATGGACCAACTGGAGCAGCCAGACACAAACCAACAGGCTGTGAGGAGCCATCATCTACTAACGGAGTCCATTAAAAGATTTGTGTTCTCCTGAAACATTGCAGTCAACATTTGTTGCTCCTGTGAAAAAAAAAGCAGTAGAGCTGGTCACCATGTTGTGTTTCGGATGTTTGTTCCCTAGTTCCTTAACTAGCTTTACAAGTAAGACTCAGGATAGATCAAGCTGAGCTTCAAATGAATATCCTGTATAACTCTTACATAAGTGATATTCTTGATAAGAGTGATACCTTTAAGAGTTTGGCTTATTGAGGAGAGATACTGTATAAGTTTTAAGTTATAAGTAACTTTTCTGGCCATATTTAGAATCATTCTGGAATATCATGCAGACTTGCAAGGTAAGCAACCACATAGAAGTCTGCTAAAACAAACAATACAGCATAAGCACATAAAAAACACTCACCAAACTGTAGTATTGTTTTTTTGTTTGTTTGTTTTTTTTTTCTTGACATTTTTTCTTTTTTTATTGTCTTTTCATCTTTTGACAAAAAATATCATTTAAATGTAGGCAATTTTTTTTTTATATCATTGTCATTTGTTTTAAATGATTTAACTTTGACTAAAATGACATCTATTTTTAGTCACCAAAAATATGATTTTAGTTGACAAGAACAAATAAGTGCAAAATTAGGTGTGTTTTAGTTCATTGTTATGGAAAAGCTTATTTACAACGTGACTTAGACATTCAGACTAGAAACTTAATTCAAGTTCACTTGTGCATTTTCATAATTTTTGCAGATTTAAGTGATATGTTATGTTCACATATGTCTAGGATGCATTTGGGTGAGTTATTTAGCTTGATAGTAAAGCGTTTCAGTTTACTGGTGTTCATTTGTATAAGCCCCCAACATTATTGACTATGACTGGATAATTTGAGAAGCTCATATTTTTTCTAGATTTTTCTTCTTTCGTCTTTCAAAAACACTCTTAGTGAATTATAAATATCTTGCTGTGCTATTTTTTCTGTTATAGTTTTGTGAACTGTGCTTTAAATATAATCATTTAATTATTGGTGCACTTTTTCTTCATCTCAACACCATCACAGAAACCCTTTGTTCATTTTCATCAGTAATTTCTCTGGTGAGAAAGTTTGCACAGAGTGTTTTGCACAGGCAAGCACAACATGTAGTTTTATTCATGACCTTGCTTGTATAACATTGTTTTTACTGTTCCTATAACTTCTCTCTGTTCCAAGAAACAGGCAATACGTTCTGGCTGCCAAGGCAGAAGAACATGTTATCTTTCAATCGGATTACTAATGAACCATTTTTCAGAATTAAATATTTCCCCCTTTGCTCTCTCTTTCTCTCCTCTGCTCATATGATAAGGCGTCCTCTCATTTAGTACAGTGATAACTCACTGAGGCATGTTAACCGCATCCCTGAGCGCTTCTTTAATTGACTAACTTTTTAGTATCTCTCTCTCGTTCTCAAGTTATTTAACATTCATTTCACTCACAGAAAAGCGAGAACTGCCAGTATATCTCTCAGAGACAGACCCTCAACATCAAATCACACACACACAACACAGAGCTCGGTAACAAAATTCCCTCTAGTGCAGACACAATGTGCATCAACAGCACTTCGCCTCTGTCAGTCTTGAATTATGTATTTTGTTTGATTTTCCCACAGCGACGACTACACACATGCATGAGGGTGAGAGAGAGAGATGCTATAGATCTTGATTACAGTGACACTCATCAGAACACACATGCTCACATAAACGCTCTTGTCAATAGTGAGATGTTAATGTGAGCAATGTGAGCGAGAGAGCCGTCCTGGTAATTAATTCCAATTCAAGGCCTAAATGCTTTGAGGAGAGATAACTGTGTGCCGCCATATTGTAGAGCGTTAAGATCTGCCTCTCCACTGCCTGCATATTGCGCTGCTGAAAGAAGTGAAGAGGACAAGAAAATGTACAGAGGAAAAAGCTCTTTTAAAAAAGCAAGTGAGCTGCTCTGCTGTCTTGTGTCTGAACAGATACTTTCTAAAGGGAATTTCACAATGACGATGAATTGTAGAAACAAAACCAAGTCATTCCTTATCAGTGAGAATCTGTGATTTACAGTGATGCAACAAAGCTGGGCAACTTTATGCACTACCAACAGCAAAGAGATGGAGAATGAGATATTTTCGTTAAACTACCATTTAAAAGTTTGGGGTCTGTAAGATTTTGGAATGTTTTTGAAATATATCTCTTAGGTTCACCAAGGCTGCATTTATTTGATCAAAGATACAGTAAAAATAGTAATGTTATGAAACATTTATTACAATTTAAAATAACGGTTTTCTCTTTTAATATATTGTAAAATTAAATGTATTCCTGAGATCAAAGCTGAATTTTCAGCATCATTATTCCAGTCTTCAGTGTCACATGATCCTTCAGAAATCATTCTAATTTACTGATTTACTTCACATGAAACATTTCTAATTATTATCAATGTTAAAAACAGTTGTGCTGCTTCATATTTCTGGGGAAACCCTGATGCAAAATACTTTCTCTTTTGATCAATTTAATGCAATCTTGCTGAATAAAAAAACGTTTAAATTATAGTGTGATACTAACAATATTTATTTTAAAGGTGCAATAGGAGATTTTCTACAGAAAGATTTTTTTGTTATATAAAGTCTCCTCATATCCTGATAGCAATCACTATGTTAAACAGTCTAACATTTTTATAAATACATATTGTCTGTGGAAGGCGTAGGACCATATCCAATCTTTATATTCGGTCAGAACGAAATAATATGATGTCCTACCTGCCTGTCAATGTAGGCTATGTTTTTACATACCCTTAAGCAGCCTGTTTGTGTAGACTTCATACGTCATCAGCACGTTTCATGCTATGCAGAGTTTATACAGACACAGACCTCAGTCATGCACCACAAACAAACAGCAGACACATTTTACAGTTCCTACCGAATCAAAACAACAAGCTTATGCTACACCATAACTACTGTAATTAAGAGATGGCAACCCGTGATGTTCTAACCAGAGCAGTTCAGTCCTCAGACTCGAAATTATGCATTTCCATGTCAGCAGTATCAACACCAAAATTAATCTGCAGCAGTCAGGTACAAGCTCTCTAAGTTGTTTATGTTCGTTATTATTGTAATGTTGTGCTTTGAGACACGGGGCAGTTTAACGTCGTCTCTTGTGATGTTTTGCCTAGAGTGTGTGTGTGTGTGCATGTGTTTTGAGGAGGTGTGGCTTTGGGCGGCGATAGGTTAACGTTAGCATTTCCCAGATTTCCTACTTCACCTTTAATATAATATTAAAATGACGTTTTCATTATATTTTATTTATTATTTTATTTTATTTTTTTACATTTTTCCCCTTCACATTAAATAAAATTTTCTGTTTCAAATGGAAAAATTGGAACAAGCTGGACATTTTACAGCTATAATGTAACTCCATGAATTTATAAACATGATGCAAAAGATTAGTGATTACCTTGTACTGTTTTTTTTGTTTGTTTTTTTTTGTACTGATGCTGCACTCACGCGGGGCGTCAGCGTCAACGCTTGACGGAGGGCGTGTCTGAAGCTTGTGCTGACGCAACCGTTATAGTGATTACAGCCAATCACATTACTTTCCGGTGTTGCACAAACGCAGTTGGCTGCGACTGCTCTAGGGTATTTGCATAGGGCGATTTGATTGGATGACGCCTATGTTGCCGCTTGAAAAGTTGAAAAATCTTCAACTTCTGCCGCTTTCAACGCGAGTGAAGCGACGCGACGGAACCCACAATTTAGCTCGGCAACGCATGACGTCACCCATTCAAAGTAAACGAGAAGCGTTAACGCCGGCGCCCCGTGTGAATGCAGCCTGATGCTTTTAAGTCATTTCTGTCACATCTGTGTTCGCCAGTTAGTGAACATTATCTTGGTGACAAATTAGCTGAGTTAATGTATTGCAGAGCCCTGATTATGAAATATAAGTAGGGCCTATATCCAATTGACATTTTTACTTGTCAGAAATGCATTCTTGGCTTACATTCTCTGTAAAATATGCATGCGATGTTGCTTTGGAATTTGGCCATAATTTTAATTTTGCTGCCTATCCTTTGGAACAACTTGGGCTTTTGATGCCTTTCAAGGTTTTCATAGTATTGAAAAAAAGATTTCTCACCCTGCTGTCTTCCCTATTAAAGCCGAGAGCTCTCTCATGGGTCCCCATCTCTCTGAGGAGGGACCTGCTATGGCCACTGACCACATTGTTATAATAGACAGATTTATGTGCTTGAGGGACTCGTAAAGCTGCTCCCTTTTTCCTCCCACGAGTCACATCACACCATACTATTATAATCCAGCTGGCAGATAGAAACACTTTCGCTCTCTTTTTCTCTCTGTAAACGCACTCGTGCATAAGAGGAAATACAGGTGCATTTTAACTGAGTGTGAGACAACATCATGGACAACCCGTCAGCCATCACCTTTTATTCCTGTTATACTACACTTCTAGCTCTAATGGTGATAGATGTGGCACTCTTGTGTGCTCATGCATTATAACGAGAAGCAGGTGGTGTGTTTATTCCCCAGGAAGTGTGTTAGTGAGCGTGCATTTGACTGATATCTTGTACATCAAATGAATCAGATATGAGCATGAGAGCGCACTGCGCAGGTCACGACAACAAACCCTCCCTGGACACACATTCAGTGTCAGACAGGTGAGCAAATAGCCAGTACTCTGTGAGGTCAGATACCTGGAGAGGTTAATTACTGTTGTGTCCCGAGGCCAAACATTAACCCAAGTCACCCAAGGGCCACGGCATTTACACTAGTGCCAACACGAATGGCTAAATCCTCTGAGGTCACGCGATCACTCACTCAAAAGGTCATAACGGGTGTCACTGTCACAGCTTCTCAAGCGCAAAGTGCCTATTCCCAAATGTTAGTGTCAGGGTATTGATTGGTGGCAGACGGTATCATTTAATTGGTTGACGACACTTTCTGGCCCTCAGCATTTAATCACATGCGGTGCATTTATGAGATGCTTCTGAAACCCCAATTAATCAAAACACAACAATCAATGAGCAGCAGTTTGTGTGAATCTTAAACTATCTACTTTAGGAGCAACTCCCCCAATTGCTGTGTGACAAAAAAAAAAAAGTTTGTTTCACCATTTTAGGCATCTGTTATTTGACAAAAGCCTTCTAGCATTTTTGACTTTGATTCTTTCTGTAAGCAGAGATTAACTGTTAGTAATGGCTTACTGCGTTTGTTTTGGTGAACGTGATTTCACAAGTGCAACATGTTCCTGGGTCAATATCTTTGTTGATCCTGGAACAACATTCCAATCAACCAGTCAGATCTGAGGGACAAGTTTACAGTTTATGTCAAGTTTAGGCTTACAACCAGGGTTAGGTGCTTCTACATCAGTGCTATTCACCTACCATTTCTCTCTGATTTTAAGGATAAGTTATTGGTAGGATTAGGTTTGGGGGTAGGAATAAGGTTAGGACTACATTTTCGGACAAGAATGATGATCAACAAAATATGTTGATCAAGGAACATGTCTTACCTGGCAAAATCATGGTGACCATTGGTTTTCCAATACATAATCAAAATGTGCATGCAATTACAAAAAAATTAAACTTTTAAAAAATAATTTGAGTGTTGTAAAGCATTTGAACAAACTCCAAACACTAAATATTAAACTTTGGCATGTGACTCGTCCTGCAGCGTTATCAGATTTTCACCTATTGGATGATAAAACAGGTGAAACCTGAGTCTTGACTTGAGGGTTCAGGATCTTTTCACACAGCATAGGAACAATGATGGCTTGTGGTTTTTAAAAAAAGAGGAGGCACACTAAATTCTAGTGGTCTGGAGATCCCCTGCCGAGGATTATTATTAGCAGTAGTAGTAGTATTATTAGCGTAATTCATTTAAATGCCTTTTTACTCACTTATAGACAGAAAATTTAAAGAAAAGTACTCATACAGCAAGATAATACGAATATAATTTCACTCACTTAGCCTATCACTTGAAGCAAACATCCATCCCTCCTTAAATGTCTTTGTTAAAAGAGCACGTTAGGCCGTTTGTGCAGCTGGCTGCTGTATTTCCAACTTAGCCATGGAGTCTTCCTTCATTTTTTATTTGTAGACTGTTTAAATGATAGCATGTAAATTTGTTGGCGATCAAATATTCGATATAATTACTCTCCATAATTAAGATACTTGGTACATTATTAGCGCAGCGGTAGCAGTTCAAACTGATATCACGTTATTCATGTAATTTATGTCTCTATGATGATTGGTTGATATACCAAGGGAGGCTTGGCTCCCCTGCAATGTATTTTTTATTTTTTTCAACTCTCTTAAGTGCTGAATGTAAAACACTCGATGGTGATTGGCTATTTTTTTTACCAACTGAGGCACAAGATAGAGCCCGGCTGTGGGTGTTGTAATGACATCGGCAGATCCGGCACGTTCGTGAAAGAACAGCGGTGCTTTCGATTTCAGGAACATGTTATGGTGTTACAGTGGTGAAGTTACAAACAAAAAATACACATTCTGAGACATGAAATGAAATGAAAAACTGGGAATTTTATTAACATTAAATCATCCTTCTCCTATTTTCTCCTCAAAATTTTAGGTAGGCTGTGCCTCCCATGATGAGCTACTACTGCACAGGAAAAAAACACAGATAGCAGCCACACAGAATACCCTAAGGAAAAATCTAGTACATAATCAAGTTTAAAGTAGTTTTAACCTATGAATGCAAAACATGAATTTCATGAAATATTTGTTCCTTGTTCCGTAGTACTGCTGAAAATGTCATATTTATGTCATACGAATAGTATTGATAACTGAATTACTGAATGCCCCAAATATAAGATGGGCCTGATTATAAGAAACAGGCTTTTTAAGGCCAAATCGTGTATTTTATAAAGGATTTTTTTACAAAGAGAAGATGCTTTTATTTGAAAATAATTTTCATATAGCATATTCTTCATATTTTAATTTTCACATTTAAAAATAAACACTTTTTGGCATACCATAAAAATAACCAGTAACCAATCTGAATTATATAACAATTAGGCTATCCATCTCATAATAAAAACCATGTAGCCTGCCAAAGTTTCATTAACAGTGATATCTTAATGTAGTTTTGCAATCTGGGTACCGTCTTCCGTTTTAAAACCACGGGAAGTTTGGTCCTGTCTGCAAGGCGTGCAAACATAACAGTCACACGGCTAGCTAACGGTAAGCTTTTCTTTGACTGTTAGCCTTTTAAGACTTTTTGCGCAATCTGCTAACATTACACTCTGACACTCTGTATATCTTGGCACACTTGTTTTAAGCGTATTTGATGCCAACTATTGTTGCGGGTGTATTATTGACATGCAAAATTCTAGACCCTGAATATAAGACAAACCCATTTTTTTCAGATGTATTTCTAAGAAAAAACACATCATTTATTGGGAACAATACGGTATATCAATACTAAGAAAGTCTTACTGTTTGGAATGACATGAGGGAGAGTATATAATGACAAAATTCACATTATCATGGTGAACAGTCCTTTTTCCAGGTTTAAAGACTGCATACTCTTTCCTGTTGTTGCTGTCGGTCTGTTCCAGTGTAAACATGAACCACAGCTGATAATATAATATAAAGTCATGATTGTCTTGTGTTGGTCTCATGATCCGTTAAGCAGCAAAAATCAATGGTGCTGGAATAAGACTCGTGGGATGAGTATAGATCTGGATGGTTGATCATAATTTATGTAATTGCCAGAATCGCAGATTCAGTTGCGAAGAGCCTGGCGGCGGAACGTGCAGTTCATCACATCCTGGCGTCTGGGGCTCTTTTGACCGGGCGCACTGAAGCACTGGGTCACCCATGGCTAATCATTAACTCATTATTGTGTATCAGGCTGTAGATCACCTTTAACTCCAGTGCATTTAGAGCTCTGACAGTTTTATGGAGGCTTCAGAATACGTCTGTACAGAGCAATAAAACACTCCAACTCAGGAATCCTGGAATGCTGTGGAAATGTGATGGCATGAATAGGCTGTGGTCTTTCTGGCTCGTGTTCAGTGATTCAGACTTCCCAGCACTCTGATTCCTGAAATGCCCAATTGCGCTAATCACTCGAGGTGTTCTGCTCTACTGGGTCATCTGTTCTTCTTTGTAGGCTTCAATGGCTATGCTACATCCTTCACTAACCTTTGATTGATTTCTGATTAATTTTTAAACCCTGCTCATGTTCTGAAACCTAATGGCAATTTCATGATCCACTTGTATGACATCATATTGTATACGTGTTCAATTGACTTTAAAACAAGAAGTCAGCTTCTCAGAAAGTGTAAAGAGCAGAAATCATTGCTCATAATCCTTTTAAAGGGTCATGAAACATGTAAACAGATGTGTATAGGCTGCACATCATTGAAAACACTAAAGGTGCTCATTAATGTTATTCATAAGTGAAATATAGTGAATAGTTATTTTTGCATTTTTCGATTTCTGTCTTCCGGTTTGAAAAGCTGAGTCGGAGCAACGTCACAAAATCTGACGTCATCGTGTACTTTTGGCCCAAGTTTGGGCACTGTCGAATATGCTGTAGACCGTTTCGAGCGATTCTCGACATATATTCATGACAAAAAGCTCATTTAATCCAATCACTGCGCTGTAGTATGCATAAGATTATAATTGCGGTATTATGCATGAGGGAGTATCACTTTTCTAGCCTCAGTCTCTTGTCATTCAGAGACATATCGTTGGTGTTCGTTTCCTCAGTGCTACAACACAATGTGTTTTCCTGAGACGTGACCAGAGCAGAGGTTTGTGTGCATGTGGATTGTTTTGCTGTAATGTACCAGTACAAATGGAAAATATGTTCGCGTGAGATCGCATTACAGTGGAGAATTCAAATGTCACAAAAGTTGGACTCATTCACCTCTGCCTGATCTAGCTGCATTCAAACACGCGAGCCGTAGGCTATGTTTCCCTCAGCACAGCAGCACGTGTGTTGTTTGTATTTTGCTCGCGATGCGGTTAGAACTGGAGTTTGGATACTAACACATGAAAAATACGATTATTATGATATACACGCGGAGTGCACACATGATCGGTTTCAGCGCTGAGCTTCACGTTGTGTTTAACAACACTAGCCACGTGGATCCTAGCTCATACAGAATAAAGTATCTGTGTTTAAAGTTTTTATTTCACACATTCTCCTGCACCAAACATTAACCAGTATGGTGTATGCACACATATTTCATCAAGTCTTCTTCAAATGAATTATATGTGCAAACTGGACACTGATACAGTGGTGTATCTGAACGCGATGACACAATAATTCTAATAGACAAAGACTGATTTTGAGAGTGCAGTGCTCGTAAACGTAATCAAAGTAGCCTATTATTAGCCATATTAAATATTCTTTCGCATTTCTCCCTTGTGCTTGGGAGTTTGTTGTCATTTTCTCTGTGCTCATATATTAATATTCATCATTCTGTATAATGAGTGTGTTCTATGTCTCTGTTTCATTGGTTGTTCTCTCCTCTCTTCTCCCCCTTTTTACACTCCCACTTTTCCAGAGCTTTAAACGCCCATTTTAACAGACTTTTTTGAGCTTTGAGGTGTGAACGACCAGGGTAAATCAGGGGAGTTTCATGACCCTTTAAACAAAAACTGACATGCATGCCAAGCACTTTCAACAGATCCAGGAACAATTTCTCTTCCAAATACTTCTCTCCTCTTCCACCTTTTCACCTCATTTTGTGATGTCCTGACTTGCCCTTTAGACATGACCATTAGTGAAGATCATGTACAATGGCCTCAAAAATATTTGCACTCTTAAGCCACACTTAAAGTCAACATGAAATCGAAATGAGGTCTTTTTTCTATGTACTTGTTCTTATTGGGAGTGATTTATTGGTGCACGCTATTTGTAATCGTTCATCAAAATGTAATAACTAGCCTCTAAAACTATTTTCCTTTTTGCCTGATGTAAACCTTGAGTTTTTCATTTCATCCACTCATATAGAAACAACTTGATCCTGTCAATTGCTGGGGCAGAATTCACATCTTAAAGGCCTGTACACACCGGGACGAATATCGTGCGCGATTATCGCTGACGTTTAACGCCTGTGACTAAACAAAGGGCGCCAATGTGAGTGTGCACACTGACGCGAAAAACGTGAGGCGTAAAAGCGTTATTTTTTAAAAAAACGCCTCGGGTTTGTTTTTTTGGTTTGACGCGCTGCGTTAAAAACTGGCAGACCAATGAGATTGGCGCTTTTGTTCACATGCCTGAAGATGCTGAAGTTACAGTAAAACACGACTTGGTGGCGCTCAAGCACAAAACGGTCTTGCCGAGCACACACTGATACCAAGACAGCGAAGAAAACGTAAGTAGACAAGAAAGACCCCTACAAACTATCCCTGCATCTCAAACAGCTCCCTAAATGAATGTGCCTGACTCCCTGATCAGTTCCCCGACTAGTGAACTAGGGAGAGCTGATTGAGAGGCACGCAAATGGGTGCTCTGCCACTTCTTGGCCACACCAATAGATGTGTATTATTTCTGTATTCTGTTTGTTTGATTGTTTTTTTTTTTCTTTTAAATTCAGGAAATATAGTTGAGAATGTCTATTTCATAAATATGTTTATTTTCACTACCGTTTCTGACTACCATCTCTCATATGTAATACATATGCCATTTAATATCTGCATTTTTATCTTATTTAACTTTATTAATATCATAAATATGTTTATTTGCACTACCGTTAAGTGCAAGCACCACATACTGTCAGGGAGTTAAATTGCATGTTCACTCTGTGCATCGCCAGTGAAAATCGCTTGGGTATGAACACAAAAAACATCTCGAAAAACGCTGGTGATAAACGCTTGCGATATTCGTCCTGGTGTGTACAGGCCTTAAGGCGAAAAGTAGCTCCTAACTTGCCAGTTAAGGAGAAACTCTTAAAAATAATGGACGTGTCAGTCCTAAATTTAGGATTCCTAAATTTTTGCTCTATAAGAATTTCATAAAAAGAAAAGTTAGGAGTAATCAAGAGGACTCCTAAGTCACTAAGACTCACCTAATCACAAACGATCCTAAAATAGTTGTTTGCTTCATAAATTCAATAAATATTTTGATTTACAAATTTTAGTCTGCATTGACATAACCTAAAACATTCATTTATGTACAGGCAAAATGCATCGAAAGATGGAGAATAAAACATTGCAGTCAAGTTAAAAATAATATCCTATTGTCTTTGCTGATAGCCTTGTGGGCAGCTCAGGTGACCTGAATTCGAATTCCGGCTTGTGGACCTTTCCCGATCCCATCTTCCCTTTCTCTCTCCCACTTCGCTTTTTGTCTATTCACTGTCCTATTTTAACAAAAAGCCAAAAAAACACCAAAAAAAAAAAAAATCTTTGAAATAAAAAAAAATTTCTGATGTTGCATTTGTTTTTCACTAATTCACACTTAGAAGTGATCGAATAGAGTAAACAAGTAAAATAAGCATATTTGGCATGCTGTCTGAGGTGATCAAGGGCTCTGAGCTTAAAATTTAGATCAAACCCAGAGTATTCCCCCCATCCTGGGAATAGGAACCAGCGGGGTGGCAGAGTGATACATATAGGCCTCCTCTTGAGCTGATTAGATACACCGTTTGAACGTTCTCCTCCTGAACTTTGTTTATAAAATATAATTTGTCTCATGAATTCTGCAATCTCCCGAGATGCAGACATGTAAGAGGCTTACAATTAGCTGAACATATACTTGTTTAATTAGTGACACTTAGCCTACATTTTAAAATCTTTATTTAAATATGGCAACATGATACAGCGTTCTACAATATTTCTACGAATAAATCGCTGACAGAGACCCCTCCCCATCAGCCAATCACTATGGGCATAGTTAGTAAGCGTGTTGACATCATCCATAGCAATGAGGTCAGCCCCACCCTTTCTCTTAGCTTAAGACTTCTCTCTATTCCTTAGTCAAAGTTGGTCTCAGCAGCTTTGTGAATAGGTTTTAAGAGAAAACTCTTAGCTAAGATCTTTTACTGCAATTTAGGAGAACTCTTAGTGGTAAGATAAAATGTTTTGTGAATACGAACCCTGATGGATATAATCAATTCCTATCCTACTTTTTTTTTTCTCTCTCTCTCATTGAATATTCATGTTTTTCTCGCAAGTAATTATAGAATTAAGTGGATTGCAAGCTTGTGCTGCATGTTCATAATGAAATGTATCTGTACTGTTGATGTATTTCATTACATAAATAACAAATTATCCAAAACATGCATTTAGTTTGATAATAGTGAACCAAATGCACTTTTTAAGCAAAAAAAAAAAGGTTTTTTTAGATTATGAAACAATTAATATAGTGTCATGTTGCAGATTTTATGTAACGCAATGACATTTACAAATGCATTTATCCAAAGTGACATTGCATTTAATGTATACATTTAATCAGTTCATGCATTCCCTGGGAATCAAACCCATGACCTTGGTATTGCTAGTGTCATGCTCTTCATGCATTGCAAGTGAGATGTAATTGTCTGAACTCAGTGCTATAAAAGTTCAGCAATAAACCTGCGATGCACTCATCCTGTTCTGCTCATATAATATAACAACCCCAGTTGCAGATGACTTACATCTCAACCACAGAGCACAGGAGGATTTCTCCTCTCAAATCGCTCTGTGTGGTCTGCATCTCTGCTGCTGCTGCATTTATCACACGCTCCTACAATCTCTTTATCTGTCGTTTTCACCCTGTCATTATATGCAGCACAGTTCCATCTCTTTCCTTCCCTTATTAGTGTAATCACACCATTAACTTCACTGTTGATACTTTGCACTGGGGGCCAAAGTTATTTCGTAAATCTTTTATGGCCGCACCACAGGATGCTGCAATAGTGTGTCCTGAGGGGCTCATCTCTTCTCTCTTGTTAGATTTTTATCTTTAACTCACATACTCATACACATTTTCAGCTCTCTCTCTTTCTCTCTCTCTCGCCACTAATAATTAGTTGCTGGGGTGTTAAAAGTCCTTTTTTCCCAGATACCCCTCCGGCCAGATAATCCTGTAAGTGCCACACACCACAGTGCTTTCCTCAAACAAAGATTAAAAAAAAATGTTATCATGCAGCACACTGGGCTCTGTATGCAGAAAGAGAAGTTCTGCAACACCCTCAGGAATGACTGCAGCAACCATTGAGATCACGGTTGTGAATCAGTCCAAGGTCAAGATCTATCTCCTTGCTTTGTGTTATTGATTTTTAAGTGGGTATTGCCTTGACGTGCCATCCTGAGTTGTGTGTGTAAATGGCTTTTTTGAGTTTTTAAGTGTCATATTGAATTGAATTCAGACTGATAATTGAGGAACAGTTAACGTCATAAAGGACCATGTGAATATATTGATATTTTTCAGCCTTTTGGCAATACTCCATTTATATCTTTTTGTATTTACGGTGAAGTGGCTTAAAATGGTGCTTTTTCAGTCAGAGGAATCATCGCTTCAACCAATTAGATTTAATGTCAGTAAAAAGTCTATTTAAAATAGTCATGGCATCTTTTCAACACTGTTTTCACTAAATGAACACAGACAAAATTATATTGAATAATTTTCATTTGATTTGATCCACCAATTTAACTATACATTGTAATGAACAGCAATATTTAACTACATGTATTTTATTTCAAAAATGTAATTAATGGAAATGGACATCTTTGCTTGATGACACAACAAGTTTTTAAACCAAATTATTTTGGAAAAGACAGTATTAACTGATTCACAAATCAAACTTACTGACTGAATGGCCAGATAAAAAAAAAAAAAAAAAATAGAAAGATTAAATTGACTGTGTTGCTTAATCTCCAGAAAAATCATTGCAAATATATTGTGAAATTGAATTTATATATGACCCACCTGGGCATGATGATCACCCTTTTCCCAGGCATTATGATTTTGAAACTTTGTGTTTGGATTCGATATGCATTACTGTGTGCGTTCATGTTAAAAAGTAAAAGGAAATGTGAACATGCTTTAGGCGCCTTAATTTTCCTCAGTTGTCTCTGTAGAGACAATGAGCCTCCAATTCCTGCCTTTACTCCAATATTTACGGCCTCAGATCCGTTTCCCTTTCCTCAAATTCCTGCCAAGCACAAATCTCCCTCAGCCTCTCCACAAATCTCCTAACATCGCATGGCGCTTGAAAGCTACAAATCTCACAGGATTGCGTAGCTGCAGGGCGACCGGTGTAGCCGAGTGTTGCACCTGGCTGCCAGTGATGAGCTCTATCACTCTACATAAACGAAAATTCCTCTTCCTGTCTGTCCGTGCATGCCATTAGCTAGAAGATGAAAGCTAGTCCCTTAAAGACATGCACACCCTTGACATATAGGATAGCTTGATGCCACATATACACAACCAGGCATGAGTTTGGACACACTTGAATAAATTTATATTTCTCATCTAAAAAACTTTTTGATCTAAAGGCTTAAATGTTTGAAATTAGTTTTGTGAGCAAACATGAATTGTAAAATGCATAAGTTCTTTATAAATATATTAAAATAGATGCATAATTATTATTATTATTATTAACAACAAAAACAGTAATAATTAATATTAATTTTTGTATATTTGGAAAGAAAATTATGAATGGGTAAACATGTATTACTGGTGTTGTTGTTGTTGTTATTATTAATATTATTGGAACTTTTTTATTATTTTATTTTATTTTATTTTTATGTTATTTTATAAATAAAAAAAAAGTGTTTATAAGATGCACCTCCTAAAATACGTTTTCTTTTGTATCTCATGTTTTGGACTACATAATTCACATGTTGTATTTCATAGTTTTCATGACTTTACTGTTATTCCAAAATGTGGAAAATATAGTCATAGTAAGGAATGAGGTGTGATAACTGGTAGTGTATATCCAGAATTAAGTGAGACACAGATGCCTCATTAGCATTGCTGATGAAAGACGGTCCCCTTTTTAACTAAAGATCCACCAGTCTTGGCACTTCTTGTCCTTAATGAAATTTGGATGCACTGTTTGTAAAAACCGAGCTGGTGTCTATGACTCACTCTGCGTCTCCTTCCCGTGGGGAGTGGGCGGATAACAGGGGAGATAAGAGAGTGCTGCCCCTCGAGGGTGCTCCTCCTGGAAGATGAAAATTTCATCCTTTCCCCTTCACACCCCCAGAGTCTGCTGGGAGAAGATATCATTCCTTCTCTGCTCCTTTCTTTCTGCCTGCCGCTGTAAACACAGCTGACTTGGTCCTGCATCAGAACCAGAGAAAAAGAAAGGCTTTGCTTCTCTAAACCCTGGTGAACTGCTGATGTTGCTAAGCTAGCAACCTGACACTGTAATAATCATGAAAAATGAAGCTCACAATAACATTTGGGCAAAATAGTACATTTTAATAAGATGGAATTATTTTCATTGTGACTATTCAGTACTGAATAACATAATTTTCCCTTGATCTTTGATTCAGATTTAAACAATTTAATCACTATCTGAGGAATCTGGGATTGTCTTACCTGCAAAGGGATACAGATTATGCTAAATTTTGGCCAAAATGAAATTTTAAGCAGCATTATTCACTATCTTCTGTTGTAAACAGCCTAGAAAAGTGCATATGATGTCTACTTCACTAGGGTTTGGAACAGAGCCATTATGCCAACATCAAAAGTTCTCCAATGTAGTATGTTTCTGAAGCATCATTTTGATGTTTGATGTTCCTTTAAAGCAGTGTTTCCCAAACATGTACCCCTGGGGGTACATAAAGTGACAGAGGGGGTACACAAAGAAAATGTTGAGTTTTGCCGTTCATTTAATTCTACCCCACATTAAAATAACATTTAAACTGAGCACGTATTTATAACAGGCAAAGTGCCATCTCAGTTTATTCAAATTTTCATAAGAATCTTGACATTTGAATTATAACCAATTTTCAGGGCTAAAAATGATATGGTTAGATAATAGTGACACTCTTTGTAACAATATTGATGTGATTAAATAAACAGCATGACAAACAAGCTCTCAGAACTGCCACCCTCTTATTTGCCTGATTTTATTCACTTAATTGAATATCCGGCAAGAAATGGTCTTTTTAAATGGCAATGCTGTTTAGGAAAGTACATATGCATCAGACTGATGAACTTAAGTGCAGCTCTTTATTAATATTCAAAGAGCATTGATTTTCTAAGTGTATCTCAGATATTACTGCTGCTCTGGCCCATGTTGAAGGGTTTTCTGTCAAGGCACAGGAAATGTCTAGCAACCAATTTCTCCTCTGGGATTATAATAGATTATCCATCAATCCAGGAGTAATAAAGCAAGTGCTCTTTTGAGCTATTAGACTATCAAACACTCCTACAAATAAGTAACAACATGTTGGGACTGGAATTACAGCAGATGAACATGCTGCATTTATGTGCAGTTACAGTGCTCAGTGTAAATGAGTACACCCCCTTTGAAAAGTAACATTTTAAACAATATCTCAATGAACACAAAAACAATTTCCAAAATGTTGACAAGACTAAGTTTTATATAACATCTGTTTAACTTATAACATGGAAGTAAGGTTAATAATATTATTTAAAATAATATAATTTAAACTAAATGAAAACTGTATTAGAGCTGGTAAGTGATTACAATTTTTAATCTAATTCATTTAATTACATGATGTAGTGATTAATTAATCTAATTCATCGCAAATTTATCGTACATCAAATTTAGCTGAGAAATTGTCCAAAAGATAATTTGAAGTAATTATTGTGTAAAACATTAAATAGACATTATAAAAGGTAGAATTAGAAAGAAATATTTTATTTGATTCAACAGAATTTATTACACAAACTTTTGGACCATGAGGTTGAGTAAATGATGACTGAATTTAAATTTTGAGGTTAACTATCTTTTTTTTTATTTCTTTTTTTTTTCAATATGGAAATTGTTTTATTAATCTTTTATTCTATATTTTTTTTTTTATCAATATAGAAATATGAAATTGAGAGTAAACATATGGTTTCTTAGAGAAGTTAATTTAGCCTACTGAAGGCTACCAAGAAAGCTTGGTTATATGTTTATTAAAATTAATTCACAATATGTGCATGTTTATTATTAATGTGGGGGGCGACATATCACGCAGGCTCGATAGCACTGTACGACAGATGTATCTTTTATTTTCTTTTTCCTTTTTTATTCCAAATATTCACAAACTTGTTAATAGCCTGTCATAGGCTATATAGGTGCTAAGCACCCACGGAAAAAATATGAGATATTCTACATTCATTTTAACCAATAAAAAATGACTGCAGCTTTCAGATGCAACATTCCTTTCATTTTTATAGTTCACTTGAGGCATTTACTATGGCATTTTTTAATGACGCATGTCAATGTAATGTGCAGCACGAATCTCTCCACAAAACTCACGCGCTTTCAAATATAGTGTCATCATGGCTCTACTCTGGCTCAGATATTGGTTATGGAGTGTGAGCACCAACTACCAGAAACATAAATCGGCACCTATTGTCAAATATTGTGAATTTGATTTGTCGTTTAAATCATGTTAATTGATCTATAAAGCGCGATGGGTCCTGCCACCACAGCCAAAGCAGGAAAGCATGTTTGAATTTATCAGTGAACGTTCTGATATTACCATATGCTTCAAAGGGGTCAAATCAATCACCTTTCGCCTTTCATATCTTGAATTTTATGGACATTCTGAATGCATTCTTTAGGCTATATCTTGTTGCCCTGCATCATATTCATCATTAGTCAATTATGAAATGTCAGATTACCAATGTAGGTCTAGGGGCGGGGCAAGTACGTTAAATGCATATATATATATATATATATATATATATATATATATATATATATATATATATATATATATATATATATATATATATATATATCACACATCACATTTTTTATATACCAATCGCATTCAACTCTTGAATTTAGACCGAAGCGAGGACTTCTCTCCATCCTGAAGATGCTTTTGAATCAGTCCGTCCCTACTTTTCAGTTCCTGTGTAGTCATGTCCTGTCCACATGAGGAGTGATTCCTGAAAGAAATGAACTGACCTTTGACCCTTCATTTAAACAAGCTTGTCATCATGGAGAGTCTAGCTGGCTGCTCGTATCATTTGTCTTTCAGTAAAGGCAACTTGGGTCTTTAGAAATGCACGCTGCGTTCAGTCCACGCTTTGTTTTCCCAGCGTGCTCTTCCTGCAGGAATGTTCAGGAGAGCCTGCAGGTTGGGCACGCCGGAGACGGTTGGCTGGCTCAATTGTAGCATCCACTCATAAGCACAGTCTGTGTTTTCTTTGGAAAGGCAGAGATGATGGGGTGCAGAACGGGGAGCAGCCTGCTGTAATTACAGTGTGTGCTGAAGCAGAGAGACTCGTGTGTGCCGAGCGTCACAGTGTTTGTGTGAGTGTGTTTGCTGTGTGCATGTCCCTAAATGCTCGCAGTTTAATGCGGTGTCGGTGAGTCTGTCAGCTCAGTGGTTCTGTTCCAGACTCATGATTTCCATAATAAGAGGGAGAAATGGCATGCTCAGAGACGGAGAGACGTTTCCGTCTGCTCAGCCTGCAGGAATGTGGAAGCGCACCTTCAGCTCCCGATCAAATGGTGTTTGAGGGTGGAAGCTGTTTGTCGAGCGCCAGCGGCTCCAAACTTTCCTGCTGTGGTGGCGGAGTAATTAGTGCTGGTCTATGGGTGTCTCTCTCTGTGGCGTTTCCATGATTATTTTCTCTGTGGCAGAGTGGGTGTGTTGGATAGCAGATGTCTGCTTTGTGTGAGCATGATTAATTAGCCCGGGTTCGGCCAATTACATGATGAGCGCTTCTGGTTAATAAATGAATGCATAATCTTAATCATGAGTGAGTGAGAGTGTGCATGGGGTGGCTTCATTGGAAAGACACACGAGAGCCCTCACCACACAGGCTATTAACACAGACAAACCCCTAGACACACACTCACAGTGTGAACCTGGCACCACGCGTGTGTCCTCCAAAGGCTAGAGGTGTCTGTGGTCGTTGAAATGCTCTCCCGGGACTCGTTGCTGCTGAAGCTCATTTACTTCTGTTCCAAACCACTTTATTAAATTAACACAGTGACATCATTTATTGTGTGCGTGTTAAAGGAATAGCTCAGCCCAAAATGAAAATGACTCAATCTGTGCTGTCACTGCTGTATCCTTATGACCATAGTGAAATAAATCATATTTTACCTGAGTTATGAATGCGTGCATAGTGTGTTGAATGTTTTGCAGTAAAACACTCTATGCCACCAGTGCTATTTTAGTATTATTTACATACCTGTTGCATTATAGAATTTAATATTTGAATAAGCTTTTACTTTTGTTTTTATTTTTGTTTGTTTTAGACATTTTGTTATGTGATTTTGTCAATTGTTTTGCTTTTGCTTTCGGTTTTAGTAATTTTAGTAGTATTAGTTTTCTTTTATGTTTTTTATGTTTAAAAAATATTTATTTTATTTTATATTTTAGCAAAATAGGTCATGTGTTGTGAATTTGCAGCCTGTGTTGTATGTTAATGCATTTAAAAGCAGAAAAACAAGAAGAATCCCCCACGCTATCAACTCGCAAAACCATAAAAAAAATTCTATTGGCAACGTTCTGATCGTTTGATCTTCATCAGGCATCCTGCCTGCGGGATTCTTCTTGTTCTTCTGAATTTTGACTTCATTAGTCTTCTCTCCTACGCACCTATCTGTGACCTACAGGTGTGCGACGCTAATTGATCAATGCATTTAAAAGCAAAAAATAATGACAAGAAAGGTTTTTTATTGAGTTTTCCTCGCAGGTTGCAGACAAAAACAAACATAAAGAGTTGACTAGTGTAATCTGATTCTTGAACAGATGATTCTTATGAACCAGTTCTATTTAGTAAATTAGAAACATACATCACAACCAGTGTAGATTCCAGAGCAAATTACTCTCATGAATCAATTATTTTAATGAATAGTTCAAAAACATACAAAAACAGACAAGCATGAATCACTCTGAAGAATTAGTCTGACAAAATGTAATCTATCAGAGCAGTTATTGAATCAGCATCTCTCAATTCTGAAGTTTTGTCTTCCTGACAATAGCCAGGTTTCCATCCAAGGATGTTTTTTTGCGAAAAAGAGTTTAGCGCTTCAAAATGTTGAGCGATATAGCTGATGGAAATGCCATTTGTCAATAAAATTTCTCAAATGTCGACACAATCTTTTTCCATTTATCTTTAGCACAAAAATTCTCTGTCAATACTTCAAATGTGGCAAAAATTGGTTTGGAAACACTTTTTGTTAAGAAAAAGGGCTTTAACACAAATAAATGTGGTGTCACATGACAGAATTAGCCTATACGTGCAGAGTCCGCGTTCGTGGTGTTGCTCCCGTTAAAGCACCATTTCTTTGCAGTTCAAAGGTTCATCACAAGGATGAGGAAAATAGGCTCTTGCAAATCTCTGCAGCTCAACAATAGTAAGCAGGGTGTCTGTCAAATTAAGGAAGACTGTTGGAGTTTTCAATGCTGACAAAAAAAAGAAAAAAAAGAAAGGTAAAATAAAATACAGAATGTTACTTCTGTATCTGAATAATTAAAAGTACTGTTTCGATTTCATGATTAGAATTGATTCTAGGCCAGAGTCCTGCACGTGTCCTGTTTGATAAACCCGCACCTGCAGTTATTAACAGTACACCCGACCCGATATCCAACAGAAACACTCATTTTAGCCCATACACGACCTGACCCGTTGACACAAAAACCGTTGCCTGACCCGCACCCGCATTAAATCTCCTACATGAGGTAGACAAAAATCATTTTCTCAAAACCAACATTAGGCATTCTATGTCGCTGCATTTAATTAAACATTGCGTAAAACAACACAAGTAAAATAATATAAAGTTTAGGTCTATTTAACTGTAGGCTAAGCTTAAAATAAATATTTTAGCAGATTCACTCAGCATTTAAACGCGGTTGTCTTTAATGAAACTCAGCAGTGTTTACCTGGCCGCTGGTCCTCTTTGTAGCAGTGCAAAACATATTCTAAAACAATTAAAGCCTATATTAAATACATAAAGTGAGCAAAGTGCACCTCTTTAATATAACCACTAGCTTTCATTAAGATGCAGCGCAATTGGCTGCAATGCTATGCGCTGCAAATCCTGCTGTAATTAGAAGCCTTTAATGGTCTTCAGACAGAACGTGATCACAAATAAGCACAGGACCATTTGAAAGCAGCTGTCAAATGCACCGAATTGAGTTGGAATAGCCTTGGCTATTGGACCCGCAGTCCACCCATGCCTACCACGCGTTCGACCCGCACCCAACATGTAAATATTATTCCACCCATTACATAAAATTTGGTGGGTCACCCGTTGGGTACCCGCCCACGTGCAGGACTCTAGGCTACATGAGAAATCAAAATCATAAACATGACACTTTTTTTAATATAATTTTATAAGTGCAATTTATTCATATAGAATTTTATCTCAAACAAATTAGGAAAATAAAGTTTTTGACTCCAAATTATAAAATATAATTTTAGAAGTGTTACGTGACAATAAGCCTGAGTTTAGCTAAGCAGACCATTTAAGAAAGTCTAAATACACAAATAATTGTTTTTGGTCACAGCTGCATCTGTCTCTGAAAGAAAAAAAAAAAAAAAAAATCATCAGCAACATCAGCGTTTTTGATCGGTTTCGACTCTGAAATAGGCCTGTATGATTTATCGCGATTAAAACGCACACGACATGGCAAAGGCTCTGATTATTTTATGCACAGCTTGTCAGAGCTGTATGACTCAGCTCTGTATGACTGTATGTGATCAGTAGTAAATGTGTCTCCATCTGAAAGCCAGAGGGCGCTCTCGTGCAGAAACTCTAAATATGCTCTTCAGTAGAAGATACGCTTTGATTGATTAAACATGACTAATAAACACACAACTGCCTTATTCTGTGTAAGAAGCCACATCATCTCAGAGAAGGATGCTTAACTGTCGTTATGAAGTGAGTTTGGAGTAAAAACATGTTAATAAATGTTGTCTTTTGTTGGACAAGATGTTAATAAATGCTTCTCATGTCTGTAAAGATGTTTGTTGCGTATTGCTTTTTCAAATGTACATTATAAGTGACTCAAACTTGCAGTGCTTTCAGATGGATTAGCATTTGGAGCCATACTTCATTGACAAGCTGTGCAATAAAAAATAATAGCAGCCTTTGAGATTTCATAATCGTACTAAGAATCGCGTTTAAGTTCAATGCTCTTTTTCGTGCAGCCCTACTCTGAAACCAGATCGAGTACTCTTGCTTTGAATGCATTCCCAGCCACGTCAAACCGTGACTGGCTTGACTACATGTTCAAGGCGTTAAAGATTAAGGCATTAAATATTTCACTGTACCAAATTTTTTTTTTGCATAGCCTACAGGATAAATGAGCTGCTCCGTGTCCAAACCTGCGCTTCGTCAAATAAAGGCAGTAAAGTCCTGTCAGACAATGTCAAATACTGGCGAATTTCAATTGTCTCATTCCATGTACATTTTACAAATATTTGGGATGCAAAAGGGCTGATTTTTTAGTGATATAACAAAACTTATGCGACAATGCATTTTTTTAGGGATGACATCATTACACACAGTTTTATCGGTAAAAGGCCAAGTGGATGGAAACAGCCTCGTGACAGCAAATTTTGCAAATATTTTTTTGCACATATTTGCTTTCTCGATAACAAACATGACAAAAACTGGATGGAAACTTGGCTAATGTGTCGTTAAAGATACTCAATTGGAATAGAGTGCCTCAGGGATGACACATTTTTGTAGGCAAAACCCGGAAGCGAGTTAGCATTTTAGGACTTCTGGTTCCAAAGCCGTCAAGTCTATGGGTTTTTTGAATGGGTTTTTGCTAAATCGCCTGAAATAAGGACTGTGGTTAACAAAGCCTCTAAATACTTTCACGTTTTGATCTATGACATAAAACACACCAGTTATAACCCACTTGTGATTTTTTAAACTTTTACTGTCTTAAAATCGGCGGTTGCTAACAAATTGCTAAAAGGGACTACTTCCTTTGGCGGGGACTTTAGACGTCATCATTAAAAACGGGACATTTGGACAGCATTTCTCATGAAAAAGTGGATAAGTATTCATAACAGCACAGATCATATTCAGTGAGCATGTTTATAAATAAAGTTGTTTTGTAAATAAAGTTTGAGGAAGCTTGGTGGTGACGATGTTGATAGTCGTCCGTTTATAGCCTACTGTTAGCCTTTTATATCTGACGACTTTATTTAGGCTTCAAAATCTATAAATGTTGTGTTAACTTGTAAAGATTATCTTGATAGACAAAATGTGTAAGTGTCATAACCCTTTGTTAAACACAGAGCTTATTTTCAGCGATTTTCCAAAAGTCTATGGGAAAAATGCATAGGCTTTCAGTCAACCCGTGTGCCGCTAACTTCCGGGTTGGCCTACAAAAACGCGTCAGCCCTGGGGCACTCTATTTTGGAAAATCTATACTTCCGTACAAGCTCTCAAATATGATTTTCTTTTTCACATATTTACACTGCTGTGTCACATTATTTTCAGAACACAATGACAAATTTTTGGCTATGTTCCTCACAAAAAACTATTGTATAACTTCAGAAGACTGACCTCATATAAAATACCTTGCTCTTGTAGTGCTAATAATGATGTCATGTTTGAAAATTTAAAGATTACATACATTACCATGATGCTTTCTGATGTCATTCTCCCATTGTTTTAATTTACGGGAAGATCATACTGAATTATGGGAATGTGATGTAATGCTCTTGGAATGCTAATAATGAGGTAATGTCTTGGCATGTGGTGATGTCATGTTTGAGGATTTGAATTGCTTCAAAT